>NC_143185.1:11855000-12480000 GCF_047325235.1 Durio zibethinus
AAGATTATAAATTATTACTTTTTATATTTTAAATTATTAATTATAAATTAGTACAATTTGATTTTTATGATTTTTATTTAATTCCAAATAAAAATATAATAACTATTTACATTTGGAATTAAATATTTAAGTAATAACAAATATTTCTAATAATAATAATTAGTAAGTAAGTTTATTATATAATATAATATTATATTTAATAATATAAAATTTAAAGTAGATTAATATTTGAATAATAATAATATAAATTTAATATAAACAATTTATATTATTTATTATAAGATAATAATTTAATTATAGTTTAATTAATAAATTAAATATTTATTAAAGTAGTAATTAATAGTCAAAATTAGTAAAATTTTATTTAAGTCAAATAGTTAATAATTAATTAAACAATATTAATTATAATTTTTAATGACTCAATGTATTATAGTTTAATACTAATCAATTACTATTAATTAATTATGTAATAGTTTATATTGTCATATGTATATAAACTAATTAATACTTTATTAATAATTAAATTAAATAATTAGATTTATTTTATTAATTATTAAGCTATTGCAATATTTATTACTTAAAATAAATTTTAATATTTATTTTTAATTTAAACAAATTAATGTATTAAAACAATATATATTAGTTTTAATATTTAAAATTAATATTTAAAATTTAAATATTTATATTATATTTTAATTAATTATATATTATAATTAAATTAGATTATTATTTAATTATAATAATTATTTTAATTTAAAATTAATAAGTAAAAATTTTAATTAAATTTAATTATATAAATAAATTAGATTTAATATTTAAAATTAATATATATTATAGTATTAAATATAACTAGTAAAAATATATTTAATAACAATTATTAAAATATTTGTTAAATATTTTGAAAATTAATAAATATAATTATTTATTTATCAGTTATATTAAATTAAAATCAATAATTCATATTAATATCTTTATTTTATTATCATACAAGCTTAATCATAATATAATTTATCTAATAATTATGGTTTAATTAATAAAATATATAATATTATCCAATAATTGGGTTTAATAAATAAGCATATTGAACAAATAATTTTCTTAATAAAATTATAATCTATTAAATAATAATGATTAGTTTTAATAATTTAATTAATTTAAATATTAATTAGAACAATTAATTATTACTATATAAAATAACTATATTATATAGGAATAATAATTTTAATAAAAATATTATAATTATTAAAATTATCAATAATAATTTATTAATTATTTTAAAATTATCATTTTAAATTAATTTGACAAAATAGCTTTATTTTCTAAAATTTTACTTATTAATTTTTGGAATATTAATAAATTTATATTATTTTATTCAAAATACGCTTACATGAATAGAACCAATTGTTTTATGACAAAACAAAATGTCATAATGTTTTGAAATAGATAATTGTTTAGATAGTCATAACTATTTCAACTTGATCGATAAAAAACAATTGTTTTACAACAAAATAAAATGTCATAACAATTTAAAATAGATAATAGTTCAAATGGACATGACTATTTGAATTGGTTCGGTAAACGAATTAATTTTTTAAATCTCAACTTATTAATTTTTAGAATGTTAATATATAAGTATTGTTTTATTTCAAATAAACTTGTATGAATAGAGACAATTGTTTTATAACAAAACAAAAGATCATAACGATTTGAAATAAATAATTGTTCAAACAATCATAGCTATTTGAACTCACTTAGTAAACAAATTTGTTTTTTAAATATTTTACTTATTAATTTTGGAATATTAATTAATTAGAATTATTAATTACTATAATTTAATTAATTATAATTAAATGTGAATTATTGGTTATTAAACCTACCTTTCATCAGCATTGTTCAACCAGTATTATGAAGCCCTCAAATAGCTTACAAAATTTAGGTTTCTTTTATTTGATATTAATCTTAAAACGTCTCATAATTTTCCATCAAGTGTACCCTATTAACTTTTGTGGAAATCTAATATTCATTATTGCTTGATTAGTTTACTTTGTCTATTTTAGTTAAGTCTCTTATTTTTAGAATAATGAGTGATTCAGGTAATTATACCGAATCCATTAGTTATTTTTTTTATTATGTGTAAAGAGTAAAATCTCTTTCTTTGATTTGCTATTTGTGAGAAAACACTTATTTACAGTTGGTTGTAATCTTGTAATTTGTATATTTATATTTGTATCTCTAGAATTAAGTATTTGTATCCCTAGAATTAAGGACAAAAAATTAGGATAGACAATACCTCAATTATAGGATTACTTTTAGGAAGATTGAGTTTCCTAGTTTACTCACTAGTTAATTGTATATAAACCTAAGGTGCTTGTATAATAAACTTATTAAATTATTAATATTAAAATAAAAATTAAATAATTTTTAGATATAATATTGTTATTTAAACTTTTAACAAGCCCCCATCACGTGTAAATGAAGTGGAAAGAAGCCTTCCATGTGACAAATTAGGAAAAGGCAATGAAAAGAAAGTCCTGGCTCTCATACCATGTGGAAAAACTAAGAAATAAAACTATGTGGAAAACTAAGAGTAAAACTGAATGTATATTGAAAAACTACTCATAAAGAATTATCAATATTATCTTGTAATATTAAAATAATGATTAATAATTGTTTAAAGTTCAATTCAATTTTGTTAACTTCAGTAAACTTTTGTTTGATAAAAAAAATGGAGATATCCATTTTATAAGATTGAAAAGTAAATTAATTCAAACTAATTGTTGATACAAATTTTCTTGGATAAGATTACTAACAATGTAGGTCTTTAGTCTCCAATTTATTACTGAAAATGAAATTCCATTAGAATTTTCATTCAGTTGAGTTAGATATTAAAGAATATGGAGAGGGAATTCAAATATTATTTTACATCAAGTATTTTTATTGTTGATTATTAACACAATTAACTAAGGCTTGAAACTTTTTTATATATATATATAACAATAAATTTAAGATATATGTATATCTCTTAAGTTTTATTGTGTTGTTTATAATTAAATCTTAAACCATTTCATTAAAAAGGATATAATTTGAACTAACCAATATTAAAGTTAATCAAATGATTGTATAAAATAATTGATTTGGAAATAGAAACTAATAATTGGTCAAATAATGGAATTTTTTAGTAATAATTTGAATTATTACCCTAACCCACTATCAAGCATATAAGTTAAGTTTTATAATTGTTTTTATAGTGATTAAAAATGTCATTTTTAATTGTTATTATCTATTTTAAATAATTCAACAAAAATTAGATGAGAAAATGAAGGACGAAATCAAGCAAGAGCTACATATCAAAATGAAAATTCTCTTATTCATAATTGATGTTTCATTCTAAACTTTGACTTTCTATATTTATGATCATGTGAATTGAATGTGTTGAGCTCAAAATTCCAATACATTGTACTAATAAGGTAAATGGAACTATGGAAGAATCTATAATTAAGAATGTGGTATAACAGAATTTAGAATTGAAAGATATACAATGAAACACCAACTACCTTGCATTATCGGTACTTTTTTTCTTTCCGAATAACATATCGGCATTATTCTTTGGAAAAACTTGGATTTCTTAAGGGAAGGAAATCACAAAATCTAGCTGATGAGTTTGCATATGAGGTATGAGTAGAATTGGATAAACTTACCTTGATGCAATTCCTATGCTTCCAATGTCATTTTTCTCATAAAGGATGAAAGGCTGGATCAAGCATCAATTGATAGTTTTATTGCAAACTAGTAGTCTTGGTTCACAAGATGCAACTTACGTTATATAAGATGGTTAATAATATTAATTAATGAAATATTATTATATATAATTGTATTGATTATATATATTATTCTTATCAATTATAATAAAAATTATTATATGATCTGCAGCTCATTAATAATTATTATATAATAAAACAATAAGAATATAAATTATTAATATTATCATTTAATTGAATAAATTATATTAATTATTAATATTATAAGAATTGTTATAAAGATTATATAATAATTTAAAATCAATTAATTTATTATATATTAAAATTAATATCGAGATAATATTGATTATAAATCTAATTGGTTTTTAATTAATTATTAATATAATATTAATTATATAAATATATAATAATAATTAAGTAAACATCTCTACTTAATTCAGTTAATATTATACACAACTAAATAATTAGATTGCTTATAATTAAATTATAAATTATAACAATAATTATTTAAAATTAATCAAATTTAATCTTTTAATTATTAGTTTATTTAATTAATATTTAATTATAATTAAATATATTCTAATTTATTTAATTTTTTAAATCTCTTAGTTATTAATTTTTAGAATATTATTACAATAGTATTATTTTATTTTTAATAAACTTGTATGAATATAAATAATTGTTTTATGACATAACAAAAGGTTATAATAATTTGAAATATATAACTATTCAAATAGTCATAACTATTTGAACTGGTTCAGTAAATAAATTTATTTTTTAAATTTCATACTTATTAATTTTTGAAATATTAGTAAATTAGTTTTATTTTAATCCAAATAGGCTTGTATGATAAAAATACAATTGGTTTATGACGAAACAAAAGTTCATAATGATTTAAAATAGATAATTATTTAAATGACTGTAATTATTTGAATTGATTTGATAAACTAATTTATTTTTTAAATCTCTAACTTATCAATTTTTGAAATATTAATAAGTCATATTATTTTATTTCCAATAAACTTTTATGCACTGAAACATTTGTTTTATGATAAAATAAAAGGTCATAATGATTTTAAATATATAATTGTTTAAATAGTCGTAACAATTTTAACTTGTTCAGTAAATTGATTTATGTTTTTTATTTTCTTGCTTATTAATTTTTTAAATGTTAATAAATTAGTATTATTATATTTCAAATTGGCATGTATGAGCTGAAACAATTATTTTATGACTAAACAAAAAGTCAGAACGAGTTGAAATAGATAATTATTCTAATAGTCTTAACTATTTAAACTGATTCGACAAACACATTTATTTTTAAATCCTTATTAATTTTTGAAATAGTAATAAATTATTATTATTTTATTTTGAATAATTTTGTATGAATACCAATTATTCTAAATCATTGGTATTATTTTACAACAAAACAAAATGTCATAACGATTTGAAATGGATAATAGTTCAAATGGACATGACTATTTGTACTTGTTTGCTAAATAGATTTATTTTTTAAATTTCTAACTTATTAATTTTTAGAATATTAATAAATTAATATTATTTTATTTTGAATAAACTTTTATGAATAGAAACAATTGTTTTATGACCAAAGAAAATATCATAATGATTTGAAATAAATATTTATTCAAATAGTCATAACTATTTGAACTCGCTTGGTAAACAAATTTTTTTAATCTTTTACTTATTAATTTTTGAAATTTTAATAAATTAATATTATTTTATTCTAAATAAGCTTGTATAAACAGAAACAATTGATCTATCACAAAACAAATAGTCATAACTATTTAAACTTGTTCAAAAAAATAAATTTATTTTTTAAATTATTATTTATTAATTTTATGAATATTAATAAATTTATATTATTTTATTCGAAATAAGCTTTCATGAATAGATCCTATTGCTTTCTGACAAAACAAAAAGTCATAATGTATTGAAATAGATAATTGTTTAGATAGTCATAAGTATTTGAACTTTTTCAGTAAACAAATTCATTTTTTTTAATTCTTTCACTCATTCATTTTTGAAAATTAATAAATTAGTATTATTTTATTTTAAATAATTTATATTAACTGAAACAATTGTTTTATTACAAAGCAAAAGGTCATAATGATTTGAAATAGATAATTATTCAAGTAGTTAGACTATTTGAACTTATTCAGTAAATATATTTATTTTTTAAATCTTTTACTTATTAATTATCAAAATATTATTAAATTAATATTATTTTAATCTGAATAAGCTTGTTGAATAGAAACAATTGTTTTATGACAAAAAAAAAGTCATAACAATTATCTATTTCAAATTGAACTCAAAATAATACTAATTAATTTAGAAAAAAATCAACATGCCTAAAAAGGATTGCAAATGGATATATATATTTTTTTAAAGTGAATTTGAAGGATGGCCAATTTTCATTTCAAGTATGGATATTTCTATTGAAAAAGAATTCTCAGGGGATCAAGTTATTTCTTTATTGATTTTAGATTTATTTGAATGTCTCATTTGCATGCTGTCATAATCAACCTTTTTTTTTATCTTTTTTTCTCTATCTTTTTTATATTCGTGTTTAGAATGTTCTATCTCAACTTTCTACTTAATTGAAGTCTAATGTTGAAATCTTTATTACACAATCCATTTTAGATGTTTATCAATCAAAATGGTGCAAAGGTTTAATTATTTAGTATGCAGTCTACCTAGGTTTGGGTTCATGGATAGTAGTTGTAAAATGACTAACAATTTGAAGTTTTTTCAAATAGTTTTAGTGTATAATATTTCTATGATAATAATTCAAGGAACATATGGTTTTTGCTAAAATGGTTAGTGTTGCACTGACTTTGTATTCTAATTAATCGACAAAGTCTATTACTGCGACATCAACATGTCCAATGACTTTTGAAAGATTACCAATCCATATAGAGCTATAGCCATTGCCATTAACCCCTGATTATCATCCAAATGCCCCTTGATGAAGTCTAAAAAAAAACCTCATGGGATAACCTTACTTCACCTTTTATCTTGACACATGTGTCAACTTGAGGCAAGCTAAGTCCAAGCATTTGAACAAGCTTTTTACAATAACCCACCTTATTTGACCAATAAATCTTATCTAGGTTTGTCAAATCAAAATGAAATAGGATCATGTACTCTTCAATTGTGGGCACTATATTTGTTTCATTAAAGTCGAAACACTTATAAAAAGAATCCCAAAACTGAATGATGGCTTTGATCATATTATTGTCCACATCCACTTAAAGCAGTGAAGCTATGTCTTCATATTTATTCTCATATACCTTCTTCCTTGTCTTACTCATGCATCCCTAAATATTACTTAGGTCAGCTAGGTTATTTTGTTAAAGATTAAGATGAACTCTTTCAGGCAATGATGAGATAAAACCCTCAGGTAAACAATTACCCTATTTTTTTTAACCTTCCTCTGACTTGATTTTCAATTGATGAGCAGATTCATAACAAACTAATGTAGACTTTGATTGCATTTGGCTTTCCATGGATGTAGGTATGAATAATATTAAAATCAATGTAATTATATAAATCTTTAAAAATCTAATTATCATACCTATTATTAATTTTTGAAATAATAATAAAAAACAATTAGATTTATAAATCATAATTATATGGCTTTTTTTATTTATAATAAGTTGAAATAGATAATTGTTTAAATAGTAATAACTGTTTGAACTGGTCATAATTATTTAAATTGGTTTGGTAAATAGATTTATTTTTTAAATCTCTTACTAATTCTTGAAATATTAAAAAATTAGTATTATTTTATTTCAAATAAGCTTGTATGTTGAAAAGCAATTGTTTTATGATAGAAAGAAAGGTAATAACAATTTTATTTAATAAGCTTGTATGGTTGGAAAACAATTGTTTTATGACAAAATGAAAGGTAATAATGATTTGAAATAGATAATTATTTAAGGCCAAAATTATTTGATCTAATTTGGTAAGCTAATTTATTTTTTTAAATCTCTTATTAATTTTTGAAATATTAATAAAGTAGTATTATTTTATGTTGCATAAGCTTTTATACTGAAACAATTATTTTATGATAAAACAAAAGTTCATAACAATTTTAAATAGATAATTATTCAAATAATCATAACTGTTTGAACTTATTTAGTAAACAGATTTATCTTTTCAAATCTCTTATTAATTTTCAGAATGTTAATAAATAAGTATTTTTTTTTATTTTGAATAATTTTGCATGAACAAAAAGAATTGTTTTATGAAAAAACAAAAGGTCATAACGATTTGAAATAGATAATTATTTAAATGGACATGACTATTTGAACTAATTCGATAAACAAATTAACTTTTTAAATCACTTAGTTATTAATTTTTGGAATATTAATAAATTAGTTTTATTTTATTTTGAATAAGCTTGTATGAACTAAAACAATTGCTTTATGACAAAACAAAAGGTCATAATGATTTTAAATAGACAATCGTTCAAATAGCCATAGCTATTTAAATTTGTTAATATTAGTTTATAATATTAATTCTTAGTTCATACAAGCTTATAAAACAATTGATTAATATTTGCCTTGTCTCAAATATCAAAAATTTGAATAATTATCTATTTTAATTATCGATAATTTATCATAAAAGATCAAATATACATTTTAAAATATTTATGATTATTTTTAATAATTATGTAACAAAATTCATAAATTATATTATTATTTCATAGCTTATTTATTAATAAATATTGATAATTAAATAATAAAAATTAAATATTTAAACTTAAATATTTAAAATTTAAAATTATTAACATTCAAAAAATTAATAAGCAAAAGATATCAAAAGGTAAATATGTTTATTGATCAAGTTTAAATAGTTATGACTATTTGAACAATTATTATTTAAAATCGTTATGACCTTTTGTTTTGACAAAAAAAAATTGTTTTAGTTCATAAAAGCTTATCTAAAATAAAATAATACTAATTTCTTAATCTTTCAAAAACTAATAAGCAAGAGTTTAAAAAAATTAATTTGTTTACTGAACAAATTCAAATAGTTATGACTATTTGAATAATTATCTACTTAAAATTATTACGATCTTTTATTTTTTCATAAAACAATTGTTTCAGCTCATACAAGCTTATTCGAAATAAAATAATAGTAATTTATTAATATTTTAAAAATTAATAAGTGATTTAAAAAATGATTCTATTTACCGAATTAGTTCAAATAATTATGGCGATTTCAACAATTATCTATTTGAAATCAATATTACCTTTTGTTTGGTCATATAACAATTGTTTTTTATCATATAAGCTTCAGAATAAAATAATACTAATTTATTAATCTTCCAAAAGTTAATAAGTAAGAAATTTTAAAAATAAATTAATTTATCAAACCCATTTAAATAGTTATGACTATTTGAACAAATGTATAGTTTAAATCAGTTATTTAAAAAATAAACCTTTTTTGTTCTGTCATAAAACAATTATTCATGTTCATACAAGCTTATTTGAAATAAAATAATACTAATCTAATAATACTCTAAAAATTAATAACTAAGAGATTTAAAAAAAAAAAATTTGTTTGCTGAACCAATTTAAATAGTTAAGACTATATGAACAATTATCTATTTTAAATCATGATGATCTTTTGTTTTGTCATAAAACAATTTTTTCAATTCATACAAGCTTATTCATAATAAAATAAAATGAATTTATTAATATTTCAAAAATTAATAAGAGATTTAACAAATAATTCTGCTTACCTAACTAGTTCAAATAATTATGATTATTTGAAAAATTATTTGTTTCAAATAATTATGACTTTTGCTTTATTATAAAACAAATGTTTTTGTCCATATAAGTTTGTTCAGAATAAATTAATACTATTCTATTAATATTTTAAAAATTAATAATAGATCTAAAAAATAAATCTTTTTAGTTATATATTAATTAATAAAAATCAATAATTAAAATATTTAAATTAAAATCAATATTCAGATAATTAATAATAAATTATAAGTATTTATAATAATAATTATAACTAAGAAATAATTTAATTCATTAAAATTAATTGAATTAAGTTAATTAAATATTTATAAATAATAAATAAATAAACTATAGAAATAGCTATAGTTTTTATTAATTATAAATTAATTGATAATTAAAATTATTTAATTAAATTAATTATAATTGTATAGATTATAACTAAGAATTTAATATTCTTATTTAATTATTATTATATATATTTGATTAGATAATTCAATTTGAATTAAATTTATTTATGATAAATTAGCTAATAGTAGTTATAAGATCTCATGACAAATTTAAAGCTTTTATTCATAATATAATTATTAATCGGTAAATAGATTTAAATATTAATTTTTATGATTTATATTAATTTATAATTATTTATTAATTATGAATAAATTTATTAGATTGCTTATAAATTTATATAATTATGTAATAATTATATTACATAACAAATAGTTTATTTTTTATTATAATTTATTTTTAATTAATAATTAATATTTGTGTTAATTGTAGCTATTTTGTTAAATATATATATTATTTGATTTATTAAGTAGCTAATTAAAAATTATTTATAACAATAAATATAGTTATGTCAATGCATTCAAATATTCATAACTATTTGACTATTATTCTAATTTAAGTTTAAATTTGCTTAATTTTAAATAATAAGTTACTAATATTTGAAATTTCTAAAAATTCCATAATTGGATAATTATTATTTATTCTAAAAAATAACTATATTATTATCTTAATTAATTAAAATAATTAACTATCCTAATAATTATCTAAATTTATTATCAAAACTATTTAATTTTAATCTTTATTAAATTATTATTTAATTAAATAGAAAGTTAAGTATTATAATAATTGACTATTTCAATTAATAAATATTAAATTGTGTCATGAGAAAACAAAAAGTCATAACAATTTGAAATAAATAATTGTTCAAATAGTCATAATTATTTAAACTTATTATTTTTTAAATCTTTTACTTATTAGTTGTCTAAATATTAATAAAATTTATATAATTTTATTTGAAATAAGCTTGTATGAATAGAAAATTTTGTTTTAGGACAAAACAAAAGGTTATAGCGATTAGAAATAGATAATTATTCAAATAGTCATAATTATTTGTACTTGTTCGATAAACAGATTCATTTTTTAAATCTCTTATTAATTTTTAGAATATTAATAAAATAGAATTATATTCTTTCAAATAAGCTAGTACAGATAGAAACAATTGTTTTATGATGAAACAATTATTTTGTGATAAAACAAAAGGTTATAATGATTAGAAATAGATAATTATTTAAACAGTCATAACTATTTGCACTAGTAAGGCCAATTGATTCATTTTTTAAATCTATTACTTATTAATTTCAAAATATTAATAAATTAGTATTACTTTATTTGGAATAAGACTGTATGAACATAAATAATTATTTTATGACAATACAAATAGTCATAATGATTTGAAATAAATAATTGTTTAAATAGTTATAACTAATTGAACTAGTTTAGTAAATAGTTTTACTTTTTAAATTTCTTCTTAATTTTCAAAATATTAATAAATTAATATTGTTTTATTCCGAACAAACTTATATGTACAAAAACATTTGTTTTATGACAAAATAAAAGAACATAATGATTCGAAATAGATAATTGTTCAAATAGACCTGATTATTTGAATTGGTTAGGCAAACTGAATTGTTTTTTAAATCTCTTGCTTAGTAAGTTTTGAAATATTAATAAATTTGTTTTACTTTATTCCAAATAAGTTACTAAGAAATGAAAAAAATTATTTTACTACAAAACAAAAGGTCATAATGATTTGAAATAAAGAATTGTTCATATAGCCTTAAATATTTGAACTAGTTCAGTAAATAAATTTATGTTTTAAATCTCTTAGTTATTAATTTGTAGAATATTATTATATTAGTATTATTTTATTTTGAATAAACTTGTCTGAATAGAAATAATTGTTTTATGAGATAACAAAAGGTTATAACAATTTCATATACATAATTGTTCAAATAGTCATAAATATTTGAACTAGTTCAATAAATAGATTAACTTTTTAAATCTTTTATTAATTTTTGAAAATTAGTAAATTGGTATTATTTTATTCCAAATAGGCTTGTATGATGAAAAACAATTGTTTTATGGCAAAACAAAAGTTCATAATGATTTGAAATAGATAATTATTCAAATAGGCATAATTATTTGAATAATTTGATAAACTGATTTATTTTTTAAAACTCCAACTTCTTAATTTTTGAAATATTCATAAAGCAATATTATTTTATTTTGAAAAACTTTTATGTATTGAAATAGTTGTTTTATGATAAAATAAAAGGTCATAGCGATTTTAAATAGATAATTGTTCAAATAGTCATAACTATTTAAACTTATTCAGTAAATAGATTTTTTTTAAAATTTCTTATTAATTTTCTAAATTTTAATAAATTAGTATTACTATATTTTAAATAAGCATGCATGAACTGAAACAATTATTTTTTGACTAAAAAAAAGATCAGAATAATTTGAATAGATAATTGTTCTAATAGTCTTAACTATTTGAACTGTTTCAGAAAACACATTTTTTTTTTAAATCCTTATTAATTTTCAAAATAGTAATAAATTGATATTATTTTATTCTGAATAATTTTGTGTGAATAGAAACAATTATTTTATAATAAAACAAAATGTCATAACCATTTGAAATAAATAACAATTCAAATGGACATGACTATTTAAACTTATTTGGTAAACAGATTTATTTTTTAAATCTCTAACTTATTAAATTTTAGAATAATAATAAATTAGTATTATTTTATTCCAAATAAACTTGTGTGAATAGAAACAATTGTTTTATGACAAAAAAAAAATCATAAAGATTTGAAATATATAATTGTCCAAATAGTAATAACTATTTAAACTTGCTCGGTAAACAAATTTATTATTTAAATCTTTTACTTATTAATTTTAGAAATATTAATAAATTAATATTATTTTATTTCTAATAAGCTTGTATGAATAGAAATAATTGGTTTATGACAAAACAAATTGTTATAATGATTTGAAATAGATAATTGTTCAAATAGTCATAACTATTGAATGTGTTCAAAAAACATATTTATTTTTAAAATTTTTATTTATTAATTTTTGGAGTTTTAATAAATTTATATTATTTTATTTGACATAAGCTTGCATGAACAAAACTAATTATTTTATGATAAAACAAATGGTCATAATGTTTTGAAATAGATAATTATTTAGATAGTCATAACTATTTGAACTTGTTCGATAAACAGATTCGTTTTTTTAATTCTCTTACTCATTAATTTTTGGTATATTAATAAATTAGAGCTATTTTATTTCAAATAAGCTTATGTTAACTGAAACAATTATTTTATTACAAAATAGAAGGTCACAACTATTTGAAATAGATAATTATTTAAATAGTCTTGACTATTTGAACTTGTTTGGTAAACATATTTATTTTTTAAATCTTTTACTTGTTAATTATCAAAATATTAATAAATTAATATTATTTTAATCCGAATAAGCTTGTATGAATAGAAACAATTATTTTATTACAAAATAAAAAGTCATACTAAAAAGCTAATTTATTAATTTTTGAAAATTAATAAGTAATGGATTTAGAAAATGTATCTTTTGGCTCGACTAGTGCAAACAATTATGACTATTTGAAAAATTCTCTATTTCAAATCGTTATGACCTTTTGTTTTCTCACAAAACAATTGTTTTTGTTCATACAAGCTTATTAAGAATAACATAATTCTAATTTATTAATATTTCAAAATTTAATAAGTGAGAGATTTAAAAAATGAATCTGATTACCAAATAAGTTCAAATAATTATGGCTATTTGACCAATTATCTAGTTCAAATTGCTATAACCTTTTGTATTGTCATAAAATAATTTTTTCTATTCATACAAGCTTATTTCAAATCTGTTTATCGAATAATTTTGAATAGTTTGACTATTGGAACAATTATTTATTTCAAATCATTATGACCTTTTGTTTTGTCATAAAACAATAATTTTTTTTTCATATTAGCTTATTCAAATTAAAATAATATTAATTTATTAATATTTCAACAATTAATAAGTAAAAGATTTAAAAAATAAATATGTTTACTGAACAAGTTAAAATAGCAATAACTATCTGAATAATTATCTATTTCAAATCATTATGGCCTTTTGTTTCGCCATAAAAAATTATATCAATTCATATAGGCTTATTCGAATAAAATAATACTAACTTATTACTATTCCAGAAATTAATGAGTAAGAGATTTAAAAAATGAATCTATTTACCAAATAAGTTCAAATAGTTATGACCTTTTGTTTTGCCATAAAACAATTATTTTTGTTCATACAAGCTTATTTCAAATAAAATAATATAAATTTACTAATATTCCAAAGATTAATAAGTAAAAATATATAAAATATATTTGTTTTTTGAACATGTTCAAAATAATCATGACCATTTGAACAATTATCTATTTCAAATCATTTTGACCTTTTGTTTTGTCATAAACCAATTGTTTCTATTCATAAAAGCTTATTCGAAATAAAATAATACTAATTTATTAAAAATTCAAAAATTAATAAGTAAAATATTTAAAAAATAAATTTGTTTACCGAGTGAGTTCAAATAATTATGACTATTTAAATATTTTTTTTATTTCAAATCAGTATGATCCTTTATTTTGTAATAAAACAATTGTTTCTATTCATACAAAATTGTTCAAAATAAAATAATACTAATTTATTAATATTTTGAAAATTAATAAGAGATTTAAAAACTATATCTGTTTATGGAACCAATTCAAATTGTTATGATTATTTGAATAATTATCTATCTTAAATCGGTATGATCTTTGTTTTGTCATAAAATAATTGTTTCTGTCCATACAAACTTATTAGGAGTAAAATATTGCTAAACTAAAAATATTCTAAAAATTAATAAGTAAGAGATTTAAAAAATAAATGTATTTGTTGAACTAGTTCAAATAGTTAAGACTATTATAATAATTATCTATTTTAACTCATTCTGACCCTTTGTTTAGTCATAAAATAATTGTTCAATTCATACATGTTTATTCGAAATAAAATAATGCTATTTTATTAACATTCATAAAATTAATAAGCAAGGAATTAAAAAATAATTTTGTTTACCAAACAAGTTTAAATAGTTATGACTATTTAAATAATTATCATTTTAAGATTGTTATGACCTTTTGTTTTATCATAAAACAATTGTTTCATTTCATAAAAGCTTATCCAAAATAAAATAATATTACTTTATCAATATTTCAAAAAATAAGAAGTTGGGGATTTTAAACATAAATCATTTTATCGAATCGGTTCAAATAGTTATGGCCATTTGAACAATTATTTATTTCAAATCATTTTGAACTTTTGTTTTGTCATAAAACAATTGTTTTTCATCGTACAAGACTAATTAGAATAAAATAATACTTGTTTATTAATATTTCAAAAATTAATAAGTAGGAGATTATCTGTTTACTGAACTAATTCAAATAATTATGACTATTTAAATAATTATATATTTCAAGTCATTATAACCTTTTGTTTTGTCATAAAACAATTATTTATGTTCATATAAGCTTATTCAAAAAAAAAAATAATGCTAATCTAATAATATTATGAAAATTAATAATTAAGAGATTTGAAAAAAAAATTTATTTGTTGAACTAGTTCAAATAGTTAAGGCTATATGAATAATTATCTATTTCAAATCATTATATTCTTTTTGTTTTGTCATAAAATAAATGTTTTTGTTAATATAATTTTGTTTAGAATAAAATAATATTAATTTATTAATATTTTGAAAATTAATAAGAGATTTAAAAAATAAATTTGTTTACCAAACTAGTTCAATTAGTTATAACAATTTAATAATTATTTATTTCATATTGTTATAACCCTTTGTTTTGTAATAAAACAATTATTTCTATTGATATAGTCTTATTCGGAATAAAGTAATGCTAATATATTAATATTCTAACAATTAATAAGTAACGAATTTAAAAAATAAATCCGTTGGCCTGACCATTGCAAATAGTTATGACTATTTGAACAATTATCTATTTTAAATCATTATGACCTTTTATTTTGTCACAAAACACTTGTTTTTGAATTACAAGGAATATCTAATTAATATTTATATAGTATTTATATTCAAAATAAAACAACTATTTTAATATTATTCATCTTATTCTTAATTGTTATGTTCTTATAATTAGCAATTTTATTTACAATTCAAATTATTCAAATATTATAATAAATTATTATTAATTTGTTTACAATGACCAATATTTATTAAATTAGTTTAATATTGTTATTTATTTAAGCAATATTTTAAATATAATAAAAATATTAATTTAAGTAATATTAAATTGTAAAATTTAAATATAATTAACAAATAAATTATAGTTATAATTAAATGTTAAATATTTTTAAATCTCATTTCATAAGTTACTATTTTGATGTGGCTCTTTATAAAGTCATTGTCCTGCACTTTCTCTGGAAATAACATCCTTCAAAAAAACAGGTTCATGATGAAGTAATCTTGGAAGGACTAATTGAGTTAGTTCAGATTGCGAAAGCAATTATTATTGAGTGCATGTCAAAACCCTTCAAAAGAAATTATTCTAATTTAATATTAATTATAATAGTTATCCAAATAATATTTTAATTTATTAAAATATAATAAATTCAAATATTAAATTAATAATTAATTTATTTTATTGAATATAACCTATTAATAACATATATTTGAATAACTATTATAATTAATATTAAATTAGAATAATTTCCTTTGAATATGTATAATTAATACATAATCATATTAAATTATTATAATTATGATTATAATTCAATATCATATTATTGAATTAATAATAACTCAATATTATTATAATATTATTAAATATTATTTACTATATAATAAGAATTTATATTTAATAAATTAATAATTAAATAAAGATAATAATAATTTATTTAAATAATAATTCATGATTAATAAATTATTTATTTTAAATATTATTTTAGTTAATTTTAATAATCAATTTATAATATATTAATAGATAATTAAATATAATACAAGCTATTTCTATTAATTTATTTTTGATGATTTAAATAAGTCAAAACTATTGCAATTATTTAAATTAAAAAAATAATTAAGTAAATAGATAATCATTAATTAATTAAATTTAAAACTAAATAATTATATTATTATAAATATATTATTATCTTAATTATTAATAAAGTATTAGTTAGTATTTAATTGTAATTATTTAAATTTATTATATAGTAATTATATAATAACATTTTTAGGATAATTTTAATTATTATCATAATACTAATTTTAATCTATTATAATTTATTTAATAATTATAATTAATATTTTAATCTTTATTAAATAATAATTTATACATTTAAATAACTAATATTTAAATGTTCAAATACTCATAATTATTTAAATTTGATTGATAAAAATATTTATTTTTTAATATTTGTTAATTTATATGATAATTCAAATAATTGCGTATTAATAAGTAAGAGATTTATTTGTATTAATTATAATCCTTATTAATTATAATTAATTATTAATATTTATTATAATTATAATAGAAAATTAAAATATGTTAAATTTTAATTGGATTATTAAATATATTAATATTATTAATATAATATTATTAATAATATTAATAATTTATTCAATGGCCATTAATAATATTGTTAATTATTAATACAATTATTAATTAATGATTCTTAAAATTTTTTAAGTACATACAACCTAATTTGAAATAATATAATATAATTTTATTAACAATTTAAAAAAATTAATAAGAAAGAAATTTAAAAAAATAAATCTGTTTATCGAATAAGTTCAAATAGTTATAACTATTTGAACAATTATTTATTTAAAATCATTATGAGCTTTTGTTTTATCATAAAATAATTTTTTCAGTTCAATAATAATTTATTGTTTATTATTATCTAAATTAATTTATTTACTATCTCGAATAGAAAAAATTGTTTTATGACAAAACAAAAGATCATAACAATTTGAAATAAATAATTATTCAAATAGTCATAACTATTTGAACTTGGTCGATAAACAAATTTATTTTTTAAATCTTTACTTATTAATTTTTGGAATTTTAATAAATTAGTAATATGTTATTTCGAAAAAGCTTTTATAACCAGAAACAATTGGTTTATGACAAAATAAAAGGTCATAACGGTTTGAAATAGATAATTCTTCAAATAGTCATAACTATTTGAATGTGTTCAGACCAATGTATTTATTTTTTAAAATTTTACTTATTAATTTTTGGAATATTAATAAATTTAAATTATTTTATTCGAAATAAGCTTGCATGAACAAAGCCAATTGTTTTATGACAAAACAAAAGGTCATAATGTTTTGAAATAAATAATTGTTCAAATAGTCATAACTATTTGAACTTATTTGGTAAACATATTCTTTTTTTAATTCTCTCACTCATTAATTTTTGGAATATTAATAAATTAGTATTATCTTACTTCAAACAAGTTTATATGAATTGAAACAAGTGTTTATTAGAAAAGAAAAGGTCATAATAATTTGAAATAGATAATTATTGAAGTATTAATGACTATTTGAACTTGTTTGGTAAATATATTTATTTTTTAAATCTTTTACTTATTAATTGTCAAAATATTAATTAATTAATATTATTTTAATTCGAATAAACTTGTTTGAACAGAAATAATTGTTTTATGAAAAAACAAAAAATCATAACATGTTGAAATAAATAATTGCTCAAATAGCCATAATAATTAGAACTTGTTTGGTAAACAGATTTATTTTTAAATCTTTTACTTATTAATTGTCTTAATATTAATAAATTTGTATTACTTTATTCGAAATAAGCTTAGATGAACAGAAAAAAAATTTTTATTACAAAACAAAAGGTTATAGCTATTTCAAATAGATAATTATTCAAATAGTCCTAATTATTTAAATTTGTTTAGTAAACAAAGTTATTTTTTAAATCCCGTTATTATTAATTTTTGGATTATTAATAAATTAGTATTATTTTATTTTGAATAAGTTTATATGAACTGAAACAACTCTTTTATGACAAATCAAAAGGTCATAACAATTTGAAATAGATAATTATTCAAATTGTCATGATTATTTGATCTAGTGTGGTAAACATATTTTAAAAATTTTTTACTTACTAATTGTCAAAATATTAATAAATTAGTATTATTTTAATGCAAATAAGCTTGTATGAATAGAAACAATTGGTTTACAACAAGACAAAAAGTCATAATGATTTGAAATAAATAATTGCTCAAATAATCATAACTATTGGAACTAGTTTGATACATAGATTTATTGTCTAAATCACTTATTAATTTTTGAAATATTAATAGATTAGTATTACTTTATTCCAAATAAACTTATATGAACAAAAACATTTGTTGTATGACAAAACAAAAAGTAATAATGATTTGAAATATATAATTGTTCAAATAGTATAATTTTTGGAACTAGTTAGGTAAACAGAATTATTTTTTAAATCTCTTACTTATTATTTTTTAAAATATTAATAAATTTATTTTATTTTATTTTGAATAAGCTAGTATGAATTGAGAAAATGTTTTATGACAAGATAAAGGTTATAACGATTTGAAATAGATAATTGTTCATATAGTCTTAACTATTTAAAGTGGTTCAACAAACAAATTTATTTTTTAAATCCCTTAGTTATTAATTTTTGGAATATTATTATATTAGTATTGTTTTATTTTGAATAAGCTTGTATGAACAGAAATAATTGTTTTATGACATAACAAAAGGTTATAATAATTTGAAGTATAGATTGTTCAAATAGTCATAACTATTTGAATTGGTTCGATAAACAAATTCATTTTTTAAATCTCTTATTAATTTTTAAAAGATTAATAAATTATTATTATTTTATTTGGAATAATCATGTATGATAAAAAAAATTGTTATATGACCAAATAAAAGGTGATAACGATTTGAAATAGATGATTATTGAAATGACCATAATTATTTGAACTAATTTCGCAAATAGATTCACTTTTTAAATTACTTATTAATTTTTGAAATATTAATAAATTAAAATTATTTTATGACAAAACATCATAATGATTTTAAATAGACAATTGTTCAAATAGTCGTAATTATCTGAATTTGCTCAATAAACAAATTTATTTTTTTAAACTCCTGCTTATTAAATTCTTTTTATTTTGGATAAGCTTTTATGAATTGAAACAATTGTTTTATGTTAAAACAAAAGGTCATAACGATTTTATAAAAATAATTTATCAAATAGTCATAACTTTTTAAGCTTGTTTGGTAAACAAATTTATTTTTTCAAATCTTTTGCTTATTAATTTTCCAAATGTTCATAACTTTGGATTATTTTATTCCAAATAAGATAATATGACATGAAAGAAATATTTTATGAGTAAACAAAAGGTTTGAACTATTTGAAATAGATAATTATTCTAATTGTTTTTACTATTTGAACTGGTTTAGCAAACATATTTAATTTTTAAATCTCTTATTAATTTTTGAAATATTATTAAATTAGTATTATTTTTAACTAAATAGGCTTCTATGATTAGAAACAATTGTTTTATGACAAAACAAAAATTTTAACGATTTGAGATTGATAATTATTCAAATAGTCATAATTATTTGAACTGGTTTGGTAAATAGATTTATTGTTTAAATTTGTTACCTATTATTTTTGAAATATTAATCAATTAGTATTATTTTATTTCGAATAAGCTTGTATGATAAAAAACAATTGTATTATGACAAAATAAAAGGGTCATAATGATTTGCAATAGATAATTATTCAAATGGCCATAATTATTTTAACTGATTTGGTAAACAGATTTATTTTTTAAATTTTTTATTAATTTAGGAAATATTAATAAATTAGTATTATTTTATTCCATCTAAGCTTATATTAACTGAAACAATTGTTTTATGACAAATTAAAAGGTTATAATGTTTTTAAATAGATAATAGTTCACATAATAATAACTATTTGAACTTGTTCGGCAGATAGATTTATTTTTTAAATCTCTTTCTTATTAATTTTTCAAATGTTAATAAATTAGTATTAATTTATTCTAAATAAGCTTGTATGAATTGAAACAATTGTTTTATGACTAAAAAATGGTCAAACGATTTGAAATATATAATTATTCTAATAGTCTTAACCATTTGAAATGATTCAATAGATAAATTTATTTTTTAAATATTATGAAATTAGTATTATTTTAATATGAATAAGATTGTACAAACAAAACAATTGTTTTATGACAAAAGAAAAGGTCATAACAATTTGAAATAGATAATCATTTATATAGTTTTAACTATTTGAATTGGTTTGGTAATTAGATTTATTTTTTAATTTTTTTGGTTATTAAGTTTTGGAATATTATTAAATTTGCATTATTTTTTTCAAATAAAATAGTATAAATAGAACAAATTATTTGATGACAAAATAAAAGGTTATAATGATTTGAAATAGATAATTATTCAAATAGTCAAAACTATTTGAAATAGTTTGGTAAGCAGATTTACTTTTTAAATCTCTTTCTGATTATATTTAAATGTTCAAATTAATTTATTATTAAGATACAATAAATTTATAAATAATTAATATTAAATAATTATTACAAATATTTTATTAGTTTAATTAATATTATATTATTATTTTACTAATTACTAAATCTATACAATTATTTAAATATAATATTAATTAAATATAATATCATGAATAACTTATATAGTCAAAATTGTTTATATTATTATAAATTATATCTAACAGTTATTTATATTTTATTATAATTCTTATATTTATATATAATAATATATAGACTTAAAAGTTATAAACTATATTAATTATAACAATATAGTTATCTAAATTTATTTAATTGCTTTATAATTAATAATATTAATTTAGTTATTAAATTATTTAATATTTAAATAATGATTAAATATTGATTTGAATTATAATTAATTTATATATATATAAATAGTTTCATTATATTACTAAAATAATAATCAATATATATTCTTAAATTATATATATAATAATTTATTATATTTATAATAATTTATTATATTTATAATAATTTATTATATTATAAATTAAGTTATAAATATTATTTTTTATTAAATTATAATAAATAATAATTATATAATGTTTTATAAATAAATAATATAATGCTAAATTTTTACTTATTATAAATATTATAATTAATATAATTATATATTTATTATATATAATTATAATATATAATAAATATAATATTAATTAATAATTGTATAGATTTAGTAATTAGTAAAATAATAATATAATATTAATTAAACTAATAAAATATTTATAATAATTATTTAATATTAATTATTTCAAATAATATTAACTATAATTATTATTATAAATATTATTAAATATTTAATATTTAATATTCAATATATATAATAATATTAATTATAATATTTATATAAATATTAATAATTAAGTATTAATATCCAATTTATAAATTAATAATAAATAATATTAAGATTTCATATTTAATTATAGCTAACTTATTACTATTCCAAAAATTAATGAGTAAGAGATTTAAAAAATGAATCTATTTACCAAACAAGTTCAAATAATTATTAATTTTTTGAAGTTATAATATGATATAAATCATATTATATAAACTATATTATATTATAATTGGCTTATAATTATTTAAAAATAATTAAATTGTACTAATTTATAATTAATAATTTAAAATATAAAAAGTAATAATTTATAATCTTATTATAAATATTAAGAGATTATAATTGTTTTAAATATTATAAATATTATTATTATTTAATTATCTATTTAAGTTATTCAATACTTAACTTATATTAAAATAATTAATAAAATATTTATTTAGTTTATATTTTAATAATTTATATTTAATAATAACTAATTCATAATTAATAAAATTTATAATATTATTAATATATTAATTTTATAATTATGTTCAAATATTATTAAATTTAATAACAATATTAAATAGATAATTAAGTTATTAATTATTAAATATTTTTAATATTTGTTAATTTATTAACATTTTATTTATATTACTTATTAATTATATTTAATAATTAAGATTGCTAATTATTAATTAAGTTTAATGTAATTATTATAAATAACTAATTTTAAATTTGTAATAAATATTAATTATAAATTGTCATAATTTTTAATATTAATCAATAAAATAGATTTTATCATTAATTATATTTAATTCATATAATTAAATATAAATTACTAATATTTATAACATTATAAATAATGTTATTTTTAATAACATTATAACAATTGTTATTTAATTACATCATTATTAATTTAATTAGTATGGATATATTATTGTAATTAGCTTATAATAAATGAATATACAATTATTTATTTAATAATTAATATAAATTTATATTATATTATAATTCTTAGTTATAATATAATAATTTTAATCTGCCATTGCTTTGATTAAAATTTTCTCAAAACCCATTACTTTTACTTTTTTTCTACAACAGCTGCAAACCAATAGCAGTTATCCACCATCATCATTTGCATCCACATTAACAAGAGCTCATGGCTTTCTTTTTTTGTCATATATTTTTGCATTAGTAGATATTCAAATTGACTCTAATGATGAATTTGTAGTGGAATGCAATCATATGCAAAATCAATTCACAATCAAGGAAAAATAGTCATGCAGTATCAACCTACCGTTGTGCTCTTCCTTTAATTTAGCTGCTCCAGTTTTTGAAGTTTATTCTAGCCAACAAAAATAGCATCATGAAAAATGAATTTGAAATACTGCATATTTATAAGTTCTTCTCTATCATTTAATCCTACTGTTTGCTCAAGAAAATAAAGGAAGAAAAGTTTATGGTTAATTAATTATTAATAATTATTATAATGAATAACTTATTATAATAATATCCTTTAATAAGTTAATTTTTATGAATGTTTAGTAAATGATTTAAACATTTTAATTATTGTTATTAATTTATAGTATAAATATTAATTTATTAGTAGTTTATTATTATAAATTAATATTATATTTATAAACAATAGTTATTATTTAAATATTTATTTAATGTCTAAAATATTGCTTCATATTTTATATATAATAGTAATAACATTCATATTACATATAATTCTATTATTTGTAAATTAAAATTATAAATGTATAATAAAATTATTTATAACTTGATCATATTTGATGAATAATTAATAGAAAATAAATAATTAAATATAGTTTTAATACGATTAATTGTCATAATCGTTATGACATACTTAGTCAAATTACATGCATAACAATATTTGACATGATCCAATAATTTCTTGTAGGGTCCTGATCGGCTTTTACTAAGACTGAGTATGTCTCCCCTGAATATATGAACAAGTTTGGTACAATAAATGGCTCAACATAATTTCCATTAGCTTCACCAACTGTCAAATTATGGCCCTACATAAAACAATTTGCATTCAGATTTAGTAACAGAAAAAATTTGAACCAATTGATAATCTTATTACAAGCATGGTAGAGTTGTGGAGATGTTGAACTAAAAAATGCAAGAGAATTACCTCAATTTGGTTTAAATAAATTAGTTTTAAAATGCTTACTAATAAATATTAAAATAAATTTATTAGTTTACTAATAAAATCTTATTACTAATAAATAAATAAACTTATTCTAAAATAATTATTAATTATGGCTTGAAAAGGATTCTGATGTTGGTTTTAATATTAATAAGATTAATAAATAATTATATTTATTTAATTATAATATAATTAATTAATTGTTGCTTTTTTAATAATAAATATAATAAAATAATACTAATTTAATAATATTATTGAATTATTTTATAATAAGATAATACTAATTTTATTAGTTAATGTAATAAAATTATTTTAATTGATTTTTATCAAAGTAAATAGATTAGTTATTTAAATTAGTATATTAATTATAATTTAATAATTTAGTATTAATTATTATAATAAATTATAATCAAGTTAATATTAAATTAATATATCATAATATTTATAAATAAAAATTATTTATTTATTCTAATAAATTATTAGATATTATTGTAAATAATAATTATAAATAGATCTAATCCAAATTGCATATAATAACTAATAGTCATTATTATAAATAGTTGTATATTTATATTATAATTTTATAATATAATATATTATATTAAGGTAAATAATAAACTGTTATCAATTATTGTTGATATAATATAGTTAATATAATATTATAAATGAAAAATTTTAGTATCAATAATTTATAATATATTATTTTAATATATTAATAACTTACTTATTTTAGTATATAACATTAAATTGAAATAATTATTATTTAGATAATATAAGTTAATAAGAGATTAGATAAAAAATTACTTAATAACATTATAAATAGTTTATAATATATATTTTTAGTAAATACTAATAAATTATTAATTAAAATATCAATATTAGTATTTAGTTTAAATAAATATTTATTACTAAATTAAATAAATAAATATTTATTAATTAAATAAAAATTAATAAATTATATATTATTTATAATTATATAAACATAAATTATCAAATAAATTATTAATTACTATTATTATTATTTATACTTGATATTATACTATAAATTACTAAGTTTGACTATAATTGTTTATATATAAAAATAAACAATTATAATTAAATTATATATTTTAAAAATCCCCTTTCTATTTATATAACTAGTTATTCTTAAATAACAATATAAATTATTATATAAATTATTTATATATAAAATACTTATATTATTATAATATATTTATAATAATTAATCAAAAATATATAAATTAATTTATTTAATATAAAATTATTTTATATATTATAACATTAAATTTTCTTCTTATTATTATGCTATTAATTAATTAAAGTTTTATTTAATTATAAATCCGAATAAGCTTGTATGAACAAAACAATTATTTTACATTAAATGAAAGGTCATAACAATTTGAAATAGATAATCATTCATAGAGTCTTAACTATTTGAATTAGTTTGGCAATTAGATTTATTTTTTAATTTTTTTGGTTATTAAGTTTTAACGATTATTATTAGATTATTTCATATAATATTAATAATAATAATTTAATTATTAATTATTAAATCTAATTAATCTAATAATTCCTTTTTAATATCATTTACAATATTTATAATAAAATTATTTTATTATAATTAAAATAGTTTATTTGTTTTATCATAAAACAATTGTTTTAGTTCATAAAAACTTGTCCAAAATAAAATAATATTACTTTATTAATATTTCAAAAATTAAGAAGTTGGAGATTTAAAAAAGAAATCAGTCTATCAAATTTTAATATTATTTTATAAATTATCTATACTATTTATTATTAAAAATTATACTTAATTTTTATAAGTATAATCAAATAGTTATTAATTTTTATGATAAACAAATTAATTTATTAATTATTAATAGTAATAACAAATTACAGTATTGTTAATCTATTCAATATTATTTTATTCTAAATAATTTTGCATGAACAGGAACAATTGTTATGAATAATAACCAATTATCACTTATTATTTAATGATATATAATAATAACCAATTAATTAAGTTATTTAATTAGTATATTTTAAATTAATAATATAATTAATTTATATAATTATTAATATTTTTATATAATAATAAAATATTATATATGATATTTAAACTTAAAGTTATAATTATTAAACTATTAATATAAATTTATAATTTATAAATAAATTATTATATATAATAATAATTATATTTAATTAATTATATTGTACTTATTATTTAATATAACTAAAATTATTAATATAATTTATTATCAGTAAACTAATACTTATTATTAATTAAACAAATTTAAAATTAATAAATTATATTAATATTAATTATTATTAACATAATATTATCATTATTAAACAAATTTAATTAAAAACATTATGATATTAAATTACTATAATATTCATTTTTATAAAACATAATATTACCTTTATATATTAATAATTATTTTAATTATTATTAGTAAAATATTTATTAATATTTAATTAAATTTAATAAATTAATAAAATAATTGAGTAAATTGTTAAAATAATTTAATATCTTTAATTAATTTAATAATATTTATACTAAATAAATATATTATAATGTAATTTAATACTATAAATTAATAATAATTATATTATTTAATAATTATTTCATAAATATTAACTAAACATTATAAGTTTTAAATTATTTTAATATAATTATTATATTATAATATTATTTTTATAATATATTATTAATAGTATTATAAATTATTATTAAAAAATTATTAATATTATAATTACATATTTATAAGTAAATAATATTAATATATTAATATTTATACAAACAGATAATTTATTTGAACCAATTTTTATTTAATTTAATTATAATTAAATATTTATCATAACTAAATACTTATTTATAATATAAATATATTATAATTAAACTAAATAATTTCCTTATTACAAATCATTATAAATATTAGTAATAATTGTTATTAAATTAAATAAGTATTTAATTATATAAATTAATTTAATTTAATTATATAATTAATACTAAACAAGATTTAGTATTAAAATATTTTTAGTATTAGAATTTTAATTAAATTTATTAATACATTTGCACATCTAATAACATAAAGCAACAATTATTCATGTTTTCATAAATTAATAATATATTTTAATATATTTTAATTCTTATATTTATAATTTGTAAATAATAATTATATTAATAAATATTATAAACTAATATATATTTAAACATTAATAATAAATTAGAGTAAATACTAATAATATTAATTAATATATAATACTTCATAAAGTTATTAATATGAATCTATTAGCAATTATTTGAATTAATTTAAATATAAATATTTAATTAAATTATTATTATAAATAATTAATTATAGTATTTATTTGAAGTAACAATTAAATTAATTAAGTTTAATATATTGTTATTAATAATTATAACAACATTATTATTCAAATTTATTGTTATAATAAAAATGTTAATTAATAACAAACAGTTTAGTCATAACTAGGTATGATAATTAATTATTATCAATATGTTCAAATAGTTAAATTATGGTTATATATTTCACAACACTTATTTATTAAATTATATATTATTAAAATGAATATATACTTATTAATCAATAAAGTTAATATTAATATCAATTCATAATACAATTTAATAATAATGATCATTATAAAATATTAATCTCAAATATTATAAATATTTAAATCTATTCATATGATATGATTAGAATTAAAATAATTATCTAAATTATTATTATAAAATTATTGATTAATAAGTATATATTCATTTTAATACTGTATAATTTAAAATTGTAATTTATATAATAATATATATATTTTAAAATTTAAATATTATTTAAAATATATTTAAGACTATATTTTCATTATAATAATAATGAAAATATCAATGATTATATTTTTAATGATTTTTTAATTTATATATTATAAATTGAAATATATATTATTATTATAAAATAATTAATTTATTAAATAATAATTAATAATTAATAAATTATATAATAATTTAATTATTATAATATATTATTATAATTATTGTTATTATAATTAATTATTAATAACAATAATTATTTTATTATTAAACTAATACCTAATTAACTATTATAAATAGTAATATATATTATATTATAAAACATTAAAATAATAGTATATAACTTAAATAATTTATTTTATTATAATAAAAATATTTATAATAATTATTTGTATAATTATTACAAAACAAAGGAAAATTTAATATTTATTATAATATAATTTATATTAATTATTTTATGGTAATTTATAAATATAATTAACTATTAAATTAAACTAATGTTTAATTATATCATTATATCATAAAGTATGCAATCATAAAATAATTATAAGTAGTATAATTATTTAATATTAATAGAAAATAAATAATTAAATATAGTTTTAATACGATTAGTTGTCATAATCGTTATGACATACCTAGTCAAATTCCATGCATAACAAGCTCATTCATTAATGTTATTATAATTATAATTAACTATTATAATTATGTTAATTGTTAAACAATAAAATATGATATAAATACTATATTAATAAATAAAACAATTGTTTATTAGATGATGGTTATATTAACACATTTAGTTTAAATTTTAAACTATTAAAAAATTAATAATATCAACAATACTAATATGATTATAATATAAAATAATATTTATATTATAATATATAAATAATATTATTATTTATTAAAATAATTATAATTTAATGAAATTAAATAAAAATACAATTGTTTAATTAAATTAATATTTTATATTACAAATATAATAATATAAAATTATTAATTATTAATTATAGTATTACTTATAGATACTACTATAATTGTATAATACTAAACATATAAATTATTATAATAAGATTATTTAATTAAACAATTAATATTTAATAATAAAAAATATTAAATTAGTATAATTAACCTGAAACTAATGATAAAACATAATTAAATTGTATAATAAATCTATATATAAAATAATTTATTATAACTATTAATTAAGTAAGAAATTATAATAAGCCTTTTGTTTAATAATTAAATTTATTATTAATTAATTTAATAATAAACTATTAATAATTTAATATTCAATTAGTTGATAAAAAATAATTATTTTATGACAAAACAAAGATCATAACTATTTGAGATTAATATATGTTGAAATAGTCATAATTATTAGAACTACTTTGAAAAACAACTTTAGTTTTTAAATCTCCTACTTAATAATTTTTGAAATATTAATAATATAGTATTATTTTATTTTAGATAAGTTTTTATTAACTAAAACAATTGTTTTATGACAAAAGAAAATGTCAAAATAATTTTAAATAGATAATTATTTAAATAGTCATATCTATTTAAAATTGTTCGGTAAACACATTTATTTTTTTAAATCTCTTGCTTTAATTTTTTGAATGTTAATAAATTAGTATTATTTTATTCCAAATAAGCTTGTATGAATTGAAATAATTGTTTTATGACTAAGCAAAAGGATAGAATGATTTGAAATAGATAATTATTCTGATAGTCTTAACTATTTGAACTAGTTCAGCTAACATATTTATTTTTTAAATCTCTTATTAATTTCTGAAATATTATTAAATTAGTATCATTTTAATTTTAATAAGCTTGTATGAAAGGAAACAATTGTTGTATGACAAAATAAAGATCATTATGATTTGAGATAGATAATTGTTCAAATAGTTATGACTATTTGAACTGGTTTGGTAAATAGATTTAGTTTTTAAATCACTTATTAATTTTTAAACTATTAATAAATCAAAATTATTTTATTTTGAATAATTTTGTATGAACAAAAACAATTGTTTTATGAAAAAACAAAAGGTCATAACAATTTGAAATAGATAATTGTTCTAATGGACATGACTATTTGAACTTGTTCGATAAATAGATTTATTTTTTAATCTCCTACCTATTAATTTGCAAAATGTTAATAAAGTAGTATTATTTTATTTTGCATAAACTTGTATGAATAGAAACAATTGTTTTATGACAAAACAAAATATCATAACTATTAGAAATAAAAAATTGTTCAAACAATTATAACTATTTGAGCTTACTTGGTAAATAGATTTATTTTTTAAATCTTTTACTTATTAATTGTTGGAATATTATTAAATTAGTATTATTTTATTTTGAATGAGCTTATATAGATAGAAACAATTGGTTCATCACAAAACAAAAGGTCATAACTATTTGAAATAGATAATTGTTAAAATAGTTAGATATATTTGAACATGTTCAAAAAACAAATTTATTTTTAAAATTTTTACTTATTAAATTTTGGAATATTAATAAATTTAATTATTTTATTCAAAATAAGCTTGTATGGATAGAAACAATTGGTTTATCACAAAACAAAAGGTCATAACTATTTGAAATAAATAATTGTTCAAATAGTCAGAACTATTTGAACATGTTCAAAAAACAAATTTATTTTTTAAATTTTTACTTATTAAATTTTGGAATATTAATTTAATTATTTTATTCGAAATAAGCTTGTATGAATAGAAACAATTGTTTTATGATAAAACAAAAGGTCATAACTATTTGAAATAGATAATTGTTCAAATGGTCATCACTATTTAAACTTATTTAGTAAACAGATTCATTTTCTTAAATCTCTTGCTCATTAATTTTTAGAATATTAATAAATTAGTAATATTTTATATCAAATAAGCCTATATGAATTGAAACAATTATTTTATGACAAAACAATAGGTCATAATGATTTGAAATAGATAATTATTCAAATAGTTATGAATATTTGAATTATAAGATTTTAAATTCAATTGTTTTTAAATCTTTATTAACAAAATAAATCTATTTTTAGAATAAGTAATAAGTTTACAATTATTGATTTGAATAAACATATTTAATTAATATTAAATTTATGAATATTGATTTTAATTTAAATATTTTAATTATTGATTTTTATTAATTAATAGATATCTAAAAAGATTTATATTTTAGATCTATTATTAATTTTTAAAATATTAAAAGACTAGTATTAATTTATTTCGAACAAACTTATATGGACAAAAACATTTGTTTTATGACAAAACAAAAGGTCATAATTATTTAAAGTAAATAATTGTTTAAATAATCATAATTATTTGAACTGGTTAGGTAAACAAAATTATTTGTTAAATTATTAATTATAATTACTAAATATTAATAATAGTATTTTATTTTAATTAATATTAATTATTAATTATTTATAAATAATGATCAATTAAAGATAATAATTTAGTATATAATTAAATTAAAAGTAGTTTATCATAATTAATTTAAATGATTGATCTCTATTTATTTATTTTAAATTAAGACTAAATTTAATGTTATCAAATATAACAATTAAATTAATCCTTTGTCATAATCAAATATTATATTTAAATTTAATATTTGTTAATTGTATAAATTGCTTAAATAGTCTTAATTTGAACTAGTTTGATAAACAGATTTATTTTTTAAAATTTTTATTAATTTTTTAAATATTAATAGATTAGTATTATTTTATTTTGAACAAACTTATATGAACAAAAACATTAGTTTTATGACAAAACAAAAGGTCATAACAATTTGAAATAGATAATTGTTCAAATAGTCATAATTATTTGAATTGGTTAGGTAAATAAAATTATTTTTTAATTATCTTACTTATTAATTTTTGAAATTTTAATAAATTTATTTTATTTTATTCTAAATAAGCTAGTATGAATTGAAAATATTGTTTTATGACAAAACAAAAGGTTATAATGATTTGAAATAGATAATTATTCATATAGTTTTAACTATTTAAACTAATTTGACAAACAATTTTATTTTTTAAATTTCTTAGTTATTAATTTTCAGAATATTATTAGATTAGTTTTATTTTATTTCAAATAAGCTTGTATGAATAGAAATAATTGTTTTATGACAAAACAAAAGGTTATAACAATTTAAAGTATATAACAGCTCTAATAGTTATAACCATTTGAATTGGTTTTGCAAATAGATTTATTTTTTTAAATCTCTTATTAATTTTTGAAGGATTAATAAATTAGTATTATTTCATTCCAAATAATCTTGTATGATAAAAAACAATTGTCATATGACTAAACAAAATGTAAGAACAATTTGAAATAGATAATTATTGAAATGACCATAATTATTTGAACTGATTTGGTAAACATATTCACTTTTTAAATCGCTTACTTATTTGAATTTGTTTGGTAAATATATTTATTTTTTAAAATCTCTTTCATATTAATTTTCCAAATGTTAACAAATTAGTATTAGTTTATTCTAAATAAGCTTGTATGAACTGAAACAATTGTTTTATGACTAAACAAAAGATCAAAATGATATGAAATATATAATTATTTAATAATTTTAACCATTTGAACTGATTTAGGAAACAAATTTATTTTTTAAATCTCTTACATATTAATTTTCAAAATATTGTTAAATTAGTATTATTTTAATCCAAACAAGCTTGTACAAACAAAACAATTGTTTTATGTTAAAAGAAAAAGATCATAACGATTTGAAATAGTTAATCATTCATAGAGTCTTAACTATTTGAACTAGTTCGACAATTAGATTTATTTTTTTATTTTTTTGGTTATTAAGTTTGGAAATATTATTAAATTAGAATTATTTTATTCTAAATAAAATAGTATGAACAGAACCAATTGTTTGGTGATAAAATAAAAGGTTATAACAATTTGAAATAAAAAAATATTGAAATAGTCAAAACTATTTGAAATGGTTTGATAAGCAAATTTTCTTTCAAATATTAATAAAACAATATTATTTTATTTCAAAAAAACTTATACTAACAAAAACAATTGTTTTATGACAACAAAAAGTAATAATGATTTAAAATAGATAATTGTTCAAATAATGATGACTATTTAAACAATTACCTATTTCAAATCGTTATTACTTTTTGTTTTGTTATAAAATAATAGTTTTATCAGTACAAGCTTATTCAAATTAAAATAATACTAATTTGATAATATCTCAAAAATTGATAAGAGATTTAAAAAATAAATTTATTTACTGAATTAGTTTAAATGGTTAAGACTATTAGAACAATTATCTATTTCAAATCATTCTGACTTTTTGTTAAGCTTGTATAACAGGTCAAATTATAATAAACTTATATTACTTATTTATTTAATTAAAATAAAAATAATTTATATACTTAACTATATATAAATATAAATAAAATATTATTATAATATAATAATTAAATTTCAAAATTATTTATAATTATATATAAATTATTAAATCATTCAAATGGTCATATGTTAAATAAAATATTATAAGATAAGATATTTAATGTTATATTAAATAAAATCAATATAATAATTATTATAATAAATAATATTAAATAATATTATATTGTTATAATAAATAATAACAATAAATATAATAATAATTATAATTGTTTTCATAAATTAATTAATTTAATTAATTAATATATTATAAATATTATATTATAAATTATAATTAACAATATATATTAAATTAGATTATTTTACAATAAAATAATTTATTGTAATATTAATTATATTACTAACTATATAAATATAAATATACTATAGTTAGAATAATAAATATTATTAGCACTAATAGAATAATTATTAAACCAAATGACTATAGTAATTAATTTAATAATAAAAAATTAGTATTTTATTAAACTATTTATTAGTTAAATAATATATATTATTAATAATTTTAAGGAAGAGATTTAAAAATTTTTTTATTAATTTTAAAACAAAAGAATAATTATTTTTTTAATTTATACTAATTAAATTATCACTTGAAATATATATGATTAAACTAGTATAATTATTTATTATGCTAATTTGAAATATTAGCAATAATTATAATTAAATATTAATTAATTGAAAAATAGATTTATTTTTAGAATTAATTATAATATTTTAAATTAATTAATTCAAAATTATTTTGTTAATAATACCAGCAATTATAAAACAAAAGCTCACAAAGATTTGAAATAGATTATTTTTTTAATATAATAATAAATTATTATATAGTTTATTAATTATTATAATATAATTAATTTATAGTTATTATTAATAATTATATTATAATTAGTTGTAACTATATTATAATTATAAATTGAGATAGATATATAATAACATAATGACTTCATTATATAAATTAGATATTATTTGACTATAATTAAATTAAAAAAAAGCTCATATGAATTCGTGTTACATATTATAATTTATTTCGAAATAAATTTGTATTATTACTATAATTATTTTAGTTCATACAAGCTTATTCAAAATAAAATAAAACTAATTTATCAATATTCCAAAAATTAATAACTAAGTTATTTATAAACAAATCATATTTGTACAAACTATTAGTAACAATTATCATAATTATTATGGAATTTATTATTTCTTAAATATCTTACTTATTAATTTTCAAAGTATTATTAAATTAGTATTAATTATAAATTAAATATCAATCAAATTTATAATTATTAACTATTAATAATGATAAACATTTCCATTCAATTATTATATTAACGATAATTTGGACAAATAATTTATAAACAATTATTATTGTATTAATTTAATAATATTGTAGTATTATTTGAATATAACTAAAAGTCAAATTATTTAATATAATTTGTATACTATTGTTTAAAATTATTAAAATTAATTAATAATTTTATCGATTAGTTAATAATAAATTACTAATAAATTAATTTTTATACTATAATATCTATATATGTTATTAGTAATAATAATATAATAATATTATTATTAATTTATTAAAATAATAATTAATAAATTGATTATTAAAATATTCATTAAAATAATTATTAATATTTATAATTTAAATATTAATTATAAATATTTACCTTATTAAACTAATACAATTAATTCAAATTGTATTAAGTATATAATATATAATAATAATTTATTATAATTAATGAATATAATATTTTTATTAATATAAATAAAAATTATTATTAGTTAATAAAGATTAATTTTTTTGATTATTGATAAAATAATTCTTCTTGAATAATTAATAAAATATTTATTTAGTTTATATTAATTTAATCATTTAATTGAATTATATAAGATTATAAGTAATAAATAATTACTTTATTCCTAATATTATTATAAATAATAATAATTAAATATTATTATTAATATTTATGATTAGATTAATCATAAACTATTTTAACTACATTTAATTTATTTTAATTATATAATTATATAGTTAATATTTATGGGTTTAAATTTTTAATTAAATAATTAAACTTTTTATAATTAACAATCTTAATTATTAATATTTTACATTTTAATATATTTCTATTATTAATATTAACAATTTAAAATTTAAAATTATCAATTTAAGGATAAAAATTGTTATATTTAATTTTCAATTAAATTAAATTTATATCTATTTGTTAAATTTATTAATTAATATTATTTGAATAGTAATTATAAACTAAAATAAACAATATTTTTATCTACTATAAAACTAGCAATATTTGTTAAATAATAATATTAAGCCTTAATTAATATTAATTGAATAATAATAATTTTTTATTATTCAATTATTCAATTATATAATACTAATTATATCTAATAATTTTATAACAAATCCTACATACAAATTATTGTTATTTAATTTAAATTATTAATTATATTTATATATAATAAATATAATAGTAATTAATAATTGCATTTAGGATTTATTATAAAATTATTAGATAAAATTATTAATATTTTACTAAATATTTAATTTTATTATCTTTAATTCAAAATCAATTAAGTTATGAGTATAATTAATTATGATTTATTAATTTAATAATAATAATTAATAATATAAAATTATTGGTTTTAATATTTCAAATAATAAATATTGTTTAATTATTAATTATTTCAAATGTTTAATACTAATAGAATAATTATATACTTCAAATTGTTTGGACCATTTTTTAGTCATAAAACAATTGTTTCAATTCATACAAGCTTATTCAAAATAAATTAATACTAATTTATTAACATTTGGAAATTTAATAAGAAATAGATTTAAAAAATAAATCTGTTTACTGAATAAGTTCAAATAGTTATTATTATTTGAACAATTTTCTATTTAAAAATATTATAAACTTTTAATTTATCATAAAACAATTGTTTCAGTTAATACAAGCTTAGATGGAATAAAATAATACTAATTTATTAATATTTCCTAAATTAATAAGAAATTTAAAAAATAAATCTGTTTATCAAATCAGTTAAAATAATTATGGCCATTTGAATAATTATCTATTTCAAATTATTATGACCTTTTATTTTGTCATAATACAATTGTTTTTTATCATACAAGCTTATTCGAAATAAAATAATACTAATTGATTAATATTTCAAAAATAATAGGTAACAGATTTAAACAATAAATCTATTTACCAAACCAATTCAAATAATTTGACTATTTGAACAATTATCAATCTCAAATCATTAAAATTTTTGTTATTTTGTTTCATATTATATGTTACAATATAATGTATATTAATATAAAATATTATATTCATAAATCTAATCAATAATTAATATTATAATATGAATAACAGTAGATATTTATATCCATAATAACTAATTATTAAAAAATTGTATTTATTAAAATAATTTATGTATTTATTTATAAATAAATAAGTATAATAATAACATTATGATAATTATAGTTTGATTATAAATTAATATTGATATATTAATTTAATTTTATATATGTAATTAATAATATATTATAATAATTATAATAATTTATAAATTATTATTTATTAATTAATATGAATATATGTTATATTAGTAAATATCAAATCAAGATAAATTTGATAAATTGTTACTTGGAATAACAATTTGAAGTATACAACTACTCTAATAATCATAACTATTTGAATTGGTTTTATAAACAAATTTATTTTTTAAATCTCTTACTTATAATAGTAAATAATAATAGATGTAATAATAGTTAATAAATTAAATATAGTAGTTAAATTATATAATAAGTTAAATTATAATAATTAATAAGTAAATGTTTATCATTATAATATATTTAATTTGTTTAATTATATAATATTATTATATATTAAATTAAATATTTATTATAATATAATAAATATTATATAATTATATTATTAATTTAATTATATAATAATATTAATTTTATTAAACAATTGAATAATAGATATGTATAATTTATCAAACTAATATTAGATAATTAATAAAATTAATTAATTAATATTCTATTATATTAAATAATTAATAAGAATTTATTTAATATATTGTTAAAGATATATTATTTTCTTTAAATAATTAATACTAAATTAGTACAATTATTTAAAATTGTTAAATTCAATAATAATATTTAAACTATAAATATTAATACAAATAATTATATTTGTATAATTATCAAATTTTCCTATGACTATTAATATTTAATATTTAATAATTTAATTTAATTATATAATTAATACTAAACAAGATTTATATTAAAATATTTTTAGTATTAGAATTTTAATTAAATTTATTAATACATTTGCACAGCCAATAACATAAAGCAAGTAATTAATATATATTAAAGTAAATACTAACAAAACCTTTTTAGGTTTTGAAAATAAATGACCTAAGAGTTAATTTTTATTAATTAATCTTATTCTAGTTAATAAACAAGTTTAAATTAAAATTATTGATTAAATAATTTTATAATCATTATAATTTTTTAATATAATTTAATAAAAATAATATTAGTTAACAACATTTGATTTAATTAAATCATTTTTTTTATTTACTAATTTAAATATAATATATATTAAATAATTAATTATAAATATTAAATTTACTAATTTAAATATAATTTTTACTAATAATTGTTAATTATTTATATATTGTTAATAAAGTATTATTATATTAAAGTTATACTAATAATATTTATTTTTATATAATAATATTAATCATATTTATTATAATTTAATATCTTGTCTAATAGTAGACAAAATATAATAATTATATAATAATTTAATTATTATATTTAATAATAATTGTTATTAATTCAAAATGCTATTTCTGTTAAATTTAAAATGAATTAGATTAATATTTAAGGATTAATGGTGAAATTTAATCTATTAACAATTATTTATTAATAATTATTAGTTAATGAGTTATGGTAATACTAATTATTATAATAACTAATTAAAATAAATTATTTATTTAAAAATAAATTTAGTGTATATTTAGTATATATTTTATAATTATATATATACTATAATTTAATAACTATTAATTAAAAATAGTTCACGTTATTATATTATAAATTATAATTCAATTAATATTATAAATTAGTATTAATTATTATTAATATTTTAATAATTAATATATATTAGCTAAATATAACGATAATTTAACTATCATAACTAATTTTTTTATTAATTATTATTATAAATCAAATAAGTATATTTAAATTCCATATTAATATGAAAATTGTCTTATTATTTAATTATTTTGTTATTATAACAATTAAATATTATTATTATTTGTTAGCAATCAAGTTAATAAATTAATTATAATTTAAACTGAATAGTTTATAGAATTATTATTTATAATAATCTAATTGTTATTATAATTAGTATAAATATTATATAGTAATAATTATATAATTCAATTTATAAAGTTTAGCAATTATTATATTAGATAATCACAATTTTGTATTAATTAATTAATTTTATAGTATTAATTCCATAATATATTTAATATATAAATAGCCTAATTTATTATAATAATATGTTAAAAATTAATAGTTATTATAAATTCAACTATATATGTATAGTTATTATATTTAGTTTTACTTATTAATATGAAAATTTATATTTTAGTATTAGTAAATATTACTTGTATTATAATTTGATTATAAATTAATTTTTTCCAAAAATTTGAAATAGATAATAGACAATTATTTATGAACAATTAATAAATTATCATTATAATTTAAAATGATAAATATTTCAAATAATATTTATTAAAATTAAAATTATATTTTATTATTAAATTTATAATTGAATGTTTGTTAGTGAACAAACTCTAATGAATAATATTATTAAGATAATTTTAATTATTATCATAATACTAATATTATTAATATTCAAATCATTATGATGTTTTGTCATAAAATAATTGTTTCAATTCATACAAGCTTATTCAAAACAAAATAATTCTAATTTATTTTATCTATTTGTCAATTATTAATATTTATGATAAATTAATTACTAATAAATAATTATTACAATTAAAGATAAACTTAATTAAATACATGTTTTAATATTGTTATACAATATTAATAAGTAAGAGATATTAACTCATATTAATTTTATAAACTTTAAATATTAATAGTGATCAAAATAAAATAATTGTTAATATTGAATGATTGTTAATAATTTTAAAATATATCAATATCTATTAAATTAAAAATATTTAATTAATTATTATAAAATTGGAGGATTTTATCTAAATTTATAATTAATAATTAACTTAATATAATTAATCAAATATTCATAATTATAATTTAATTATAGTAAAAATTATTTTATAATCATATTATAATTATTAGTTATATAAATTATAATTATTTTATTAATTATTTTAATAATTATAACTTAAATATATTAAATAATTAATAATAATAACAATATAAAAATTTTATAATTAGGTTTAATCAATAGTAATTAATAGTAATTTACATAGTTAAATTTTGATTGCATTTATTAATAATACTTACTAATTATAATTATTAATTTAAAATTTATTAGTTAATATTAATTAAATTATAATCAAATTATAACATTATGATTATATTATAATTTATTTTAATAATAATATTAATATAATCTAATACATATATATCCTAATTAACAATTAATTATTAATTATAAATATTTAACATAATTAATATTTTATATTATAGTATAAATCATATTAATTATATTATTAATATTTACGTATTGTAATTATAATTTAAAATTATATAATTAATATACTATTATTAATTAATATTTAATTATAATATTTAAATATTATAATTGTTTTAATAATTGTTTAATAAATTAATTAATCATTAATTAAATATAAATTTATTAAAATTTATACTATAATTTAATTATATTTAAAATTGTTGTAATAAATTACCATTAATATTATTATTTATTAATTCAAATTTGTATTCACAATATAATTTTTATCCATATTATAATTATTTAATGAAATATTATTAATATTATCTAATATAATTTATCTATATAATTATAAATAAATTAATTACTAACTATTAATAATAATTAATATGAATAGATTATAATCATTAATTAATACATTTTTATTAATATTTCATAACTAATAGTTACTTCGAATAATAATTGAATAATTATTATTCAATTATAATATTTTATACATATTATATTATGTATATACTAATTTAATAATTGTATTTGAATTATTAATATAATCTTTAATTAACAATTCCACTATTTATATATTCTATTAATTATTAATATTAAATATCAAATATTAAAATTATTTTTAATAAATTTTAAAAATAATTAGAAAGAATATTAAAAAATATTATTAATTAATAATAATTAATTTAAATTATTTAATTATAAATTTGATAATTAAATTTTTAATTTTTATTTAATTATTACTAATTATTATTGATAATAATTTATAATATATTAATTCTACCTAATTAATTATAATAATTAGTTACTAATTATTATTAAATTATTTATAAATTATTAATTTATTATATTTTATATATTAATTAAATATAATTATATAATTAATAAATTATTTATTATGATAAAGTAATTGATACTATTAGTTAACATATTTTTAGTTAATATAATAAAATAATAATTATAATATAGATATAACTTATTAATAGTAAGATATTTAAAAAAATAAATGTGTTTGTCGAACCAGTTTAAATAGTTAAAACTATTAACTTTTTTATTTAGTCATAAAATATTTGTTAATAATCATGTAACAAATAAATATTTAAGTTATTTATATAATTACTTATATTATTGAATAATCTGATAAGAATTAATTATATTAATCAATAGTTAAAATATATAATCAATTATATTATAATTATATACTATTATTAAATCTCTTGCTCATTAATTTTTTTATTGTTATTTTTTGTTATATATAATAATTATATTAGTTAATTAAATTAAGATAAATAAATATAATATTTTAATATAACTATTTTATGTTATAACTAAATATATTAGTAATAAATATTAATTACTATAGTATAATATTATTAATTTATTATTACTATTAAATATGTTAATTAATTATTTTTATTAATATTAATACAAGTTCAAATTAATTAAATACAATATTTATCTCCATACAAAATTTATTTTTTTAACCTAAAAAACTCTCAAAATGTTTTTTGCTTTCTACTTTATTCTCTCTATTTTTTCGTTTCCTTCTGTGTTCTTTTCTATGTGTTCTGTCTGGTATTTATAAGATGAATCAAGAGAGTTCCTAATTAACTCTAAGTCCCACCCTTGACTAGATTTTCGCATTATCCTTGAACCTAAGGAAATTAAAACCCATTGCAATTCTGCCAGCATCCCATACACAACAAAATTTGTATTTGTATTTTTTATCTTTTATTATTTCAGTTATTATCCTATTATCTAAAAATGAAAAGAAAAATAAAAATAAAAATAAAATAAAGCCCATAAAAATAATAAATAGTGGGCCTAACTACTGACCCCAATGAGCCAAGCCCGATGGGCTTAGGCCTAGACCCTATTGAACTAGGTCCAATAGGCTTAGGCCCAGACCAATTAGGGTGTCTATAGCTAGAGGTGTAATCGAGCCAAGTCGAGCCGATACAATGAGAAGCTCGAGCTCGAAATCAACTCCCAACTTGTGGCTCGATATATTATCACTAATAATTTATTTAATAAACAATTGGTTATAATAGTATAATTATTGTGGTAAACAGATTCACTTTTTAAATCACTTATTAATTTTTGAAATATTAATAAATTAATTCACAATAATTAATTGTGATATCATAATTATTAAACATTCATATTAATAGATTTATTTGTTAAATAATTATTATAATAGAAATTTAACTATAACTAAATAGTACTAATTACAATATTGTTTATAAATAATAAATTGTTATAAATCTATATTTAATAATTATATTTATAAATTATTGTAATCGTGATTAATAAATATTAACTGCAAATAATAGAATTTATTTAATAGTTTTAATATTAAATATATTAAATTATATATTAATATAATTGTTTTGTTCGTACAAGCTTACTTGGATTAAAATAATCCAATTTTATTAATCATTATTAAAATAACTAATAATAATTTATTAGATAATAAATTATTAATATTATAATCTCTATATTAACTAATAATTATAATCCATGATGTTTAATAAGGTTATTATTATTTTAATTTATATATTTATTAATATAATTCAAATAGTTATTTGTTAACTTAATTTGTATAATATATTAAATAAATATATAATTTATTATAAATTAATTTAAATTAATAATATTAATATTAATATTAATTTATATTAATATTTAATATTAATATAAACATTTAATTAAATTAATTAAATTAATATATTATCAATTAAATATCATAATTAAAGAATTAAGATAATTAATTAATAGCATAATAATAATAAGAAAATTTTATTATTAAATATTTAATAGAATATTTAATTTAATTAAATTAATTATATTAAATAATTTTTCAAAAAACAATTGTTTCTGTTCATATAGAATTATTCAAAATAAAATAATTTTGATTTATTAATATTTTGAAAATTAATAAGAGATTTAAAAACTAAATCTATTTACTAAACCAGTTCAAATAGTTATGACTATTTGAACAATTATCTATCTCAAATCATAATGATCTTTATTTTTTCATACAATAATTGTTTCCTTTCATACAAGCTTATTTGGATTAAAATATACTAATTTAATAATATTTCAAAAATTAATAAGAGATTTAAAAAAATAAATATGTCAGCCGAACAAGTCAAATAGTTAAGACTATCAAAATAATTATCTATTTCAAATCATTCTATCCTTTTGTTTAGTCATAAAATAATTATTTCAGTTGATACAAGCTTATTTGGAATAAAATTTGTATTATTAAACTAATTTAACCATTTATGAAATATTAGATTAATTATATTAAGTTAATTATTCATACTACAATAATTAGTTTTATGAATAATAATAATAAATAATCTATTAAATAATAATTAAATAATTTATTAAATTAATACTATAAATTAATAATATATTATTTATTAATTTAACATAAATTAAAAAATTTTAATTTACTTGTAATTATAAATATAATTATATGAATAATTATTTATTAACAATGATTACAATATATTTTAATTGTTATCAAACAAATTTATAATAATATTATTAAATATTCAAATATTAGTCATATTTTAGTATTAATTAAAATGTTATTATAATATATAATTAATTAATATTTTAATTATTGACTAATATTATAGGATAAATATTACAAATATTTATTAACATTATTATTAATGTTAATATTTATTTAACAAACAATAATATTAGTCATAATGATAAACAATTGTTTATTATATTAATATTAATATCTATTGAATAATATATATTATTTATATATATAGATATTTAACTTATAATATTATTACTATAAATTTATTTTAAAACAATTATAATAAATATTAATAATTTAAAATTATTTAAATAATAAAATAATTACATTAATAAGCAATTGTTATAATTTATATTAATTAATTATAATATATCATTGAATTAATGAAGTTAAATATTAATTATTAAGTAAATATGATTTGTCAAATAAATAATATTTATATAATATATAAAGTTAAAGTATATATACATAATTTATCAATAATATGAAACAATATTATATTAATAAATATAATATTATTGTATTTAATTAATATAAATTTTTATGACAAAACAATTAATTTAATTATAATTAGTTTTAATTATTCACACATTTAATTTCTTTATTAAAATAATAATATAATTAACTAAGGTGTATAATTAATTTAAAAATTAATTATTAATATAATTATATTATAATTATAAGCAATAAATTATAAGTAATTAATAATTATAATTACTACAAATATTTAATAATTAAAATATTATTTATATTAAGTATACTATAATAATTATAAGTAATTCTATTATTGATGAACCCGTTTAATCTAAATTGCTTATTTGAAATAATAATCATTTTAATTATATTAAATTTATTTAATAAATTATTAATAATTCTTTTTTTAGTCATATTAATAATAAATATGTTTATATAATGAATATATCTTTAATATATTCAAAACTTAATTATAATTAATACTAAATAAGTAAGATATTTATAAATTTATATAATAAATTATTAACTATTAACTTATTTATAATATAATTAATATTAATTTGTTAGAATAATTAAGTATATTAGTATTTATATAATAACTAATACTAATAAATTTATAAATTATATATATAAATTTAATATAATTAATAGTTAATTAATTATAAAATTAATTATATTATATTAATGTTATAAACTAATTATTTTATATATTATTATTAAATTAATATCTAATTAACTATTATTAATATTATTAATATTAATATATGAATTAAATTAATATAATTATTAATAATAAAATAATAAAATAATTTATTTAGTAATATATCTTATTATAAATTTAATTATTATCAATAGTTTATTTTTTTTATGTTTTAACTGATTAATAATTTTTTTTAATTATTTCGTAATTTATAAATTATATTTATAATCATTATAACTATAAATTAAGTTATAGTATTAATATTTATTATTAATAAATATAATAATTTAAAATAATTTAAATAAATTAGGACATCTAAGTGACAATTGTACAATTATTTATTTGAAAAATTATACCTAATATTGGTATTATTATTTGTAATTAAATTATTAATTAAATATGAAGTTATAATAAAGAGTTTAATTATAAAATTAGTTATATAATTAACACTAAATAATTAATAATTGAGATAAATAATTATATTCTTATAATTTATAACTATTAATAACTATTATTATTGATACTATATAAAAACCTAATCCTTCATTAATATTAATGAATATAATTTAAATTCATAATAGGTATTTTAATATTATATATTCTACTTTTGTTTATAAATGATAATTTTAATATATAATTTAATAATAATTATTATAAATATTTAACTTATTCTAATTGTTAATACAATTATTAATTATAATAATTTTAAACGTATTAGTACAATATTATCTGTAATATAATATTTAATTTTTATAAATTGGTTTAAATAATAATAATTAATAAGTTTTGTATTATTCAATTTTGTTATAACAATTTTATTGTTATATTTTATATTTATTATTAACTTAGTTAAACTAATACTTACTTATTAATATAATTATAATAACCAAATAGTTATTTCCAGATCATATAATTTAAGTCTCCTAGTATTTGTAAAATACTAATGATTATGGCCATTAAATAGAAACAATTTTTTAATTAACATTTCAATATTTAATAATTTAATTATATAAATATAATAGTAACAGAATATATATAAAAGCTTAATTTATTAAATATTAAATAATAATATAAAATAACTTATTATTTTATATTATTATTATATAAATATTTAATTAGTATGATAATGTGAATAAATATATTTATCATTAATAATAATTATTTAACTATATTATTATTTATTATAATAATTTAATAATTATTGAAATATTTGAATTTATAACTTTTTCAAATAGAATTATATTATATATTTTATTTATAACAGTTTGAAATTATATTAATTAGTTATATAGTAACTAACATTATAATATTATATTTATAATAATTAATATTAATTAATTATTAATATAATTAATATATAATATTTGAAGTACTCTTGCTTATAACAATTATAAATTAATAATTAATATTTTAAATAACTAATTTTATTTACTATAAGTAATTATAATAAGTTTTATAATTTGTGCAAGTGAGGATTTTGTTATAATATATATTATTTTTAAATCTATTTTTAGAATAAGTTATATCTAATAAATATAAATAACTTATATTTATTAGTAATTAATAAAATAGTTAAATTATATAACAAGTTCAAATAATTATGACTATTTGATTTTACCAAATTATAAAATCAATTAATTATTATTAATTATTAATTAATTTATTTATATTTGATAAATATAATAGATATAATTAAACATAATCTTTTAATTTACAATTATAATAAACACATATATTGTTATAGTTATATTAATTATTTTTTTGTAGAAATAATTTATTAATAATTATTAAAAAGTCGTAACAATTTGAAATAAATAATTGCTCTAGTCATAACTATTTAACTAGTTTGATGAACAGATTTATTTTTTAAATTTCTTATTAATTTTTGAAATATCAGTAGATTAATATTATTTTATTCCAAACAAACTTATATGAACAAAAACATTTGTTTTATGACAAAGGAACATAACGATTTGAAATAAATAATTGTTCAAATAGTCATAATTATTTGAACTGGTTAGGTAAATTTTTTTAAATCTCTTACATATTAATTTTTGAAATATTAATAAAATTTTTTTATTTTATTCTAAAAATGCTAATGTGAATTGAAAAAATTGTTTTATGATAAAACAGAAATGACTTGAAATAGATAATTATTCATACACTCTTAACTATTCGAGCTAGTTCGATAAATAAATTTATTTTTTAATTATAAATTAAAATTTATTATATTTTAATTAAAGATAATAATTATAAATATTATTAAAGATTTACTTATTATATTACTAAATTAGTATTATTATTATATAGATATTATTAAAATAGATAAAATAATTAATATATCTTATATATTTACTAGTTATTATTATATATAAATTATAATATAATTTTTATTTAAATTAGTAATTTAAAATAATAAATTAGTATTACATTAAATATAAATTGTTCATTATAATAGTTTGTAATGCCTACTATTTTTTGATATGTGCTTAAGAATATTTTCATATCTTAATAATAACTATTTGTATTATATAATTAATTCATATAATCAACAATTATATAACCATTCAATTAATTATAACTAAGAATTATAATAATAAGCTAATTATTATTATATAATAAAGTAGATTATTGTATTAATAATCTAATAATTATTATTTGTTAAAATATTTAACAAATAAATATTAAATTATAATATTAATTAAGGATTATTATTGGATATTTATTATTAATTAATAAGCTTATGGCTTATTGAATAGTTATTATATAAATTTTTATAATTAATTTAATGATACTAATTTTAATAATAAGTAAAAAAAGGTAATATTATTTGAATAATTATCTATTACTTAATTAATGTTAATCAAATTTATAATTTTATTTTATTTCAAATAAGCTAGTATGAATTGAGAAAATTATTTTATAACACGACAAAAGGTCTTAAAGATTTGAAATAGATAATTGTTCATATAGTCTTAACTATTTCAATTGTTTCAGCTAACAAATTTATTTTTTAAATCTCTTAGTTATTAATTTTTGGAATATTATTAGATTAGTATCGTTTTATTTTGAATAAGCTTGTATGAACATAAATAATTGTTTTATGACATAACAAAAGGTTATAATGATTTGAAGTATAGAATTGTTCAAATAGTCATAACTATTTTAATATAAATAGTATTAAATTATTTACCATAATTTATGTTAATTATTATTATATTATTATAAACAATTGAATTAAACATTAAATAGTATTTCAAATGGTTAAGACTATTAGAACAATTATTATAATGTACATTATAATAAATAAAATTTTAATTATAAAACAATTTATATAATAAATAGTATATAATACTATTTATATTTAAGTTATTATTCATAAAACTAATATAATTTTTAATACAATTATAATATAAATTATAAATTAATTTATAAATTAAGAAAATTAAATCTAATGTTATAACTATAACATACATTTTAATATATTATAATTTTATTAGGCCATAATTATTTGATTTGATTTGGTTATAACCTATACTTTATTAATAATAGCAATATTTTTATTTATAATAATAAATTAATAAAGTATAATAATATCTCAATTATAATACAAATTTAAAATATATAAGTTATTAAATAATATATTAATATATTATTTACTAATAATTATTAATGTTATAATATTCTATTATAATATAATTAATTAAATATATAGTTTATTATAATTAAATTCTATAATATAAGACTAATATATTATAAAGTTATAATTTAATAAATTATATTGTATTATTGTAATAAATAATTTAAACATTATATTATTTAAATATAATATAATAATTATAAGTTAATATATTAATATTAATATTTTTACTATTCATAATATAAAATAATTATTTTTGTTAATATAAGTTTTTTTGAAATAAAATAATATTACTTTATTAATATTTAGAAAATAAATCTGTAAAACATTTAAAAACTAATTGTGCTTACCAAACCATTTCAAATAGTTTTTAAAATTTCAATAATTATTTATTTCAAATCATTATTTGTTTTAATATGAAAAAGATTTAAAAAGATTTAATTTATCTTTGATTAATTTTTATGATATTAATATTTTAAATATTTTAAATTTTAACAATTGCAGATTAGACAATTATTAACAATTATTCATATTAATATTTATTATTAATATGATAAGCTTATATAAGATTTAAGGATATAAATCCTTATTAAATAAATAATTAATAAAAATGTAATAAATTTATTATTAATTTATTATATTAATATTTATAATAATATTATCCAAATATTATACATTTAAATAACTAATATTTAATAATATAAATACTATTAATAATATAAATTGTAGTTAAAAATTTTAATTAAATATTATATTGATATTATAGTATCTATAATAAATACTTATTAATAATTATAATAAATGATTAACAAATTCTTATTAATAATATTATCTATTACAAATAATAGAATTATATATAAGGGGTTATATTATAATAACCCCTTATATATAACATTCAAATTTTAAATATAATATTAATTTATAATATTAATTTAAAATAATTTAAATTAAATTAATAATAATATTAACAATAATATGATTTACATTAATAAAATTAATATCATAAAAATTAATTAATAATTTTTCAATAATATATTAATTATACTATAATATTTAATAACTAAATTGTTTAATAATATTATAATACTAATAATTATTATACTTAATTAATTATTAAATTCATAAATATTATAATTTACTTAATAACTTATTGATTTAGTATAATCTTTGAGCTTTTCCTCTATTTTTAATTTCTAACAATAATAAATCAAAGTTATATAAATTTTGGGGCAATTTATAACAATATTTATTAATATAATATAATAATTTTGACAATATTATACTATTAGTTATTGAAATTGTTTAATGAATTCTCCAATTTTTGAATATTATTGGATATCTTAATATCTGTTTAAGAAAGAGGATTTCAATTAATTTAAAATCAATTATAAAAAACAGATAATAAAATTACTATTTATGGAAACTAATAAGTAATAATATTAATGATTATATAATTATAATCTTATTCAATTATTAATTTAAGGTCTTCTTATAATAGTTTATAATAGATTAATTAATATATAAAATTGGTTTAATAATATCTAAGTATTAAATAATAAAATTAATAGAACATTATTATAAGTTTAATTAAAACAATTATCAATGCCATAAAACAATTGTTTATAATAATAAATAGTAAATAAGCGACCTGTTATATAATATTATAAATATTATTAATTTAATATAATAGATTTGTTATAATATTTACTGTAATTATCGTTATAATTAATATTATATAATTATAATTAATTATATAATTAATAAATTTAATTATTAGTTTAAATTAATTATAATTATAATTATTAATTTAACTAATTTTAAATTGTTTATATTCAAAATAAATAAGGTTTAGTTATTTATTATCAAAATAAATTATATTATTAATCCAATACTAACAATTATTGGAGATAATTAATAATATTATTACTATAGTCAATTAAGTATTGGATTAATAATAATTAAGTTAACTTAAATATATAAATTTATAAGTAAATAATATTTGAATTTATATTTAAAATAATTGATATTAGTTTATAATTAAATTATAATTATTTAAATATTAAGTATTTGAATAATAATTTTATATTATTAATTATTATTAAATTAATAAATCATAATTAATTATACTCATGACTTAATTGATTTTGAATTAAAGATAATAAAATTAAATATTTAGTAAAATACTAATAATTTTATCTAATAATTTTATAACAAATCCTAAATAAAATTATTAATTAATATTATATTTATTAATAATAAATATAATTAACAATTTATATTAAATAATAATAATTTGTATTTAGGATTTATTATAAAATTATTAGATAAAATTAGTATTATATAATTGAATAATCATAAATAATAAATTATTATTATTCAATTAATATTAATTAAGGCTTAATATTAACAAATATTACTAGTTTTATAGTATATAAAAATATTTTTTATTTTAGTTTGTAATTACTATTCAGATAATTTTAGATAATAAATTTAACAAGTTGAAATAAATATAATTTAATTGAAAATTAAATATAACAATTTATATCCTTAAATTGCTAATTTTAAATTTAAAATTGTTAATATTAATAATAGAAATATATTAATAATTAAGATTGTTAATTATAAAAAGTTTAATTATTTAATTAAAAATTTAAAGCCGTAAATATTAACTATATTATTATATAATTAAAAATAGTTATAATAATTTATGATTAATCTAATCATAAATATTAATAATAATATTTGATTATTATTATTTATAATAATATTAGGAATAAAGTAATTATTTATTACTTATAATCTTATATAATTTAATTAAATGATTAAATTAATATAAACTAAATAAATATTTTATTAATTATTCAAACAGAATTATTTTACCAATAATCCAAAAAATTAATCATTATTAATTATTAATACTGTATATTTATATTAATAAAAATATTATATTCATTAATTATAATAAATAATTATCATTTATTATTTACTTAATACAATTTGGATTAATTGTATTAGTTTAATAAGTTAAATATTTATAATTAATATTTAAATTACAAATATTAATTATTATTTTAATAAAATAATAAAATATTATTATTATTATTACTAATAACATATATAGATATTATAGTATAAATATTAATTTATTAGTAATTTATTATTAACTAATCGATAAAATTATTAAATAATTTTAATAATTTTAAACAATAATATAAAAATTATATTAAATAATTTGACTTTTAGTTATATTCAAATAATAGTTTAATATTATTAAATTAATACAATAATAATTGTTTATAAATTATTGGTCCAAATTATCGTTAATATAATAATTGAATGTTTTAGTATAAATTTGTAACAAATTTATAAAAATTATGACAATTTTTTATTACTATTTATTAATATCAATAAATAGTCATAAAAATTATTGTTGATATTATTTGACTAATAAATATCATTAATTAACTCTTTTATATCAATTACTAATATTATTATAATAATAAATTATAATTGCTTATTAATTTTTGAAATATTAAGATATTAGTATTATTTTATTTTGGATAAGCTTTTATAAACTGAAACAATTGTTTTTGTCAATACAAATGGTCATAACAATTTAAAATAAATAATTGTTCAAATAGTTATAACTATTTGAACTTGATCAGTAAACAGATTTATTTTTTCATATCTTTTGCTTATTAATTTTTTGAATGTTAATAATTAAAAATTTTAAATTTTAAATATTTAAATTAAAATATTTAATTTTTATTATTTAATTATTGATATTTATTAATAAATAAGCTATGAAATAATAATAGATATGAATTACAATATAAGTGATTTTTAATTTTAAAATGTTATTTAATTAATAATTTTAAATTATATAATTATTGATATAATTAGTAATAATTATAACTAACATTTACTAATTATAATAATATTATATTTATTATATATTAAAATCATATTTTAGTAATTAGTAAAATAATAAATTATATTTATTTAATCAATAAAATTTAATTATTAATTAATTATAATTAAATTCATAATTGTAGGAATATTAGTTTTAATTTAGTTCTATATTTAATTTTATTAAAGATTAAATTTATTTATTTATAATAGGTCACTTGTTAATTAATGATTATTAAATTAATACTTATATTAATGTTATTACAATAAAATATTGATTTTATAAATAGAAAAATTAGTAATAAAATTTTAGAAATATAATTATAACTAGATTTTTATTACTGATTCAAAAATAAATTTATTTTTTAAATCTCTTACTATTAATTTTAGAAATATTAATAAATTAGTATTATTTTAGTCTTATAAGCTTGTATTAGCTAAAACAATTGTTTTATGACAAAATAAAAGTAATAACGATTTGAAATAGGTAATTGTTTAAATAGTCATCATTATTCTGGTTTTGAAAGTTATAATTATGTTTTTGTTTAGTCAAATAATTATAACTATATGAACAATTATCTATTTTAAATCATTATTACTTTTTGTTTTGTCATAAAACAACTGTTTTTGTTAATATATGTTTGTTTGAAATAAAATAATATTATTTTATTAATATTTAGAAAATAAATTTGCAAGAGATTTAAAAAGAAAATCTGCTTACCAAACCATTTCAAATGGTTTTTACTATTTCAATAATTATTTATTTCAAATTGTTGTAACCTTTTATTTTATCATCAAACAATTGGTTCTATTCATACTATTTCATTTAGAATAAAATAATACTAATTTAATAATATTTCGAAACTTAATAACCAAGAAACTTAAAAAATAAATCTAATTGTTGAACCAGTTCAAATAGTTAAGACTCTATGAATGATTATCTATTTCAAATCGTTATGACCTTTTCAAATTAGTTATATATAAAACATAATAATTAAAATTTGAAATTATTATTTTCGTATCTTAACAATATTATTAATCCAAATTTATTTAAAACAATTATATTAATTATTATTTTATAATTAATATAAATAAATTATTATTTATAATTATATTAGATTATTAGAATAATATTTATAGTATTAATTGTATTATATATTTATTATTATATTATTTGAATTATTAATATAATTATAATTAATTTATATTGTAAGTGATAGTTATACTAATTATAAATTATTTATAATGTTTTATAACTATTAATATTATAATTATTAACTTAATTCTAATTATTAAGTTATAATAATAATAATAATTAATAAAAAATTAAATTATGAATAATTTAATTTTTAATTAGATATAACAAAAATAATTTTAGTAATAAATTTGATTAATTATATCAAATAATTTTAATATTTAGTTTACTTTAAACTAAATATAATAAAAATTTTATAATTAATTTAATTGATATGTTATTATAATTAGATATAACTATTTATTAAGTAATTTATTAATAAGAGATTTATTAATAAAATTTTGAATATTAATTATTTTCTATATTAAATAATATTAAATAACTAATATAATGGTAATTGTTAAATTTGTTAACAAATATTTACTATACAATAAATCATTTTAAATATTATCTAATATTTGTTATTTATTTTTAATTTAATATAAATAAATATTAATTTAATTTCAGATATGTTGATTACTTATCAATTGTTGGACAATAGTGTTAAATTGAATATTAACTTAAATAATTATATAATTAATTTATATAGTAATAATATAATTAAGTATATTATTAATAATAATATTTGTTAATAATAAATTGGTTAATTAATCTATTATAACTATATATATAACAATTATATTTAATCAATTAAAATAAATATTATAATATTATAATATTAATTGTTATTAATAACATTATTAATTAATATCTATTAATTTATTAAACTAATACCTTATTAAATTATTAAATTTTAATAATAATTTCAAAATTTTAGAACTGTTAATAATTTATTAATTATTATATTATTTATAATTTTAATATAAATAATTATAAAATAAATTATTTATTTTAATATAATTTATAGTCATATAAATTATATTATTTTTAATTTTATAAATCAAATATAAAAAATTAATAACTAAGAAAATTAAAAGGTAATATTTTTCTAATTATTTAGCTTTTGTTGTATGACAATTCAATTAAAAAACTTTTAATAAGTTTAAATTACAAAAGGTACAATTCAAATTTATTAACAAATTATTAATTTAGTATGATTTGAAACAAATGAATGTTTAAATTGTTATAACTAATTGAACTAGTATGGTAAATAGATTTATTTATTAAATCTCTTATTAATTTTTGAAATAGTAATAAATTAATATTATTTTATTTCAAACAAACTTATATGAACAAAACATTTGTTTTACAATAAAACAAAAGGTCATAACAATTTGAAATAGATAATTATTCATATAGCCTTAACTATTTGAATTAGTTTGGTAAACAAATTTATTTTTTAAATCTATTAGTTATTAAATTTCATAATATTACTAGATTAGTATTATTTTATTTCGAATAAGCTTGTATGAAGATAAATAATTGTTTTATGACAAAATAAAAGGTTATAACGATTGAAAATATATAATTGTTCAAATAGTCATAACTATTTGAACTGATTTGATAAACAAATTTATTTTTTAAATCTCCTACTTATTAATTTTTTAAATATTAATAAATTAGTATTATTTTATTCTAACTAGGCTTGTATGATGAAAAACAAAAGTTCATAATGATTTGAAATAGATAATTGTTTAAATGGCCATAATTATTTGAACTGATTCGACAAACTAATTTATGTTTTAAATCTCTAACTTATCAATTTTTATAAAATTAATAAAGTAATATTATTTTATTTTAGATAAGCTTTTATGAATTGAAACAATTGTTTTATGATAAAATATAAGGTCATAATGATTTTAAATAGATAATTGTTCAAATAGTCAAAAATATTTGAACTTGTTCGGTAAATAGATTTTTTTTTAATTTCATAATAATTTTTTGAATGTTAATAAATTAGTATTATATTATTTCGAATAAGCATGTATGAGTTGAAGCAATTATTTTATGACTAAACAAAAGGTCAAAATGATTTGAAATAGATAATTGTTCTAATATTCTTAACTATTTGAACTAATTTAGCAAACACATTTATTTTTTAAATCCTTACTTATTAATGTTTAGAATATTATTAATTTAGCAATATTTTACTCTAAATAAGCTTGTTGAATAGAAATTAAATGTTTTAGGACAAAACAAAAATCATAACAATTGGAGATAAATAATTGTTCAAATAATCATAACTATTTGAACTGGTTCAATAAAAAGGTTTAGTTTTTAAATCTCTTATTAATTTTCAAAATAGTAATAAAATAATATTATTTTATTCTAAATAATTTTGTATGAATAGAAACAATTGGTTTTGGAACATTAATTTTTAAATAAATTTATTTTTAAAATTTTTACTTATTAATTTTTGGAACATTAATAAATTTATATTATTTTATTTGAAATAAGCTTGAATGAATAGAACCAATTGTTTTATGATAAAAGAAAATGTTTTAATGTTTTGAAATAGATAATTATTAAGATAGTCATAACTATTTGAACTTGTTCAATAACCAAATTTATTTTTTTAATTCTCTTACTTTTTAATTTTTGGAATATTAATAAATTAGTATTATTTTATTTCAAAATAAGCTAACATGAATTGAAACAATTTTTTTATTACAAAACAAAATATTACAATGATTTGAAGTAGATAATTATTCAAATAGTCATTAATATTTGAACTTGTTGGGTAAACTTATTTTTTAAAAATCTTTTACTTATTAATTGTTGTAATATTAATAAATCAATATTATTTTAATCCAAATAAGCTCGTATGGACGAAAACAATTATTTTATGACAAAACAAAAAAGTCATACGAATTTGAAATAAATAATTATTTAGATAGTCATAATGATTTGAATTTGTTCGATAAATAGATTTATTTTTTAAATCTTTTACTTATTAATTGTCTTAATATTAATAAATTTGTATTATTTTATTTGAAGTAAGCTTATATGAACAAATAAAATCATTATATGACAAATCAAAAGGTTAGAGCAATTCCAAATCAATAATTGTTCAAATGGCCATAATTATTTAAATTTGTTTGGTAAATAGATTCATGTTTTAAATCTCTTAATTATTCATTTTTAGAATATTAATAACATGGTATAATTTTATTTCCAATAACCTTATATGAACTGAAATAAGTTTGTTAATATTATATTATATTATATTAAATATTTAAAATAATAATTGTATGATTTATTATAAATTTTATATTATAATTTATCATTATTAAACTATCTCATTATATCTACTTATAATTAATATAATAATATTTTCAATAATAATTTAATAATTATAGTATGAATATTATAATTATTCAATTAAATAAATTATTTAGTATAATTTATACTAAATAAAATATATATTAATAATATTTCAATAGATAATTATACTTAATTATTATTAGAATTATGGATAATATATTGTTAATTTATTGTAATATTAATTATATTACAATTAAAATTATATTATATTAAAATAATATTAATTGTAATATTGTAACAATTAAAACTAATTTATATAATTTAATAATATTAAATTATTATATATCAAATTATTTAATATATTATATTAAATATATTAATTATTTAATTATAATTTAATTTATATTAAATTATTAATAAATAATAATTAAATTTATTAATAGTGTTATGATTATTTGAATATATTTAGTATAATATAATGATTAAATTTATTAATTAATCATTATCTAATATATTATAACATCATTTTAATAATATATTAAATTAATAATTATCTAGTTATATGAAATTTAATTGTATTAATCAAAATTATATAGTTATAAATTTACAAGTTATATATGTAATCAACATAATCTAACAATTATTATCTATTGAAAAATAAATTAAATAATATAAATTATAATTCATTAATAACTTGTAAGTAAGCTATGAGTTTTGTCATATATTATTAATATAACACTCTAGTATAAATGTGATTATAATAGTTATCATTGTAAGTTAATATAATAATAATATAATTATGATAAAACAAATGGTCATAATGATTTGAAATAGATAATTGTTTAAATAGTCATAACTATTTAAAATTTTTATTATTTTAATTTGAAATAGCTTTCAAATTAAACTTAAATTAGAATATTACTATTCTAATTATATCAATATTATATCTAATTCAATTTTATAATTAAAGAAAATTATTAATTAACTAAATATTAATTATGGCCATTTAATTTATCTATTGTTTAATTATTAATTAATAATATGTATTAATTAATTATAAATATTATTAGTTTAATGAACAAATAATGTTATATACAATTACTAAATAACTATTTATAAATTTATTAAAACTCCAAAATTAATAAATAAAAATTTAAAAAATAAATGTGTTTATTTATTATTAATTAATTATTAAATTTAATTATTATATTAGTTACTATAGTTATGAATTATTAAAATTAGTATTAAACAATTATTTATAATATATATTAGTTATTAATAATTATAATAAATATTTTAATATAATAAATATTAATATTATCTTAATTAAACAATTGTTTAATATTTATAATAATTTCAAGTCTTTATAATTATTTAAATTAATAAATAATTATATTTAATATTATAATAATTAACTTAATATAATTAATCTAATATTTCATAAATGGTTAAAGTAGTTTAATAATACTAATTTTATTCCAAATAAGCTTGTATGAACTAAAATATTTGTTTTATGACTAAATAAAAGGATAGAATGATTTGAAATAGATAATTATTCTGATGGTCTTAACTATTTGAATTAGTTCAGCTAACATATTTATTAAATCTCTTATTAATTTTTGAAATATTATTAAATTAGTATTATTTTAATCCAAATAAGCTTGTATGAAAGGAAACAATGCTTGTATGACGAAATAAAGATCATTATGATTTGAGATAGATAATTGTTTAAATAGTTATAACTATTTGAACCGGTTTAGTAAATAGATTTAGTTTTTAAATCTCTTATTAATTTTCAAAATATTAATAAATCAAAATTATTTTATTTTGAATATATTATTCAAATATATAAATATATATTATATATTATTTGTAAAATAATATTAAATATTTATTGTTTTATATTATAATGAATGAGTATATTTTTATATGAAAATAAACAAGTATAAATATTTAATCTATTATCAAATAATGGATAATTATTATTATTAAATTAATATAACAACAAATAATTAATAAATTCCTTTTGATTAAAGTTTATAATAAAATTTTTCAATAATTATACTATTAAAATCAAAATTTTTTCAATTATTTGATTATTATAATGTATTACAATTTAATATAACTATTAGTTTAAATTTTTTTATAATATTATAATAATTATTATAATTTAAATTTAATATAATTGCTTCAACTCATATGCTTAATCGAAATTAATAATTATGTTATATTATTTCTATATTAGTAATATATTAAATAATAATCTTAATTATATAATTTAAATATAATACTATAATTAATATTAATAGAGTTAAAATACTAATCTTAATTCTTGATTACAGATAATTATTTAACTATTAGATAAAATAATCTTATTATATCATATTTATAAATTACACTAATCAATATTAATATTTTATTATTTATTAATTAAATAATATAATATTATATAAATATTATTAGATAATATATTTTAATATTACTTAATTATATATAATCTAAATTAGATTTATAATATATAATATATTTATATATATTAATAATTATTATTTAAACTAACTATTTGATAATTTAATAATTATAAATAACTATAATTAATTATTAAAAAGTAGATTAAATATAATCTAAATTAATATAATAATATTAATTATAAGTATTAACATACTTAATATATAATAATTTATAAGAATTAGTATTAACTTAATATTAATTATATTAATAATTAATAAAAATAAATTATCTATAAGTTAGGAATATGTTTAATTTATTAATAACAATTTGAAATTAAATATTAAAACTATTATAATTTATTTAACATGTAACATTTGTTTCTATTTATATCATAAACATATTGATAATTAAGTCAATTTATAATATTGTATTATTATTAATTTATATTTATATAATTATTAAAATAAAATCACATTATTATTAATAAATTATAATTATAAGAGTATAAATTAATAATTATATATAATTTATAAATATAATAAATTATTATTTTATATTAAATTATAATTATAAAATATAAAATAATAATAAATTATTTATTCTAATATAATTTTATAAAAATATAATGGTTGTTTTTAATAAATAATTATAATGTAATATAATTAAATTATCATAACTATTTAATATATTTATGAACAATAAATTAATTATTAATATTATATAATTATAACTAATTATATAATTTATTAATTTATATTATAAATATAAATATAAGTATAATTTATAATATTTATAATTATTTAATAATAATTATTAATAATATAACTAATTGAAATTGTATTATTTAATTATAATATATTAAATTGATACATTATATTTATTAATATGCAATTAATTATTACTAATATTGGATAAATTATATAATATTAATATGTTAAGATTTGAAATAAATAATTGCTCAAATAGTCATAACTTTTTGAACAAGTTTGATAAATAGATTTATTTTTTTAAATCACTTTATAATTTAACAATTAATAGATTAATTAATTAATTAATTAATATTTAATAATTATAATTATTGTTATATTTGAGCCTAGTTATGACCTTTTCAAATACTAATTGTTAAATTAGTAAAATAAATCATTGTAGTAATTTATTAAATTATCTATTACTTTAAATTTATAAATAATTTAATAATTTTATAATATTATGTATAATATCATAAGTATTATAATATTTTATAATTAATTAATATTATAAAATTAATGATAAATTAACAAGTGACTTGTTATATTAATTAGTATTTAATTTTAATAATGGTAGTAATATTTCAACAATTATTAATTAATCAAATAGTAAAATAATATTATATTATTCAAATATATAAATATATATTATATATTATTTGTAAAATAATATTAAATATTTATTGTTTTATATTATAATGAATGAGTATATTTTTATATGAAAATAAACAAGTATAAATATTTAATCTATTATCAAATAATGGATAATTATTATTATTAAATTAATATAACAATAAAATAATTAATAAATTCCTTTTGATTAAAGTTTATAATAAAATTTTTCAATAATTATAACATTAAAATCAAAATTTTTTCAATTATTTGATTATTATAATGTATTACAATTTAATATAACTATTAGTTTAAATTTTTTATAATATTATAATTATTATTATAATTTAAATTTAATATAATTGCTTCAACTCATATGCTTATTCGAAATTAAGAATTATGTTATATTATTTCTATATTAGTAATATATTAAATAACAATCTTACTTATATAATTTAAATATAATACTATAATTAATATTAATAGAGTTAAAATACTAATCTTAATTCTTGATTACAGATAATTATTTAACTATTAGATAAAATAATATTATTATATCATATTTATAAATTACACTAATATATTATACTATATAATTATATAATATATTATATATTTATTATTTATATAATATTAATAACTATTATATATTCAAGTTATTTATAATTATTATATTTATTTTAATGATTTAAAATAAATAATTGTTCAAATAGTCATAACTATATGAACTTATTCAATAAATAGATTTGAAATAAGTTTGTTATAATATTAAAACAATATTGTTAATTAATAGCTTAATATTCAATTATATTATATTAATTTAATATTAAAATAGTAAATTAGATTTACTATTTAATAAAATCGTCATAACTATTTGAACGTGTTATAAATAATATATTATAAATTATTATAATAATAATTATTACAATTATCTTAATTCATTTTATACATAATTTATATAAATAATTAAACAATTCATTATTAAAATTGTCATAATTAATTGTTATAATCATTAATATGTTATTAATTTTTAAATTACTAATAATACTAGTTTATTAATTTTCAAAAATTAATAAATAGGAGATTATTAATAATTTTAAAAGTAATAACATATTAATGATTATAATAATTAATTATGACAATTTTAATAATGAATTGTTTAATTATTTATATAAATTATGTATAAAATGAATTAAGATAATTGTTACTGAACTAGTTCAAATAATTATGACATTTAAACAATTATATATTTCAAGTCATTATAACCTTTTATTAATTAATTATTCAAATTAATAATTATATTAATATATTATAATTATAATATAATATTAAATATATTAATAAAATATTAATTATAATTTATCATATAATTAATATTATTTGAATAATAATTATATTTAATTAATTAATTTAAGTTAGTTAATTAATTTTATTATTATAAAGTATGATAAATATTATAATATTAATTAATAATAATAATAATAATAATAATAATAATAATTTTATCCAATTATTATTAGTTATAACATAATAATTTGTGATATAGAAATTAGTTCAAATAATTATGGTACTAATTATAACTATTATTATAATTAATTTATAAATAATTATTATAATTATTATTAATATATTATTTGATAAATATAACTATATAATTATATTTATTAATTTTAATAAAAAATATTAATGCTAATTTATTATAATTAATTAATTATAATAATTATTAATTTATAATTATAAATTAATTTTTATTTAATAATTATATATTACATATAATATATTTAATTATAATATTATATAGTTATTAAAAAATTAATAATTATGACTATTTATAATAATAGTTATTATATTCTTATATTAGCTTATTTAATATTAATAACTATAATATAATAATAATAAGTAGTCATAATAAATAAATTTTATTTTATTAGACATGAAACTAATAGAATATTAAACTAATAATTAATTATAACTATTTGTTATTAATTAACTTAATATTGAATTATATTAAAATTAATAATTTATTAATTTGAAAATTTAGTTATTTATAATAAATAATAAGTAGTCATAAATATTTGTTACTATAAATTTATATAAATAATTAAAAGTATTAATTATATTAATATTAATAAATAGTATAATTTGAGACAAGCATATGACTACTAGTTTTGTTTTAAATAATTATAATAATAAATGTTTTCTGAAATATTATATATATTAACTAATTATTATTAATAATATAATTTAATATATAATTTTATAAATATTGATTATATTTATGATTATTTATTTCAAATCGTTATGACATTTTCTTTTGTCATAAAAGAATTGTTTATTCATACAAACTTATTCTAATTAGTCATGACATTTATTATATAAATTTCTTGCTCAAGTAATAAATAACTCTCTTTCTTGCCGGATTCGTCTTGTAATTTAATTAAATTTATAGTATATTTATTTTTAAAATAATAAATCAAAATAATATCATTATATCAATGTATTATTATTCTTGTTATTCATTATAATAATTATTAATAATAATTAATTAACCATCAACTTTTCTTCCCCTATTTTCTCGAGCAAACAATAGGATTAAATGATAGAGAAGAACTTATAAATATGCAGTATTTCAAATTCATTTTTCATAATGCTATTTTTATTAAATAGAAAATTAAATATTTATGAAACAATTAATTATAATTGTACTTTTTATGTGTAGAAAAATAATTGTTATAATATTAAAAAATATTATTTTAATTAAATATAATTAATTAATTAGCTTATAATAAATCCTAAATACAATTATTAATTAATATTATATTTATTAATTATAAAATAGATCAAATATAATTTAATTTGATATTTTAATTAATAATTCTGTTATGATACTTAATTATGATTCTAGATAGTAATAATTATTTGAATCAATGACTCAATGTATTAGTTTGAACATTATAATTTAACTTTAAATAATATAATTGATAATTATAATAAATTTAATTATAATATTAATATAATAATACATAAAATAATTAAATAAATAACCCATTTAAATATTATATAGTTATTAATTATCAATTAGTAATAGTTTAATATATTATTAAAATTAAAATTTTAATAATTAATATTTAATGAAATATTAGATTAATTAATATTTATTAAATTAATAAGTATAAATATTATAACTAATTAATATACAATTCAGAAACAATTGTTAATAATAATATCTATTTATTTATTATCAACAAATAATTATTATTTATTAATTAAATATTAATTAATTAATATTAAATATTAATTAACAAAAATATAAATACAAAAATAAACTTTAAAACATAGCTTGTTTTATAATAAATTCATAATATATAATTAATATAGTTTATTAATTTATAAATTAATTTGTAACATGATGAATTATCATTTTATAATTGTTAAATGACTTATGATAATATTAACATATAATATTAATAATAATATTTTCAGTATATTAATAATCGTTAATATTAAACAAGATAAATTTGATATAATTATGAATAGATGATTGTTCAAATAGTCTTATACTAATAATAATATTATTATTATTATAAATATTAATAACAATATTTGATTATTATTATTTATAATAATATTAGGAATAAAGTAATTATTTATTACTTATAATCTTATATAATTTAATTAAATGATTAAATTAATATAAACTAAATAAATATTTTATTAATTATTTAAACAGAATTATTTTTATCAATAATCCAAAAAATTAATCATTATTAATTGTTAATAATGTATATTTATATTAATAAAAATATTATATTCATTAATTATAATAAATATTTATTATTTATTATTTACTTAATACAATTCAGATTAATTGTATTAGTTTAATAAGATAAATATTTATAATTAATATTTAAATTATAAATATTAATAATTATTTTAATGAATATTTTAATAATCAATTTATTAATTATTATTTTAATAAATTAATAATATTATTATTATATTATTATTACTAATAACATATATAGATATTATAGTATAAATATTAATTTATTATTAACTAATTGATAAAATTATTAATTAATTTTAATAATTTTAAACAATAGTATACAAATTATATTAAAAAATTTGACTTTTAGTTATTTTCAAATAATACTATAATATTATTAAATTAATACAATAATAATTGTTTATAAATTATTAGCCCAAATTATCGTTAATATAATAATTGAATGGAGATGTTTATCATTATTAATAGTTAATAATTATAAATTAATATTATAATTATTATATATTAAATGGTTATTAAACTATTTTATAACAATTATATAATTAATTAACAAATTTATTTTTTAATTCTCTTAGTTATTAATTTTTGAAATATTATCAGATTAGTATTACTTTATTTTGAATAAGCTTGTATCAACAAAAATAATTGTTTTATGACAAAACAAAAGGTTATAATTATTTGAAATTTACAATTGTTCAAATAGTCATAACTATTTAAACTAGTTTAGTAAACATTTATTTTTTAAATCTCTTATTAATATTTGAAAGATAATAAATTAGTATTATTTTATTTTGAATAAGCTTGAATGTTCAAAAACAATTGTTATATGACCAAACAATAGGTAATAATGATTTGAAATTGATAATTGTTGACAAGGTCATAATTATTTGAACTGATTCGATAAACAAATTCACTTTTTAAATCACTTACTTTTTATTTTTTGAAACATTAATAAATTAGTATTATTTTATTTCGAATAAACTTGTATGAATTGAAACATTGGTTTTATGATAAAACAAAAGGTCATAATGATTTGAAATAAATAATTGTTCATATGTCTTAATTATGTGAACTACTTCGACAAACAGATTTATTTTTCAAATCTCTTTGTTATTAATTTTTGCAATAGTATTAAATTAGTATTATTTTATTTTGAATAAGCTTATATGAATTGAAACAATTATTTTATCATGGAACAAAAGGTTATAATGATTTGATATAGATAATTGTTCAAATAAGAATTAGTTCAGTAAACAAATTTATTTTTTAAATCTCTTATTAACTTTTAAAATATTAATAAATTAATATTATTTACTTTGAATAGGCTTGTATGATGAAAAGCAATTGTTTTATGACAAAACAAAAGTTCATAATGATTTGAAATACATAATTGCTCAAATGGCCATAATTATTTGAACCGATTCAATAAACTGATTTATTTTTTAAATCTCTAACTTATTAATTTTTGAAATTGTAATAAATTAAGACTATTTTATTTTGGATAAGCTTTTATGAACTGAAACAATTGTTTTATGATAAAGCAAAAGTTCATATTTATTTTACATAAATAATTGTTTAAATAGTCATAACTATTTGAACTTGTTCGATTAACATAATTATTTTTTAAAATTTCTTGTTTATTAATTTTATGAATGTTAATAAATTAGTATTATTTTATTTTGAATAAGCATGTATGAACTAAAACAATTATTTCATGACTAAACAAAAGGTTAGAGCAATTTGAAATAGATAGTTTTTCGAGTAGTCTTAACTATTTGAACCGGTTTGAGAAATAGATTTATTTTTTAAATCTCAAAATTATTAATTTTTAAAACATTAATAATTTAGTATTATTCTATTTCAAATAAACTTGTATGAATAGAAGCAATTATTTTATGACAAAACAAAAGGTCATAATGATTTGAAATAAAAAATTGTTCAAATAGTCATAACTATTTGAACTCACTCGATAAACAGATTTATTTTTTAAATCTTTTACTTATTAATTTTTAGAATTTTAATAAATTAGAATTATTTTATTTTGAATAAGCTTTTATGAATAGAAACAATTAGTTTATGACAAAACAGAAGGTCAGAAAAAATTGAAATAAATAATTGTTCAAGTAGTCATAACTATTTGAACATGTTTAGAAAATAGATTTATTTTTTAAATTTTTACTTATTAGTTTTTAAAATATTAATAAATTTAAATTATTTTATTCAAAATTATCTTGCATCAATAAAACCAATTGTTTTATGATAGAACAAAAGGTCATAATGTTTTGAAATAGATAATTATTTAGGTAGTCATAACTATTTAAACTTATTTAGTGAACAGATTTTTTTTTTAATTTTCTTACTCATTAATTTTCAAAATATTAATAAATTAATATTATTTTACTTCAAATAAGCTTATATGAACTAAAACAATTGTTTTAATTACAAAAGAAAAGGTCATAATATATTTGAAATAGATAATTATTTAGATAGTCATGACTATTTGAACTTGTTCGATAGACATATATATATTTTTAAATCTTTTACGTTTTAATTATCAAAATATTAATAAATTAATATTATTTTAATACAAATAACCTTGTATGAACTAAAACAATTGTTTTATGTCAAAACAAAAAGTCATCACAAGTTGAAATAAATAATTGCTTAAATAGTTATAACAATTTGAATTTGTTCAATAAACAGATTTATTTTTTAAATATTTTACTTATTAATTATCTTAATATTAATAAATTTGTATTATTTTATTCAAAATAAGCTTTTATGTACAGCAAAAATTATTTTATGATAAAACAAAAGGTTATAGAATTTCAAATAGATAACTGTTCAAACATTCATAATTATTTAAACTTGTTCAATAAATAGAATCATTTTTTAAAGCTCTTTATTATTAATTTTTAGATTATTAATAAATTAGTATCAATTTATTTTGAATAAGCTTATATGAATTGAAACAAATCTTTTATGACAAAACAAAAGATCATAACGATTTGAAATAGATAATTATTCAAATAATCATAATTATTTGATCTAGTTCAGTAAACATATTTATGTTTTAAATTTTCTACTTATTAACTGTTGAAATATTAATAAATTTGTATTATTTTCATCCAAATAAGCTTGTTCCAAATTCTTTTTATTTCTTGTTTCCATCTTTTTTTTACACTTCCTTGTTTTGTTTTTATTTTTATTTTGTTTTAACTTTTCCCTCTGTTAATTTTTGTATCTTTGATTTTTTTTTATTTTTTTCTTATTACATTATTTTTGCTTGTATTTTCTAAATTAATTTTTTTCTACTTTGTCATCCCTTTTCATTTTTCAACTTCTTTTAATTTTTTATCTTTGATTTTTTATATCTTTATATCTTATTATTTGTTTGTATTTTATAAACTAATTTTATTTTCTATTTTGTCATCTTTTCTTCATTTTTGAAATTTTTATTAGTTTTTGTATTTTTACAATTTTTTCTTTTGACTCGTTAATTTTTCATTTCCTTACTTTTTTATTTTTTCTATTTTGTGCTTTTTTTAATGCTTATTTTATCTTTTTCCTTTTGCTTTAATGTTTTCTCTTTTTTTCCTTTTATTTTTTATTTTTGTTTTTTTATAAAAATTTTATAATGTTATGGACATTAAAACATTGTTGAATGAGACTTTGATTTCATTAGAAATTGAAGGTGTTATGTGCATGTATACTAATTAGATATCTAATTAAAATCATCTTGCATTTTATCTTGAAATTTATTTTTATTTATCGTGTAATTTATCTAATTAACAAAATTATATTGTATAATATTTATCTTTTATTTAATAAATTTTGGATTGTATAATATTTATCTTTTATTTGATACAATTTGTTAAGAGATAATAATTATCTTTGTTATTTTCTTTTGGAATTTTATTGGCTTATATATAATAACACTAGTTTGGAATTGTTATATCTATCACTATTTACTTCATGTATTTATATTTTTACATTTTTAACGGTTTAAAAATTAAAAATTTTAAATTTAAATCAATAAATTCAAATCAAAATATTTTGCATCTAAACTTTCAAATTCAAATTAAGTTTTAAAACATAAATTAAAGATTGAACTTTTTAGAATTTTTTTATTTCTTTATTTATTTCCTTTTTTAAAGCTTTTTGTTTTTTTTACTTTTATACATTTTCCTAATTTTTCATTTATTATATTTTTGTTATATAGTATATATATATATATATTTTTTACAAAATACCTTCTTTCTTGTCTTCATTATATTATTCTTTCACTACGTATTTTCTTTTTTACTTTGATTTTTTTGTTGCTCTAATCTAATTGGTCATTTACATTATTTTCTATTTTTTTTTCTTAAGGTTTTTCTTCTATTTATTTTTGGGTTTTTTTCGGCATTTCTTTTTAATTTGTGTTTTTTATCCACACTTCTTTCTTTTGTTTTTATTTTTTATTAACTTTTTTCTTTTTTTAATTTTTTATCATTGATTTTTTATATCTTTATATCTTATTATTTGTTATATTTTTTATTTTTTGTTTGTATTTTATAAACTAAAATTTTTTCTATTGTCTTTTTCTTTTCTTTTTTTAATTTTTATTAGTTTTTGTATTTTTTTAATTTTTTCTTTTGACTCATTTTTTCATTTTCTTACTTTTTTTTAATTGCGTTTTTGTTTATTTTTAATTTTTCTCTTTTTTAGTACTTATTTTATCTTTTTCCTTTTATTTTTTATTGTTAATTTTTGTTATTTTTTATAAAAATTTTATAATGCTATGGATATTTACTTTACTTTTTAATCTTTTCTTCTTTTGGTTTGTCTCATTTTTTTGCTATTAGCTATTCTATTTTTATAATTTTTCATTAATTCTTTTTTTCTTTTAATTTATTTGTTCATTTGCTTTCATTTTTTTTAATTATTTTTATATATTTTGTATTTTGTATTTTGTATTTTCATTTTTTATTGTTTTCTTGCTTTTTGTTCACACTTTTTTTTATTTCTTCTTTGCAATTTTAAAATCTTAGACTTTTCTTTTTTTGTGAACTTCATTTCGATTTTATTTATATTTTGTATTGACTTTTATTTTATTTTTTGTCTTTTGATTTTTTATATCTTTTTTTCTACATTTGTTATATTTTTTTTTGTTTTTCTTTGTATATTTTAAACGAAAATTTTTTTCTATTTTATATTTGAAATTTTTATTCGTTTTATCGTTTTATTTTTTTTTATTCTCTAAATTTTTTATTTTCTTACTTTTTTACTTTTTGTTTTTGTTTATTTTTAATTGTTATTTTTTCAGTATTTTATTTTATTTTTCGTTTATATTAATATTTTCTCTTATTTTTTTCTTTTATTTTTATTTATGTTTTAAAAAATTTGTATAAACTTCAAAATTTTTTATTTTTATTTTATTTTCCTATTTTTTGTCTTTTTTTGCTATTTTTTTTTTTCTATTTTATAGTTTTTCAATAACTTTTTTCCTTTAAAATTTTCTTTGTTTTTGCTTTTTTTTTTTCATATGTTTTCATTTTTTATTTGTTTTAATTTTTTCATTGTTTTAAACTTTTTTATATTCTTTTTTTATTTTGAATCTTTTGTCTTTTCATTTTTATTCTTTTTCTTGCTTTTCTTATTTTTTTTGCAAATTTCTTTTTATTTCTTATTTGCGTTTTTAAATTCTCATACTTTTTTTTTTTTGCATTTTCTTCTTTGGTTTTCATTTTTATTTTGCATTAACTTTTCTTTTTTTTAGCTTTTTGTCTTTGATTTTTTATATTGTTTTCTTATTATTTCTTATATGTTTTTCAATTTTTTTGTATTTTTTAAACTTTTTTTTTTCATTTTGTCATTCCTTTTCATTTTTCAAAATTTTATTTTAATTTGTCTTTTTTTTATTTTCTTACTTTTTTTATTTTTTATTTTTTATTTTTTTTGTACTTTATTTATCTTTTCTCTTTTCTCTTATTTTATTTTGGTTTCTTTTTTATTTATATTTTCATAAATTTTTATAATGTTTTGGATTCTTTTTCTTTTTTTTATTTATCATTGTTGGATATTTTCTGTTGCATTTTTTTTCGTTAACTTTATTTCCTTTTAATTTTTTTTCTTTTTCTTTACTTATTTTTTCATGTGCTTTCATATTTTTTTGGATTGCACTTTTTTCTTTGTTTTAAAATTTTCTATACACTTTTTTTTTGTTTTATTTCATATTTTTGCCTCTTCATTTTTTTTTTCTTCTTTTTCTATTTTTGTTCAGAAATTTCTTCCTATTTCTTGTTACCATTTTTTTTTTTACACTTCCTTGTTTTGGTTTTTTTTTTTTTTTAATTTTGTATTAAAGTTTTCCCTTTGTTAATTCTTTTATTTTTGGTTTTTTTCTTATTACTTTTTTTTGCTTGTATTTTCTAAATTATTTTGTTTCTACTTTGTCATCCATTTTCATTTTTTATATTTTCTTCTTGGATTTTTTATATCTTTATTTCTTATTATTTGTTTTATTTTTTATTTTTTGTTTGTATTTTATAAACTAAACTTTTTACTATTTTGTCGTTTTTTCTTTACTTTTGAAATTTTTTTTTGTTTTTGTATTTTTTTTAATTTTTTCTTTTGACTCGTTATTTTTTCATTTCCTTACTTTCTTATTTTTTCCATTTTGTGCTTTTGTTTATTTTTAATTTTTTCCCTTTTTAATACTTATTTTATCTTTTTCCTTTTGTTTTAATATTTTTTTAAATTTTATTTTCCTTTTATTTTTTATTTTTTCTTTTTTTATAAAAATTTTATAATGTTATGGATATTAAAACATTGTTGATGAGACTTTAACTTCATTAGACATGGAAGGTGTTATGTGCATCTATACTAATTAGATATCTAATTAACATCATCTTGTATTTTATCTTGAAAATTGTTTTTATTTATCATGTAATTTATCTAATTAACAAAATTATTTTGTATAATATTTAATACAATTTGAATTATTTTTTTATTACTTATTATTTTATTTACTATTTTGGATTGTATAATATTTATCTTATATTTAATACAATTTGTTAAGAGATAATAATTATCTTTATTATTTTCTTTTGGAATTTTATTGGCTTATATATAATTTTAATTATTTTATTTATTATTTTGGATTGTATAATATTTATCTTTTATTACAATTTGTTAAGTGATAATAATTATTTTTGTTATTTTCTTTTGGAATTTTATTGGCTTATATATAATAACACTAGTTTGGAATTGTTATGTCTATCACTATTTACTATACGTATATATATTTTTACATTTTTAACGATTTAAATCAATAAATTCAAATTAAAATATTTTGCATCTAAACTTTCAAATTCAAGTTAAGTTTTAAAACATAAATTAAAGATTGAACTTTGTAGAATTTTTTTTATTTCATTATTTACTTTCTTTTTCTTTCCCTTTTTTTTAGCTTTTTGGTTTTTTTTCTTACTTTTTATGCATTTTCTTAATTTTTTATTTATTATTTTTTTGTTATTTAGTATATTTTTCTTTTTTTTTTATTTCATTCCTTTTTTTTTCTACAAAATACTTTCTTTCTTGTTTTAGTTCTATTAATCTTTCACTACGTATTTTCTTTTTTACTTTGATTTTTTTTTGTTACTTCAATCTAATTGGTCTTTCACATTATTTTCTATGAATTTTTTTCATTTTTTATTTTTTCTTAAGGTTTTTCTTCTTTTTTTTGGTTTTTTTTTTTTTGCATTTCTTTCTAATTTGTGTTTTTTTTTCCACACTTCCTTCTTTTGTTTTTATTTTTATTTTGTTTTAACCTTTTCTTCTTTTAATTTTTTATCTTTGATTTTTTATATCTTTATATTTTTTATTTTTTGTTTGTATTTTGTAAACTTAATTTTTTTCATTTTTATTAGTTTTTGTATTTTTTTAAAATTTTTTGACTCATTTTTTCTTTTCCTTACTTCTTTATTTTTTATTTTTTTCTCTTTTTTATTACTTATTTTATATTTTTCATTTTGCTTTAATACTTTCTCTTATGTTATTTTTCCTTTTTATTTTTATTGTTAATTTTCGTTATTTTTTATAAAAATTTTATAATGTTATGGATATTTACTTATATTTTTATCTTTTTATCTTTTGGTTTGTCTCATTTTTGTTGTCATTTTTTTATTTTTTTGGTATTTTCTATTCTATTTTTATAATTCTTCAGTAATTCTTTTTTTCTTTTTCTTTTAACTTATTTGTTCATTTGCTTTCTTTTTTTTGTTTTAATTTTTTTATATAATTTCAAAATCTCAAGACTTCTCTTTCTGTGTACTTTCTTTTGCTTTTATTTATATTTTGTATTGACTTTTTATTTTATTTTTTATCTTTGATTATTTGTCCTTTTTTTATATTTGTTATATTTTTTTTTGTTTTTCTTTGTATATTCTAAACTAAAAGTTTTTTTCTATTTTATATTTCAAATTTTTCTTCATTTTGTCTTTTTATATTTTTTTATTAGCTAATTTTTTATTTTTTGTTTTTGTTTATTTTTTCTTTTTTTACTCTTCTATTTTATTTTTTCTTTTATATTAATATTTTTTTAATTTATGTTTTATTTTTATTTTTTGAATCTTTTTTTTGCTATTTTTTGTTCTATTTTATAATTTTTCAAAAACCTTTTTTCCATCAAAATTTTCTTTCTTTTCGCTTTTTTTTTTCACATTCTTTCATTTTTATTTGTTTTCATTATTTCATTGTTTTAATATTTTTTACTTTTCTTGTTTTCTTTTTTATTTCAAATCTTTTGTCTTTTCATTTTTATTCTATTCTTGCTTTTCTTTTTTATTTCTTACTCGCGTTTTTAAATTCTCATACTTTTTTTTTTCAATTTCTCCTTTGCTTTTCATTTTTATTTTGCAATAACTTCTCTTTTTTAATTTTTTGTCTTTGACATTTTATATTGTTTTGTTGTTATTTCTTATATGTTTTTCAATTTTTTGTTTTTTCAAAACTATTTTTTTTATTTTGTCATTCTTTTTCACTTTTTTAATTTTTATTCAAATTTTGTATTTTTGATTAATTATTTTTTCTTTTTTTTTTTGTACTTTGTTTATCTTTTTTGTTTTACTTTAATATTCTTTTCTTATTTTATTTTTATTTTGGTTTATTTTTTATTTCTTTCTTTATTTAAATTTTCATAAATTTTTAGAATGTTTTGGATTTTTTATTTTTCATAAATCTTTTGTCTTTTCATTTTTATTCTTTTCTTAATTTTTTCAAAAATTTCTTTTTATTTCTTATTTTCATTTTCAAATTCTTATAGTTTTTTTTGTTGCATTTTCTTCTTTGGTTTTTATTTTTATTTTGCATTAACTTTTCTCTTTTTTAATTTTTTTTCTTTGATTTTTTATATTGTTTTCTTATTATTTCTTATATGCTTTTCAATTTTTTGTATTTTTTAAAATATTTTTTTCTATTTTGTCATTTCCTTTTATTTTTGAAATTTTTATTCAATTTTTATCTTTTTTTATTTTTTTATTTTTGATTCATTATTTTTTATTGTATTTTATTTATCTTTTTTGTTTTGCTTTAATATTTTTTTCTTATTTTATTTTTATTTTGGTTGATTTTTTATTTCTTTCTTTATTTATATTTTCATAAATTTTTATAATGTTTTGGATTTTTTTAATTTTTCTATCTTTTTTTCTTTTCTTTTTTTATTTATCGTTGTTGGTTATTTTCTATTGTATTTTTTTTTAATTTTTCATTAACTCTCTTTCCTTTTAAATTTCTCTTTTTTTTTTTTACTTATTTTTTTTGTTTTCATTTTTTTCTTTTCGTTTTATTTCATATTTTTGCTCTTCATTTTTTATGTTTTCTTGTTTTTCCAAATTCTTTTTATTTCTTGTTTCCATCTTTTTTTTACACTTCCTTGTTTTGTTTTTATTTTTATTTTGTTTTAACTTTTCCCTCTGTTAATTTTTGTATCTTTGATTTTTTTTTATTTTTTTCTTATTACATTATTTTTGCTTGTATTTTCTAAATTAATTTTTTTCTACTTTGTCATCCCTTTTCATTTTTCAACTTCTTTTAATTTTTTATCTTTGATTTTTTATATCTTTATATCTTATTATTTGTTTGTATTTTATAAACTAATTTTATTTTCTATTTTGTCATCTTTTCTTCATTTTTGAAATTTTTATTAGTTTTTGTATTTTTACAATTTTTTCTTTTGACTCGTTAATTTTTCATTTCCTTACTTTTTTATTTTTTCTATTTTGTGCTTTTTTTAATGCTTATTTTATCTTTTTCCTTTTGCTTTAATGTTTTCTCTTTTTTTCCTTTTATTTTTTATTTTTGTTTTTTTATAAAAATTTTATAATGTTATGGACATTAAAACATTGTTGAATGAGACTTTGATTTCATTAGAAATTGAAGGTGTTATGTGCATGTATACTAATTAGATATCTAATTAAAATCATCTTGCATTTTATCTTGAAATTTATTTTTATTTATCGTGTAATTTATCTAATTAACAAAATTATATTGTATAATATTTATCTTTTATTTAATAAATTTTGGATTGTATAATATTTATCTTTTATTTGATACAATTTGTTAAGAGATAATAATTATCTTTGTTATTTTCTTTTGGAATTTTATTGGCTTATATATAATAACACTAGTTTGGAATTGTTATATCTATCACTATTTACTTCATGTATTTATATTTTTACATTTTTAACGGTTTAAAAATTAAAAATTTTAAATTTAAATCAATAAATTCAAATCAAAATATTTTGCATCTAAACTTTCAAATTCAAATTAAGTTTTAAAACATAAATTAAAGATTGAACTTTTTAGAATTTTTTTATTTCTTTATTTATTTCCTTTTTTAAAGCTTTTTGTTTTTTTTACTTTTATACATTTTCCTAATTTTTCATTTATTATATTTTTGTTATATAGTATATATATATATATTTTTTTTTTTACAAAATACCTTCTTTCTTGTCTTCATTATATTATTCTTTCACTACGTATTTTCTTTTTTACTTTGATTTTTTTGTTGCTCTAATCTAATTGGTCATTTACATTATTTTCTATTTTTTTTTCTTAAGGTTTTTCTTCTATTTATTTTTGGGTTTTTTTCGGCATTTCTTTTTAATTTGTGTTTTTTATCCACACTTCTTTCTTTTGTTTTTATTTTTTATTAACTTTTTTCTTTTTTTAATTTTTTATCATTGATTTTTTATATCTTTATATCTTATTATTTGTTATATTTTTTATTTTTTGTTTGTATTTTGTAAACTAAAATTTTTTCTATTGTCTTTTTCTTTTCTTTTTTTAATTTTTATTAGTTTTTGTATTTTTTTAATTTTTTCTTTTGACTCATTTTTTCATTTTCTTACTTTTTTTTAATTGCATTTTTGTTTATTTTTAATTTTTCTCTTTTTTAATACTTATTTTATCTTTTTCCTTTTATTTTTTATTGTTAATTTTTGTTATTTTTTATAAAAATTTTATGATGCTATGGATATTTACTTTACTTTTTAATCTTTTCTTCTTTTGGTTTGTCTCATTTTTTTGCTATTAGCTATTCTATTTTTATAATTTTTCATTAATTTTTTTTTCTTTTAATTTATTTGTTCATTTGCTTTCATTTTTTTAATTATTTTTATATATTTTGTATTTTGTATTTTCATTTTTTATTGTTTTCTTGCTTTTTGTTCACACTTTTTTTTATTTCTTCTTTGCAATTTTAAAATCTTAGACTTTTCTTTTTTTGTGAACTTCATTTCGATTTTATTTATATTTTGTATTGACTTTTATTTTATTTTTTGTCTTTTGATTTTTTATATCTTTTTTTCTACATTTGTTATATTTTTTTTTGTTTTTCTTTGTATATTCTAAACGAAAATTTTTTTCTATTTTATATTTGAAATTTTTATTCGTTTTATCGTTTTATTTTTTTTTATTCTCTAAATTTTTTATTTTCTTACTTTTTTACTTTTTGTTTTTGTTTATTTTTAATTGTTATTTTTTCAGTATTTTATTTTATTTTTCGTTTATATTAATATTTTCTCTTATTTTTTTCTTTTATTTTTATTTATGTTTTAAAAAATTTGTATAAAATTCAAAATTTTTTATTTTTATTTTATTTTCCTATTTTTTGTCTTTTTTTGCTATTTTTTTCTATTTTATAGTTTTTCAATAACTTTTTTCCTTTAAAATTTTCTTTGTTTTTTTGGTTTTTTTTTTTTCATATGTTTTCATTTTTTTATTTGTTTTAATTTTTTCATTGTTTTAAACTTTTTTATATTCTTTTTTTATTTTGAATCTTTTGTCTTTTCATTTTTATTCTTTTTCTTGCTTTTCTTATTTTTTTTGCAAATTTCTTTTTATTTCTTATTTGCGTTTTTAAATTCTCATACTTTTTTTTTTTGCATTTTCTTCTTTGGTTTTCATTTTTATTTTGCATTAACTTTTCTTTTCTTTAGCTTTTTGTCTTTGATTTTTTATATTGTTTTCTTATTATTTCTTATATGTTTTTCAATTTTTTTGTATTTTTTAAACTTTTTTTTTTCATTTTGTCATTCCTTTTCATTTTTCAAAATTTTATTTTAATTTGTCTTTTTTTATTTTCTTACTTTTTTTATTTTATATTTTTTCTTTTTTTTGTACTTTATTTATCTTTTCTCTTATTTTATTTTGGTTTCTTTTTTATTTATATTTTCATAAATTTTTATAATGTTTTGGATTCTTTTTCTTTTTTTTATTTATCATTGTTGGATATTTTCTGTTGCATTTTTTTTCGTTAACTTTATTTCCTTTTAATTTTTTTTCTTTTTCTTTACTTATTTTTTCATGTGCTTTCATATTTTTTTGGATTGCACTTTTTTCTTTGTTTTAAAATTTTCTATACACTTTTTTTTTGTTTTATTTCATATTTTTGCCTCTTCATTTTTTTTTCTTCTTTTTCTATTTTTGTTCAGAAATTTCTTCCTATTTCTTGTTACCATTTTTTTTTTTTACACTTCCTTGTTTTGGTTTTTTTTTTTTTTATTTTGTATTAAAGTTTTCCCTCTGTTAATTCTTTTATTTTTGGTTTTTTTCTTATTACTTTTTTTTGCTTGTATTTTCTAAATTATTTTTTTTCTACTTTGTCATCCATTTTCATTTTTTATATTTTCTTCTTGGATTTTTTATATCTTTATTTCTAATTATTTGTTTTATTTTTTATTTTTTGTTTGTATTTTATAAACTGAACTTTTTACTATTTTGTCATTTTTTCTTTACTTTTGAAATTTTTTTTTGTTTTTGTATTTTTTTTTAATTTTTTCTTTTGACTCGTTATTTTTTCATTTCCTTACTTTCTTATTTTTTCCATTTTGTGCTTTTGTTTATTTTTAATTTTTTTCCCTTTTTAATACTTATTTTATCTTTTTCCTTTTGTTTTAATATTTTTTTAAATTTTATTTTCCTTTTATTTTTTATTTTTTCTCTTTTTATAAAAATTTTATAATGTTATGGATATTAAAACATTGTTGATGAGACTTTAACTTCATTAGACATGGAAGGTGTTATGTGCATCTATACTAATTAGATATCTAATTAACATCATCTTGTATTTTATCTTGAAAATTGTTTTTATTTATCATGTAATTTATCTAATTAACAAAATTATTTTGTATAATATTTAATACAATTTGAATTATTTTTTTATTACTTATTATTTTATTTACTATTTTGGATTGTATAATATTTATCTTATATTTAATACAATTTGTTAAGAGATAATAATTATCTTTATTATTTTCTTTTGGAATTTTATTGGCTTATATATAATTTTAATTATTTTATTTATTATTTTGGATTGTATAATATTTATCTTTTATTACAATTTGTTAAGTGATAATAATTATTTTTGTTATTTTCTTTTGGAATTTTATTGGCTTATATATAATAACACTAGTTTGGAATTGTTATGTCTATCACTATTTACTATACGTATATATATTTTTACATTTTTAACGATTTAAATCAATAAATTCAAATTAAAATATTTTGCATCTAAACTTTCAAATTCAAGTTAAGTTTTAAAACATAAATTAAAGATTGAACTTTGTAGAATTTTTTTTATTTCATTATTTACTTTCTTTTTCTTTCCCTTTTTTTTAGCTTTTTGGTTTTTTTTCTTACTTTTTATGCATTTTCTTAATTTTTTATTTATTATTTTTTTGTTATTTAGTATATTTTTCTTTTTTTTTTTATTTCATTCCTTTTTTTTTTCTACAAAATACTTTCTTTCTTGTTTTAGTTCTATTAATCTTTCACTACGTATTTTCTTTTTTACTTTGATTTTTTTTTTGTTACTTCAATCTAATTGGTCTTTCACATTATTTTCTATGAATTTTTTTCATTTTTTTTTTCTTAAGGTTTTTCTTCTTTTTTTTGGTTTTTTTTTTTTGCATTTCTTTCTAATTTGTGTTTTTTTTTCCACACTTCCTTCTTTTGTTTTTATTTTTATTTTGTTTTAACTTTTTCTTCTTTTAATTTTTTATCTTTGATTTTTTATATCTTTATATTTTTTATTTTTTGTTTGTATTTTGTAAACTTAATTTTTTTCATTTTTATTAGTTTTTGTATTTTTTTTAAATTTTTTGACTCATTTTTTCTTTTCCTTACTTCTTTATTTTTTATTTTTTTCTCTTTTTTATTACTTATTTTATATTTTTCATTTTGCTTTAATACTTTCTCTTATGTTATTTTTCCTTTTTATTTTTATTGTTAATTTTCGTTATTTTTTATAAAAATTTTATAATGTTATGGATATTTACTTATATTTTTATCTTTTGGTTTGTCTCATTTTTGTTGTCATTTTTTTATTTTTTTGGTATTTTCTATTCTATTTTTATAATTCTTCAGTAATTCTTTTTTTCTTTTTCTTTTAACTTATTTGTTCATTTGCTTTCTTTTTTTTGTTTTAATTTTTTTTATATATTTTGTATTTTCATTTTTTTATTTGTTCTTGCTTTTTCTTATATCTTTTTGTTCACATTTTTTTTATTTCTTCTTTACAATTTCAAAATCTCAAGACTTCTCTTTCTGTGTACTTTCTTTTGCTTTTATTTATATTTTGTATTGACTTTTTATTTTATTTTTTATCTTTGATTATTTGTCCTTTTTTTATATTTGTTATATTTTTTTTTGTTTTTCTTTGTATATTCTAAACTAAAAGTTTTTTTCTATTTTACATTTCAAATTTTTCTTCATTTTGTCTTTTTATATTTTTTTATTTTTTGTTTTTGTTTATTTTTTCTTTTTTTACTCTTCTATTTTATTTTTTCTTTTATATTAATATTTTTTTTAATTTATTTTTTAATTTTATTTTTTGAATCTTTTTTTTTTGCTATTTTTTGTTCTATTTTATAATTTTTCAAAAACCTTTTTTCCATCAAAATTTTCTTTCTTTTCGCTTTTTTTTTTTTTTCACATGCTTTCATTTTTATTTGTTTTCATTATTTCATTGTTTTAATATTTTTTACTTTCTTGTTTTCTTTTTTATTTCAAATCTTTTGTCTTTTCATTTTTATTCTATTCTTGCTTTTCTTTTTTATTTCTTACTCGCGTTTTTAAATTCTCATACTTTTTTTTTTCAATTTCTCCTTTGCTTTTCATTTTTATTTTGCAATAACTTCTCTTTTTTAATTTTTTGTCTTTGACATTTTATATTGTTTTGTTGTTATTTCTTATATGTTTTTCAATTTTTTGTTTTTTCAAAACTATTTTTTTTTATTTTGTCATTCTTTTTCACTTTTTTTATTTTTATTCAATTTTTGTATTTTTGATTAATTATTTTTTCTTTTTTTTTTTTGTACTTTGTTTATCTTTTTTGTTTTACTTTAATATTCTTTTCTTATTTTATTTTTATTTTGGTTTATTTTTTATTTCTTTCTTTATTTAAATTTTCATAAATTTTTAGAATGTTTTGGATTTTTTATTTTTCATAAATCTTTTGTCTTTTCATTTTTATTCTTTTCTTAATTTTTTCAAAAATTTCTTTTTATTTCTTATTTTCATTTTCAAATTCTTATAGTTTTTTTTTGTTGCATTTTCTTCTTTGGTTTTTATTTTTATTTTGCATTAACTTTTCTCTTTTTTAATTTTTTTTCTTTGATTTTTTATATTGTTTTCTTATTATTTCTTATATGCTTTTCAATTTTTTGTATTTTTTAAAATATTTTTTTATATTTTGTCATTTCCTTTTATTTTTGAAATTTTTATTCAATTTTTATCTTTTTTTATTTTTTTATTTTTGATTCATTATTTTTTATTGTATTTTTGTTTATTTTATATTTTATATTTTCTTGTATTTTATTTATCTTTTTTGTTTTGCTTTAATATTTTTTTCTTATTTTATTTTTATTTTGGTTGATTTTTTATTTCTTTCTTTATTTATATTTTCATAAATTTTTATAATGTTTTGGATTTTTTTAATTTTTCTATCTTTTTTTTCTTTTCTTTTTTTATTTATCGTTGTTGGTTATTTTCTATTGTATTTTTTTAATTTTTCATTAACTCTCTTTCCTTTTAAATTTCTCTTTTTTTTTTTTTACTTATTTTTTTTGTTTTCATTTTTTTCTTTGTTTTAAAATTTTCTATAAAACTTTTTTTCTTTTCGTTTTATTTCATATTTTTGCTCTTCATTTTTTATGTTTTCTTGTTTTTCCAAATTCTTTTTATTTCTTGTTTCCATCTTTTTTTTACACTTCCTTGTTTTGTTTTTATTTTTATTTTGTTTTAACTTTTCCCTCTGTTAATTTTTGTATCTTTGATTTTTTTTTATTTTTTTCTTATTACATTATTTTTGCTTGTATTTTCTAAATTAATTTTTTTCTACTTTGTCATCCCTTTTCATTTTTCAACTTCTTTTAATTTTTTATCTTTGATTTTTTATATCTTTATATCTTATTATTTGTTTGTATTTTATAAACTAATTTTATTTTCTATTTTGTCATCTTTTCTTCATTTTTGAAATTTTTATTAGTTTTTGTATTTTTACAATTTTTTCTCTTGACTCGTTAATTTTTCATTACCTTACTTTTTTATTTTTTCTATTTTGTGCTTTTTTTAATGCTTATTTTATCTTTTTCCTTTTATTTTTTATTTTTGTTTTTTTATAAAAATTTTATAATGTTATGGACATTAAAACATTGTTGAATGAGACTTTGATTTCATTAGAAATTGAAGGTGTTATGTGCATGTATACTAATTAGATATCTAATTAAAATCATCTTGCATTTTATCTTGAAATTTATTTTTATTTATCGTGTAATTTATCTAATTAACAAAATTATATTGTATAATATTTATCTTTTATTTGATACAATTTGTTAAGAGATAATAATTATCTTTGTTATTTTCTTTTGGAATTTTATTGGCTTATATATAATAACACTAGTTTGGAATTGTTATATCTATCACTATTTACTTCATGTATTTATATTTTTACATTTTTAATGGTTTAAAAATTAAAAATTTTAAATTTAAATCAATAAATTCAAATCAAAATATTTTGCATCTAAACTTTCAAATTCAAATTAAGTTTTAAAACATAAATTAAAGATTGAACTTTTTAGAATTCTTTTATTTCTTTATTTATTTCCTTTTTTAAAGCTTTTTGTTTTTTTTTACTTTTATACATTTTCCTAATTTTTCATTTATTATATTTTTGTTATATAGTATATATATATATATATATATTTTACAAAATACCTTCTTTCTTGTCTTCATTATATTATTCTTTCACTACGTATTTTCTTTTTTACTTTGATTTTTTTGTTGCTCTAATCTAATTGGTCATTTACATTATTTTCTATTATTTTTTTCATTTTTTTTCTTAAGGTTTTTCTTCTATTTATTTTTGCATTTTTTTCGGCATTTCTTTTTAATTTGTGTTTTTTATCCACACTTCTTTCTTTTGTTTTTATTTTTTATTAACTTTTTTCTTTTTTTAATTTTTTATCATTGATTTTTTATATCTTTATATCTTATTATTTGTTATATTTTTTATTTTTTGTTTGTATTTTATAAACTAAAATTTTTTCTATTATCTTTTTCTTTTCTTTTTTTAATTTTTATTAGTTTTTGTATTTTTTTAATTTTTTCTTTTGACTCATTTTTTCATTTTCTTACTTTTTTTTAATTGCGTTTTTGTTTATTTTTAATTTTTCTCTTTTTTAGTACTTATTTTATCTTTTTCCTTGTATTTTTTATTGTTAGTTTTTGTTATTTTTTATAAAAATTTTATGATGCTATGGATATTTACTTTACTTTTTAATCTTTTCTTCTTTTGGTTTGTCTCATTTTTTTGCTATTAGCTATTCTATTTTTATAATTTTTCATTAATTCTTTTTTTCTTTTAATTTATTTGTTCATTTGCTTTCATTTTTTTAATTATTTTTATATATTTTGTATTTTGTATTTTCATTTTTTATTGTTTTCTTGCTTTTTGTTCACACTTTTTTTTATTTCTTCTTTGCAATTTTAAAATCTTAGACTTTTCTTTTTTTGTGAACTTCATTTCGATTTTATTTATATTTTGTATTGACTTTTATTTTATTTTTTGTCTTTTGATTTTTTATATCTTTTTTTCTACATTTGTTATATTTTTTTTTGTTTTTCTTTGTATATTCTAAACGAAAATTTTTTTCTATTTTATATTTGAAATTTTTATTCGTTTTATCGTTTTATTTTTTTTTATTCTCTAAATTTTTTATTTTCTTACTTTTTTACTTTTTGTTTTTGTTTATTTTTAATTGTTATTTTTTCAGTATTTTATTTTATTTTTCGTTTATATTAATATTTTCTCTTATTTTTTTCTTTTATTTTTATTTATGTTTTAAAAAATTTGTATAAACTTCAAAATTTTTTATTTTTATTTTATTTTCCTATTTTTTGTCTTTTTTTGCTATTTTTTTTCTATTTTATAGTTTTTCAATAACTTTTTTCCTTTAAAATTTTCTTTGTTTTTGCTTTTTTTTTTTTTCATATGTTTTCATTTTTTATTTGTTTTAATTTTTTCATTGTTTTAAACTTTTTTATATTCTTTTTTTATTTTGAATCTTTTGTCTTTTCATTTTTATTCTTTTTCTTGCTTTTCTTATTTTTTTTGCAAATTTCTTTTTATTTCTTATTTGCGTTTTTAAATTCTCATACTTTTTTTTTTTGCATTTTCTTCTTTGGTTTTCATTTTTATTTTGCATTAACTTTTCTTTTCTTTAGCTTTTTGTCTTTGATTTTTTATATTGTTTTCTTATTATTTCTTATATGTTTTTCAATTTTTTTGTATTTTTTAAACTTTTTTTTTTCATTTTGTCATTCCTTTTCATTTTTCAAAATTTTATTTTAATTTGTCTTTTTTTATTTTCTTACTTTTTTTATTTTATATTTTTTATTTTTTTTTGTACTTTATTTATCTTTTCTCTTTTCTCTTATTTTATTTTGGTTTCTTTTTTATTTATATTTTCATAAATTTTTATAATGTTTTGGATTCTTTTTCTTTTTTTTATTTATCATTGTTGGATATTTTCTGTTGCATTTTTTTTCGTTAACTTTATTTCCTTTTAATTTTTTTTCTTTTTCTTTACTTATTTTTTCATGTGCTTTCATATTTTTTTGGATTGCACTTTTTTCTTTGTTTTAAAATTTTCTATACACTTTTTTTTTGTTTTATTTCATATTTTTGCCTCTTCATTTTTTTTTTCTTCTTTTTCTATTTTTGTTCAGAAATTTCTTCCTATTTCTTGTTACCATTTTTTTTTTTACACTTCCTTGTTTTGGTTTTTTTTTTTTTATTTTGTATTAAAGTTTTCCCTCTGTTAATTCTTTTATTTTTGGTTTTTTTCTTAGTACTTTTTTTTGCTTGTATTTTCTAAATTATTTTTTTTCTACTTTGTCATCCATTTTCATTTTTTATATTTTCTTCTTGGATTTTTTATATCTTTATTTCTTATTATTTGTTTTATTTTTTATTTTTTGTTTGTATTTTATAAACTGAACTTTTTACTAGTTTGTCGTTTTTTCTTTACTTTTGAAATTTTTTTTTGTTTTTGTATTTTTTTTTAATTTTTTCTTTTGACTCGTTATTTTTTCATTTCCTTACTTTCTTATTTTTTCCATTTTGTGCTTTTGTTTATTTTTAATTTTTTTCCCTTTTTAATACTTATTTTATCTTTTTCCTTTTGTTTTAATATTTTTTTAAATTTTATTTTCCTTTTATTTTTTATTTTTTCTCTTTTTATAAAAATTTTATAATGTTATGGATATTAAAACATTGTTGATGAGACTTTAACTTCATTAGACATGGAAGGTGTTATGTGCATCTATACTAATTAGATATCTAATTAACATCATCTTGTATTTTATCTTGAAAATTGTTTTTATTTATCATGTAATTTATCTAATTAACAAAATTATTTTGTATAATATTTAATACAATTTGAATTATTTTTTTATTACTTATTATTTTATTTACTATTTTGGATTGTATAATATTTATCGTATATTTAATACAATTTGTTAAGAGATAATAATTATCTTTATTATTTTCTTTTGGAATTTTATTGGCTTATATATAATTTTAATTATTTTATTTATTATTTTGGATTGTATAATATTTATCTTTTATTTATTACAATTTGTTAAGTGATAATAATTATTTTTGTTATTTTCTTTTGGAATTTTATTGGCTTATATATAATAACACTAGTTTGGAATTGTTATGTCTATCACTATTTACTATATGTATATATATTTTTACATTTTTAACGAATTAAATCAATAAATTCAAATTAAAATATTTTGCATCTAAACTTTCAAATTCAAGTTAAGTTTTAAAACATAAATTAAAGATTGAACTTTGTAGAATTTTTTTTATTTCATTTTTTACTTTCTTTTTCTTTTCCTTTTTTTTAGCTTTTTGGTTTTTTTTTTCTTACTTTTTATGCATTTTCCTAATTTTTTATTATTTATTTATTTGTTATTTAGTATATTTTTCTTTTTTTTTTTCTACAAAATACTTTTTTTCTTGTTTTCATTCTATTACTCTTTCACTACGTATTTTCTTTTTTACTTTGATTTTTTTTTTTCAATCTAATTGGTCTTTCACATTATTTTCTATGAATTTTTTTCATTTTTTATTTTTTCTTAAGGTTTTTCTTCTTTTTTTGGCATTTCTTTCTAATTTGTGTTTTTTTTTTTTCCACACTTCCTTCTTTTGTTTTTATTTTTATTTTGTTTTAACTTTTTCTTCTTTTAATTTTTTATCTTTGATTTTTTATATCTTTATTTTTTTATTTTTTGTTTGTATTTTGTAAACTTAATTTTTTTCTATTTTGTCGTTTTTCTCATTTTTTTCATTTTTATTAGTTTTTGTATTTTTTTAAAAAATTTTTGACTCATTTTTTCTTTTCCTTACTTCTTTATTTTTTATTTTTTCTCTTTTTTATTACTTATTTTATATTTTTCATTTTGCTTTATATACTTTCTCTTATGTTATTTTTCTTTTTTATTTTTATTGTTAATTTTCGTTATTTTTTATAAAAATTTTATAATGTTATGGATATTTACTTATATTTTTATCTTTTTTTCTTTTGGTTTGTCTCATTTTTGTTGTCATTTTTTTATTTTTTTGGTATTTTCTATTCTATTTTTATAATTCTTCAGTAATTCTTTTTTTCTTTTTCTTTTAACTTATTTGTTCATTTGCTTCTTTTTTTTTGTTTTAATTTTTTTATATATTTTGTATTTTCATTTTTTTATTTGTTCTTACTTTTACTTATATCTTTTTGTTCATATTTTTTTTATTTCTTCTTTACAATTTCAAAATCTCAAGACTTCTCTTTCTGTGTACTTTCTTTTGCTTTTATTTATATTTTGTATTGACTTTTTATTTTATTTTATTCTTTGATTATTTGTCCTTTTTTATATTTGTTATATTTTTTTTGTTTTTCTTTGTATATTCTAAACTAAAAGTTTTTTCTATTTTATATTTCAAATTTTTCTTCATTTTGTCTTTTTATATTTTTTTATTAGCTAATTTTTTATTTTTTGTTTTTGTTTATTTTCTCTTTTTTTAGTCTTCTATTTTATTTTTTCTTTTATATTAATATTTTTTCTTAATTTATTTTTCATTTATTTTTTATTTTTATTTTTTCAATCTTTTTTATTTTTTCATTTTCTTATTTTGTCTTTTTTTTGCTATTTTTTGTTCTATTTTATAATTTTTCAAAAACCTTTTTTCCATCAAAATTTTCTTTCTTTTCGTTTTTTTTTTTCACATGCTTTCATTTTTATTTTTTTCATCATTTCATTGTTTTAATATTTTTTACTTTCTTGTTTTCTTTTTTATTTCAAATCTTTTGTCTTTTCATTTTTATTCTATTCTTGCTTTTCTTTTTTTTTTCCCAAATTTCTTTTTATTTCTTACTTGCGTTTTTAAATTCTCATACTTTTTTTTTTCAATTTCTCCTTTGCTTTTCATTTTTATTTTGTAATAACTTCTCTTTTTTAATTTTTTGTCTTTGACATTTTATATTGTTTTGTTGTTATTTCTTATACGTTTTTCAATTTTTTGTTTTTTCAAAACTATTTTTTTTATTTTGTCATTTTTTTTCACTTTTTTAATTTTTATTCAATTTTTGTATTTTTGATTAATTATTTTTTCTTTTTTTGTACTTTGTTTATCTTTTTTGTCTTACTTTAATATTCTTTTCTTATTTTATTTTTATTTTAGTTTATTTTTTATTTCTTTCTTTATTTAAATTTTCATAAATTTTTAGAATGTTTTGGATTTTTTTATTTTTCATAAATCTTTTGTCTTTTCATTTTTATTCTTTTCTTAATTTTTCCAAAAATTTCTTTTTATTTCTTATTTTCATTTTCAAATTCTTATAGTTTTTTTTGTTGCATTTTCTTCTTTGGTTTTTATTTTTATTTTGCATTAACTTTTCTCTTTTTTAATTTTTTTTCTTTGATTTTTTATATTGTTTTCTTATTATTTCTTATATGCTTTTCAATTTTTTGTATTTTTTAAAATATTTTTTTCTATTTTGTCATTTCCTTTTATTTTTGAAATTTTTATTCAATTTTTATCTTTTTTATTTTTTTATTTTTGATTTTCTTACTTTTTATATTTTTTATTGTATTTTTGTTTATTTTATATTTTATATTTTTTTGTATTTTATTTATCTTTTTTGTTTTGCTTTAATATTTTTTTCTTATTTTATTTTTATTTTTTATTTTGGTTGATTTTTTATTTCTTTCTTTATTTATATTTTCAGAAATTTTTATAATGTTTTGGATTTTTTTAATTTTTCTATCTTCTTTTTCTTTTCTTTTTTTATTTATCGTTGTTGGTTATTTTCTATTGTATTTTTTTAATTTTTCATTAACTCTCTTTCCTTTTAAATTTCTCTTTTTTTTTACTTTTTTTTTGTTTTCATTTTTTTCTTTTCGTTTTATTTCATATTTTTGCTCTTCATTTTTTATGTTTTCTTGTTTTTCCAATTTTTCTCACAAAATTCTTTTTATTTCTTGTTTCTATTTTTTTTTTAAACTTCCTTGTTTTGTTTTTATTTTTATTTTGTTTTAACTTTTCCCTCTGTTAATTTTTGTATCTTTGATTTTTTTTATTTTTTTCTTATTACATTATTTTTGGTTGTATTTTCTAAATTAATTTTTTTCTACTTTGTCATCCCTTTTCATTTTTCAACTTCTTTTAATTTTTTATCTTTGATTTTTTATATCTTTATATCTTATTATTTGTTATATTTTTTATTTTTTGTTTGTATTTTATAAACTAATTTTATTTTCTATTTTTTCATCTTTTCTTCATTTTTGAAATTTTTATTAGTTTTGTATTTTTACAATTTTTTCTTTTGACTCGTTAATTTTTCATTTCCTTACTTTTTTATTTTTTCTATTTTGTGCTTTTTTTAATGCTTATTTTATCTTTTTCCTTTTGCTTTAATGTTTTCTCTTTTTTTCCTTTTATTTTTTATTTTTGTTATTTTTGTTATTTTATAAAAATTTTATAATGTTATGGACCATAAAACATTGTTGAATGAGACTTTGATTTCATTAGAAATTGAAGGTGTTATGTGCATGTATACTAATTAGATATCTAATTAAAATCATCTTACATTTTGTCTTGAAATTTATTTTTATTTATCGTGTAATTTATCGAATTAACAAAATTATATTGTATAATATTTATCTTTTATTTGATACAATTTGTTAAGAGATAATAATTATCTTTGTTATTTTCTTTTCGAATTTTATTGGCTTATATATAATAACACTAGTTTGGAATTGTTATATCTATCACTATTTACTTCATGTATTTATATTTTTACATTTTTAACAGTTTAAAAATTAAAAATTTTAAATTTAAATCAATAAATTCAAATTAACTTTTAAAACATAAATTAAAGATTGAACTTTGTAGAATTTTTTTATTTCTTTATTTATTTCCTTTTTTAAAGCTTTTTGTTTTTTTTACTTTTTATACATTTTCCTAATTTTTCATTTATTATATTTTTTTATATAGTATATTTTTCTTTTTTTTTTTTTTACAAAATACCTTATTTCTTGTCTTCATTATATTATTCTTTCACTACGTATTTTTTTTTTTACTTTGATTTTTTTGTTGCTCTAATCTAATTGGTCATTTACATTATTTTCTATTATTTTTTTTTCTTTTTGCACTCTTTTTACTTTTTATCTTTATTCTTTTCATTTTTTTCTTAAGGTTTTTCTTCTTTTTATTTTTGGGTTTTTTTTGGCATTTCTTTTTAATTTGTGTTTTTTATCCACACTTCTTTCTTTTGTTTTTATTTTTTATTAACTTTTTTCTTTTTTTAATTTTTTATCATTGATTTTTTATATCTTTATATCTTATTATTTGTTATATTTTTTATTTTTTGTTTGTATTTTACAAACTAAAATTTTTTCTATTGTCTTTTTCTTTTTTTTTTTTAATTTTTTCTTTTGACTCATTTTTTCATTTTCTTAATTTTTTTTTAATTGCGTTTTTGTTTATTTTTAATTTTTCTCTTTTTTAGTACTTATTTTATCTTTTTCCTTTTATTTTTTATTGTTAATTTTTTATTGTTTTTTTGTGAACTTCCTTTCGATTTTATTTATATTTTGTATTGACTTTTATTTTATTTTTTGTCTTTTGATTTTTTATATCTTTTTTTCTACATTTGTTATATTTTTTTGTTTTTCTTTGTATATTCTAAACGAAATTTTTTTCTATTTTATATTTGAAATTTTTATTCGTTTTATCGTTTATTTTTTTTTATTCTCTAATTTTTTTATTTTCTTACTTTTTTACTTTGTGTTTTTGTTTATTTTTAATTGTTATTTTTTCAGTATTTTATTTTATTTTTCTTTTATATTAATATTTTCTCCTATTTTTTTCTTTTATTTTTTATTTATGTTTTTAAAAATTTGTATAAACTTCAAAATTTTTTATTTTTATTTTGTGAATCTTTTTTATTTTATTTTCCTTTTTTATTTTGTCTTTTTTTGCTATTTTTTTCTATTTTATAGTTTTTCAATAACTTTTTTCCTTTAAAATTTTCTTTCTTTTTGCTTTTTTTTTCATATGTTTTCATTTTTTATTTGTTTTAATTTTTTCATTGTTTTAAACTTTTTTATATTCTTTTTTTATTTTGAATCTTCTGTCTTTTCATTTTTATTCATTTTCTTGCTTTTCTTTTTTTTTTTTTGCATTTTCTTCTTTTGTTTTCATTTTTATTTTGCATTAACTTTTCTTTTTTTTAGCTTTTTGTCTTTGATTTTTTATATTGTTTTCTTATTATTTCTTATATGTTTTTCAATTTTTTGTATTTTTTAATCTTTTTTTTTTCATTTTGTCATTCCTTTTCATTTTTCAAATTTTTATTTTAATTTGTCTTTTTTTATTTTCTTACTTTTTATATTTTTTATATTTTCTTTTTTTGTACTTTATTTATCTTTTATCTTTTATCTTATTTTATTTTGGTTTCTTTTTTATTTCTTTTTTATTTATATTTTCATAAATTTTTATAATGTTTTGGATTCTTTTTCTTTTTTTATTTATCATTGTTGGATATTTTCTGTTGCATTTTTTTCGTTAACTTTATTTTCTTTTAATTTTTTTTCTTTTTCTTTACTTATTTTTTCATGTGCTTTCATATTTTTTTGGATTGCACTTTTTTCTTTGTTTTAAAATTTTCTATACACTTTTTTTTTGTTTTATTTCATATTTTTGCCTCTTTATTTTTTTTTTCTTCTTTTTCTAATTTTGTTCAGAAATTTCTTCCTATTTCTTGTTACCATTTTTTTTTTTACACTTCCTTGTTTTGGTTTTTTTTTTTTATTTTGTATTAAAGTTTTCCCTTTGTTAATTCTTTTATTTTTTATTTTTTTCTTATTATTTTTTTTCTACTTTGTCATCCATTGTCATTTTTTATATTTTCTTCTTGGATTTTTTATATTTTTATTTCTTATTATTTGTTTTATTTTTTATTTTTTGTTTGTGTTTTATAAACTAAACTTTTTTCTATTTAGTCATTTTTTCTTTATTTTTGAATTTTTTTTTTGTTTTTGTATTTTTTTAATTTTTTCTTTTGACTCGTTATTTTTTCCATTTTTTCCATTTTGTGCTTTTGTTTATTTTTAATTTTTTTCCCTTTTTAATACTTATTTTATCTTTTTCCTTTTGTTTTAATATTTTTTAAATTTTCTTTTCCTTTTATTTTTTATTTTTTGTTTTTGTTATTTTTGTTTTTTTATAAAAATTTTATAATGTTATGGATATTAAAACATTGTTGATGAGACTTTAACTTCATTAGACATGGAAGGTGTTATGTGCATCTATACTAATTAGATATCTAATTAACTTCATCTTGTATTTTATCTTGAAAATTGTTTTTATTTATCATGTAATTTATCTAATTAACAAAATTATTTTGTATAATATTTAATACAATTTGAATTATTTTTTTATTACTTATTATTTTATTTACTATTTTGGATTGTATAATATTTATCTTATATTTAATACAATTTGTTAAGAGATCATAATTATCTTTATTATTTTCTTTTGGAATTTTATTGGCTTATATATAATTTTAATTATTTTATTTATTATTTTGGATTGTATAATATTTATCTTTTATTTATTACAATTTGTTAAGTGATAATAATTATTTTTGTTATTTTCTTTTGGAATTTTATTGGCTTATATATAATAACACTACTTTGGAATTGTTATGTCTATCACTATTTACTATTTGTATATATATTTTTACATTTTTAACGATTTAAATTAATAAATTCAAATTAAAATATTTTGCATCTAAACTTTCAAATTCAAGTTAAGTTTTAAAACAAAAATTAAAGATTGAACTTTGTGGAATTTTTTTATTTCATTATTTACTTTTTTTTTCTTTTCCTTTTTTTTAGCTTTTTGGTTTTTTTTTCTTAGTTTTTATGCATTTTCTTAATTTTTTATTTATTATTTTTTTGTTATTTAGTATATTTTTCTTTTTTTTTTATTTTCATTCCTTTTTTTTCTACAAAATACTTTCTTTCTTGTTTTCATTCTATTACTCTTTCACTACGTATTTTCTTTTTTACTTTGATTTTTTTTGTTACTTCAATCTAATTGGTCTTTTACATTATTTTCTATTAATTTTTTTCATTTTTTATTTTTTCTTAAGGTTTTTCTTTTTTTTTTTGGTTTTTTTTGGCATTTCTTTCTAATTTGTGTTTTTTTTTTCCACACTTCCTTCTTTTGTTTTAACTTTTTCTTCTTTTAATTTTTTATCTTTGATTTTTTATATCTTTATATTTTTTATTTTTTGTTTGTATTTTGTAAACTTAATTTTTTTCTATTTTGTCGTTTTTCTCATTTTTTTCATTTTTATTAGTTTTTGTATTTTTTTTAATTTTTTGACTCATTTTTTCTTTTCCTTACTACTTTATTTTTTATTTTTTCTCTTTTTTATTACTTATTTTATATTTTTCATTTTGCTTTAATACTTTCTCTTATGTTATTTTTTCCTTTTTATTTTTATTGTTAATTTTCATTATTTTTATAAAAATTTTATAATGTTATGGATATTTACTTATATTATTATCTTTTTTTCTTTTGGTTTGTCTCATTTTTGTTGTCATTTTTTATTTTTTTAGTATTTTCTATTCTATTTTTATAATTCTTCAGTAATTCTTTTTTTCTTTTTCTTTTAACTTATTTGTTCATTCGCTTTCTTTTTTTTGTTTTAATTTTTTTATATATTTTGTATTTTCATTTTTTTATTTGTTCTTGCTTTTTCTTATATCTTTTTGTTCACATTTTTTTTATTTCTTCTTTACAATTTCAAAATCTCAAGACTTCTCTTTCTGTGTACTTTCTTTTGCTTTTATTTTTTTATCTTTGATTATTTGTCCTTTTTTTATATTTGTTATATTTTTTTTGTTTTTCTTTGTATATTCTAAACTAAAAGCTTTTTCTATTTTATATTTCAAATTTTTCTCCATTTTGTCTTTTTATATTTTTTTATTAGCTAATTTTTTATTTTTTTCCTTTTTTATTTTTTATTTTTGTTTATTTTTTATTTTTTTACCCTTCTATTTTATTTTTTCTTAATTTATTTTTCATTTATTTTTTATTTTTTCATTTTCTTATTTTGTCTTTTTTTTTGCTATTTTTTGTTCAATTTTATAATTTTTCAAAAACCTTTTTTCCATCAAAATTTTCTTTCTTTTCGCTTTTTTTTTTCACATGCTTTCATTTTTATTTGTTTTCATTATTTCATTGTTTTAATATTTTTTACTTTCTTGTTTTCTTTTTTATTTCAAATCTTTTGTCTTTTCATTTTAATTCTATTCTTGCTTTTCTTTTTATTTCTTACTTGCGTTTTTAAATTCTCATACTTTTTTTTTTTTTCAATTTCTCCTTTGCTTTTCATTTTTATTTTGCAATAACTTCTCTTTTTTAATTTTTTGTCTTTGACATTTTATATTGTTTTGTTGTTATTTCTTATATGTTTTTCAATTTTTTGTTTTCTCAAAACTATTTTTTTTATTTTGTCATTCTTTTTCACTTTTTTAATTTTTATTCAATTTTTGTATTTTTGATTAATTATTTTTTCTTTTTTTCTTTTTTTGTACTTTGTTTTTCTTTTTTGTTTTACTTTAATATTCTTTTCTTATTTTATTTTTATTTTGGTTTATTTTTTATTTCTTTCTTTATTTAAATTTTCATAAATTTTTAGAATGTTTTGGATTTTTTATTTTTCATAAATCTTTTGTCTTTTCATTTTTATTCTTTTCTTAATTTTTCCAAAAATTTCTTTTTATTTCTTATTTTCATTTTCAAATTCTTATAGTTTTTTTTTGTTGCATTTTCTTCTTTGGTTTTTATTTTTATTTTGCATTAACTTTTCTCTTTTCTAATTTTTTTTCTTTGATTTTTTATATTGTTTTCTTATTATTTCTTATATGCTTTTCAATTTTTTGTATTTTTTAAAATATTTTTTTCTATTTTGTCATTTCCTTTTATTTTTGAAATTTTTATTCAATTTTTATCTTTTTTTGTTTTTTTATTTTTGATTCATTATTTTTTATTTTCTTACTTTTTATATTTTTATTGTATTTTTGTTTATTTTATATTTTATATTTTTTTGTATTTTATTTATCTTTTTTGTTTCGCTTTACTATTTTTTTCTTATTTATTTTTATTTTTTATTTTCTTACTTTTTATATTTTTATTGTATTTTTGTTTATTTTATATTTTATATTTTTTTGTATTTTATTTATCTTTTTTGTTTCGCTTTAATATTTTTTTTCTTATTTTATTTTTATTTTTTATTTTGGTTGATTTTTTATTTCTTTCTTTATTTATATTTTCATAAATTTTTATAATGTTTTGGATTTTTTTAATTTTTCTATCTTTTTTTTTCTTTCTTTTTTTATTTATCGTTGTTGGTTATTTTCTATTGTATTTTTTTAATTTTTCATTAACTCTCTTTCCTTTTAAATTTCTCTTTTTTTTTACTTATTTTTTTTTGTTTTCACTTTTTTCTTTGTTTTAAAATTTTCTATAAAACTTTTTTTCTTTTCGTTTTATTTCATATTTTTGCTCTTCATTTTTTATGTTTTCTTGTTTTTCCAATTCTTTTTATTTCTTGTTTCCATTTTTTTTTACACTTCCTTGTTTTGTTTTAACTTTTCCCTCTGTTAATTTTTGTATCTTTGATTTTTTTTATTTTTTTCTTATTACATTATTTTTGCTTGTATTTTCTAAATTAATTTTTTTTCTACTTTGTCATCCCTTTTCATTTTTCAACTTCTTTTAATTTTTTATCTTTGATTTTTTATATCTTTATATCTTATTATTTGTTATGTTTTTTATTTTTTGTTTGTATTTTATGAACTAATTTTATTTTCTATTTAGTCATCTTTTCTTCATTTTTGAAATTTTTATTAGTTTTTGTATTTTTACAATTTTTTCTTTTGACTCGTTAATTTTTCATTTCCTTACTTTTTTATTTTTTCTATTTTGTGCTTTTTTTAATGCTTATTTTATCTTTTTCCTTTTGCTTTAATGTTTTCTCTTTTTTTCCTTTTATTTTTATTTTTGTTTTTTTTGTTTTTTTATAAAAATTTTAGAATGTTATGGACATTAAAACATTGTTGAATGAGACTTTGATTTCATTAGAAATTGAAGGTGTTATGTGCATGTATACTAATTAGATATTTAATTAAAATCATCTTGCATTTTATCTTGAAATTTATTTTTATTTATCGTGTAATTTATCTAATTAACAAAATTATATTGTATAATATTTATCTTTTATTTGATACAATTTGTTAAGAGATAATAATTATCTTTGTTATTTTCTTTTGGAATTTTATTGGCTTATATATAATAACACTAGTTTGGAATTGTTATATCTATCACTATTTACTTCATGTATTTATATTTTTACATTTTTAACGGTTTAAAAATTAAAAAATTTAAATTTAAATCAATAAATTCAAATCAAAATATTTTGCATCTAAACTTTTAAGTTCAAATTAAGTTTTAAAACATAAATTAAAGGTTGAACTTTTTAGAATTTTTTTATTTCTTTATTTATTTCATTTTTTAAAGCTTTTTGTTTTTTACTTTTTATACATTTTCCTAATTTTTCATTTATTATATTTTTGTTATATAGTATATTTTTCTTTTTTTCTTTTTTTACAAAATACCTTCTTTCTTGTCTTCATTATATTATTCTTTCACTACGTATTTTCTTTTTTACTTTGATTTTCTTGTTGCTCTAATCTAATTGGTCATTTACATTATTTTCTATTATTTTTTTTCTTTTTGTACTCTTTTTACTTTTTATCTTTATTTTTTTCATTTTTTTTCTTAAGGTTTTCCTTCTTTTTATTTTTGGGTTTTTTTTTGGCATTTCTTTTTAATTTGTGTTTTTTATCCACACTTTTTTCTTTTTTTAATTTTTTATCATTGATTTTTTATATCTTTATATCTCATTATTTGTTATATTTTTTATTTTTTGTTTGTATTTTATAAACTAAATTTTTTCTATTGTCTTTTTCTTTTCTTTTTTTAATTTTTATTAGTTTTTGTATTTTTTTAATTTTTTCTTTTGACTCATTTTTTCATTTTCTTACTTTTTTTTAATTGTGTTTTTGTTTATTTTTAATTTTTCTCTTTTTTAGTACTTATTTTATCTTTTTCCTTTTATTTTTTATTGTTAATTTTTGTTATTTTTTATAAAAATTTTATAATGCTATGGATATTTACTTTACTTTTTAATCTTTTCTTCTTTCGGTTTGTCTCATTTTTTTGCTATTAGCTATTCTATTTTTATAAATTTTCATTAATTCTTTTTTTCTTTTAATTTATTTGTTCATGTGCTTTCATTTTTTTAATTATTTTTATATATTTTGTATTTTGTATTTTGTATTTTCATTTTTTATTGTTTTCTTGCTTTTTCTTATATCTTTTTGTTCACACTTTTTTTTTTATTTCTTCTTTACAATTTTAAAATCTTCGACTTTTGTTTTTTTGTGAACTTCCTTTCGATTTTATTTATATTTTGTATTGACTTTTATTTTATTTTTTGTCTTTTGATTTTTTATATCTTTTTTTCTACATTTGTTATATTTTTTTGTTTTTCTTTGTATATTCTAAACGAAAATTTTTTTGTATTTTATATTTGAAATTTTTATTCGTTTTATCATTTTATTTTTTTTATTCTCTAATTTTTTTATTTTCTTACTTTTTTACTTTTTGTTTTTGTTTATTTTTAATTGTTATTTTTTCAGTATTTTATTTTATTTCTCGTTTATATTAACATTTTCTCCTATTTTTTTATTTTATTTTTTATTTATGTTTTAAAAAATTTGTATAAACTACAAAATTTTGTGAATCTCTTTTATTTTATTTTTCTTCTTTTTCTAATTTTGTTCAGAAATTTCTTCCTATTTCTTGTTACCATTTTTTTTTTACACTTCCTTGTTTTGGTTTTTTTTTTTTTATTTTGTATTAAAGTTTTCCCTTTGTTAATTCTTTTATTTTTGATTTTTTTCTTATTACTTTTTTTTGCTTGTATTTTCTAAATTATTTTTTTTCTACTTTGTCATCCATTTTCATTTTTTATATTTTCTTCTTGGATTTTTTATATCTTTATTTCTTATTATTTGTTTTATTTTTTATTTTTTGTTTGTAGTTTATAAACTAAACTTTTTTCTATTTTGTCGTTTTTTCTTTATTTTTGAATTTTTTTTGTTTTTGTATTTTTTTAATTTTTTCTTTTGACTCGTTATTTTTTCATTTCCTTACTTTCTTATTTTTTCCATTTTGTGCTTTTGTTTATTTTTAATTTTTTTTCCTTTTTAATACTTATTTTATCTTTTTCCTTTTGTTTTAATATTTTTTTAAATTTTATTTTCCTTTTATTTTTTATTTTTTGTTTTTGTTATTTTTGTTTTTTTAGAAAAATTTTATAATGTTATGGATATTAAAACATTGTTGATGAGACTTTAACTTCATTAGACATGGAAGGTGTTATGTGCATCTATACTAATTAGATATCTAATTAACATCATCTTGTATTTTATCTTGAAAATTGTTTTTATTTATCATGTAATTTATCTAATTAACAAAATTATTTTGTATAATATTTAATACAATTTGAATTATTTTTTTATTACTTATTATTTTATTTACTATTTTGGATTGTATAATATTTATCTTATATTTAATACAATTTGTTAAGAGATAATAATTATCTTTATTATTTTCTTTTGGAATTTTATTGGCTTATATATAATTTTAATTATTTTATTTATTATTTTGGATTGTATAATATTTATCTTTTTATTTATTACAATTTGTTAAGTGATAATAATTATTTTTGTTATTTTCTTTTGGAATTTTATTGGCTTATATATAATAACACTAGTTTGGAATTGTTATGTCTATCACTATTTACTATATGTATATATATTTTTATATTTTTAACGATTTAAATCAATAATTCAAATTAAAATATTTTGCATCTAAACTTTCGAATTCAAGTTAAGTTTTAAAACATAAATTAAAGATTGAACTTTGTAGAATTTTTTTTATTTCATTATTTACTTTCTTTTTCTTTTCCTTTTTTTTAGCTTTTTGGTTTTTTTTCTTAATTTTTTATTTATTAATTTTTTGTTATTTAGTATATTTTTCTTTTTTTTTATTTTCATTCCTTTTTTTTTTCTACAAAATACTTTCTTTCTTGTTTTCATTCTATTACTCTTTCGCTACGTATTTTCTTTTTTACTTTGATTTTTTTTTGTTACTTCAATCTAATTGGTCTTTTACATTATTTTCTATTAATTTTTTTCATTTTTTATTTTTTTCTTAAGGTTTTTCTTCCTTTTTTTTTGGTTTTTTTTTGGCATTTCTTTCTAATTTGTGTTTTTTTTCCGCACTTCCTTCTTTTGTTTTTATTTTTATTTTGTTTTAACTTTTTCTTCTTTTTATTTTTTATCTTTGATTTTTTATATCTTTATATTTTTTATTTTTTGTTTGTATTTTGTAAACTTAATTTTTTTCTATTTTGTCATTTTTCTCATTTTTTTCATTTTTATTAGTTTTTGTATTTTTTTAAAAAAATTTTGACTCATTTTTTCTCTTTTTTTATTACTTATTTTATATTTTTCATTTTGCTTTAATACTTTCTCTTATGTTATTTTTTCCTTTTTATTTTTATTTTTAATTTTCGTTATTGTTTATAAAAGTTTTATAATGTTATGGATATTTACTTATATTTTTATCTTTTTTTCTTTTGGTTTGTCTCATTTTTGTTGTCATTTTTTTATTTTTTTGGTATTTTCTATTATATTTTTATAATTCTTCAGTAATTCTTTTTTTCTTTTTCTTTTAACTTATTTGTTCATTTGCTTTCTATTTTTTTTATATATTTTGTATTTTCATTTTTTTATTTGTTCTTGCTTTTTCTTATATCTTTTTGTTCACATTTTTTTTTATTTCTTCTTTACAATTTCAAAATCTCAAGACTTCTCATTCTGTGTACTTTCTTTTGCTTTTATTTATATTTTGTATTGACTTTTTATTTTATTTTTTATCTTTGATTATTTGTCCTTTTTTTATATTTGTTATTTTTTTTTGTTTTTCTTTGTATATTCTAAACGAAAAGCTTTTTCTATTTTAGATTTCAAATTTTTCTTCATTTTGTCTTTTTTTATTAGCTAATTTTTTATTTTTTCCCTTTTTTATTTTTTTACTCTTCTATTTTATTTTTTCTTTTATATTAATATTTTTTCTTAATTTATTTTTCATTTATTTTTTATTTTTATTTTTTGAATCTTTTTTATTTTTTCATTTTCTTATTTTGTCTTTTTTTTACAATTTTTTGTTCTATTTTATAATTTTTCAAAAACCTTTTTCCCATCAAAATTTTCTTTCTTTTCTCTTTTTTTTTTCACATGCTTTCATTTTTATTTGTTTTCATTATTTCATTGTTTTAATATTTTTTACTTTCTTGTTTTCTTTTTTATTTCAAATCTTTTGTCTTTTCATTTTTATTCTATTCTTGCTTTTCTTTCTTTTTTTCCCAAATTTCTTTTTATTTCTTACTTACGTTTTTAAATTCTCATACTTTTTTTTTTCAATTTCTCCTTTGCTTTTCATTTTTATTTTGCAATAACTTCTTTTTTTTTTAATTTTTTGTCTTTGACATTTTATATTGTTTTGCTGTTATTTCTTATATGTTTTTCAATTTTTTGTTCTTTCAAAACTATTTTTTTATTTTGTCATTCTTTTTCACTTTTTTAATTTTTATTCAATTTTTGTATTTTTGATTAATTATTTTTTCTTTTTTTTGTACTTTGTTTATCTTTTTTGTTTTACTTTAATATTCTTTTTCTTATTTTATTTTTATTTTGGTTTATTTTTTATTTTTCATAAATCTTTTGTCTTTTCATTTTTATTCTTTTCTTAATTTTTTCAAAATTTTCTTTTTCTTTCTTATTTTCATTTTCAAATTCTTATAGTTTTTTTTTGTTGCATTTTCTTCTTTGGTTTTTATTTTTATTTTGCATTAACTTTTCTCTTTTTTTAATTTTTTTCTTTGATTTTTTATATTGTTTTCTTATTATTTCTTATATGCTTTTCAATTTTTTGTATTTTTTAAAATATTTTTTTCTATTTTGTCATTTCCTTTTATTTTTGAAATTTTTATTCAATTTTTATTTTTTTATTTTTGATTCATTATTTTTTATTTTCTTACTTTTTATATTTTTTATTGTATTTTGTTTATTTTATGTATTTTATTTATCTTTTTTCTTTTGCTTTAATATTTTTTTCTTATTTTATTTTTATTTTTTATTTTGGTTGATTTTTTATTTCTTTCTTTATTTATATTTTCATAAATTTTTATAATGTTTTGGATTTTTTTAATTTTTCTATCTTTTTTTCTTTTCTTTTTTTATTTATCGTTGTTGGTTATTTTCTATTGTATTTTTTTAATTTTTCATTAACTCTCTTTCCTTTTAAATTTCTCTTTTTTTTAACTTTTTTTTTTTGTTTTCACTTTTGTCTTTGTTTTAAAATTTTCTATAAAACTTTTTTTCTTTTCGTTTTATTTCATATTTTTGCTCTTCATTTTTTATGTTTTCTTGTTTTTCCAATTTTTTTCTCAAAATTCTTTTTATTTCTTGTTTCCATTTTTTTTTTACACTTCCTTGTTTTGTTTTTATTTTTATTTTGTTTTAACTTTTCCCTCTGTTAATTTTTGTATCTTTGATTTTTTTTATTTTTTTCTTATTACATTATTTTTTCTTTTTTTTCTAAATTAATTTTTTTCTACTTTGTCATCCCTTTTCATTTTTCAACTTCTTTTAATTTTTTTTCTTTGATTTTTATATCCTTATATCTTATTATTTGTTATATTTTTTATTTTTTTTTGTATTTTATAAACTAATTTTATTTTCTATTTTGTCATCTTTTCTTCATTTTTGAAATTTTTATTAGTTTTTGTATTTTTACAATTTTTTCTTTTGACTCGTTAATTTTTCATTTCCTTACTTTTTATTTTTTCTATTTTGTGCTTTTTTTAATGCTTATTTTATTTTTTTCCTTTTGCTTTAATGTTTTCTCTTTTTTTCCTTTTATTTTTTATTTTTGCTATTTTTGTTTTTTTATAAAAATTGTATAATGTTATGGACATTAAAACATTGTTGAATAAGACTTTGATTTCATTAGAAATTGAAGGTGTTATGTGCATGTATACTAATTAGATATCTAATTAAAATCATCTTGCATTTTATCTTGAAATTTATTTTTATTTATCGTGTAATTTATCTAATTAACAAAATTATATTGTATAATATTTATCTTTTATTTAATAAATTTTGGATTATTTTATTTATTATTTTGGATTGTATAATATTTATCTTTTATTTGATACAATTTGTTAAGAGATAATAATTATCTTTGTTATTTTCTTCTGGAATTTTATTGGCTTATATATAATAACACTATTTTGGAATTGTTATATCTATCACTATTTACTTCATGTATTTATATTTTTACATTTTTAACGGTTTAAAAATTAAAAATTTTAAATTTAAATCAATAAATTCAAATCAAAATATTTTGCATCTAAACTTTCAAATTCAAATTAAGTTTTAAAACATAAATTAAAGATTGAACTTTTTAGAATTTTTTTATTTCTTTATTTATTTCCTTTTTTAAAGCTTTTTTTTTTTTTTTTACTTTTTATACATTTTCCTAATTTTTCATTTATTATATTTTTGTTATATAGTATATTTTTCTTCTTTTTTTTTTTTTTACAAAATACCTTCTTTCTTGTCTTCATTATATTATTCTTTCACTACGTATTTTCTTTTTTACTTTGATTTTTTTGTTGCTCTAATCTAATTGGTCATTTACATTATTTTCTATTATTTTTTTTCTTTTTGTACTCTTTTTACTTTTTATCTTTATTTTTTTCATTTTTTTTCTTAAGGTTTTTCTTCTTTTTATTTTTGGGTTTTTTTTGGCATTTCTTTTTAATTTGTGTTTTTTATCCGCACTTCTTTCTTTTGTTTTTATTTTTTATTAACTTTTTTCTTTTTTTAATTTTTTATCATTGATTTTTTATATCTTTATATCTTATTATTTGTTATATTTTTTATTTTTTGTTTGTATTTTATAAACTAAAATTTTTTCTATTGTCTTGTTCTTTTCTTTTTTTAATTTTTATTAGTTTTTGTATTTTTTTAATTTTTTCTTTTGACTCATTTTTTCATTTTCTTACTTTTTTTTAATTGCGTTTTGGTTTATTTTTAATTTTTCTCTTTTTTAGTACTTATTTTATCTTTTTCCTTTTATTTTTTATTGTTAATTTTTGTTATTTTTTATAAAAATTTTATAATGCTATGGATATTTACTTTACTTTTTAATCTTTTCTTCTTTTGGTTTGTCTCATTTTTTTGCTATTAGCTATTCTATTTTTCTTTTAATTTATTTGTTCATTTGCTTTCATTTTTTTAATTATTTTTATATATTTTGTATTTTGTATTTTGTATTTTCATTTTTTATTGTTTTCTTGCTTTTTCTTATATCTTTTTGTTCACACTTTTTTTTATTTCTTCTTTACAATTTTAAAATCTTAGACTTTTGTTTTTTTTGTGAACTTCCTTTCGATTTTATTTATATTTTGTATTGACTTTTATTTTATTTTTTGTCTTTTGATTTTTTATATCTTTTTTTCTACATTTATTATATTTTTTTGTTTTTCTTTGTATATTCTAAACGAAATTTTTTTTCTATTTTATATTTGAAATATTTTTTCGTTTTATCGTTTTATTTTTTTTATTCTCTAATTTTTTTATTTTCTTACTTTTTTACTTTTTGTTTTTGTTTATTTTTAATTGTTATTTTTTCAGTATTTTATTTTATTTTTCGTTTATATTAATATTTTCTCTTATTTTTTTCTTTTATTTTTTATTTATGTTTTAAAAAATTTGTATAAACTTCAAAATTTTGTGAATCTTTTTTATTTTTTTTTTTCTATTTTATAGTTTTTCAACAACTTTTTTCCTTTAAAATTTTCTTTCTTTTTGCTTTTTTTTTTTTTCATATGTTTTCATTTTTTATTTGTTTTAATTTTTTCATTGTTTTAAACTTTTTTATATTCTTTTTTTATTTTGAATCTTTTGTCTTTTCATTTTTTTTCTTTTTCTTGCTTTTCTATTTTTTTTTGCAAATTTCTTTTTATTTCTTATTTACGTTTTTAAATTCTCATACTTTTTTTTTTTGCATTTTCTTCTTTGGTTTTCATTTTTATTTTGCATTAACTTTTCTTTTTTTTAGCTTTTTGTCTTTCATTTTTTATATTGTTTTCTTATTATTTCTTATATGTTTTTCAATTTTTTTGTATTTTTTAAACTATTTTTTTTTTCATTTTGTGATTCCTTTTCATTTTTCAAATTCTTATTTTAATTTATCTTTTTTTATTTTCGTTACTTTTTATATTTCTTATATTTTGTTTTTTTGTACTTTATTTATCTTTTATCTTATTTTATTTTGGTTTCTTTTTTATTTTTTTTTTATTTATATTTTCATAATTTTTATAATGTTTTGATTCTTTTTCTTTTTTTTATTTATCGTTGTTGGATATTTTCTATTGCATTTTTTTTCATTAACTTTATTTCCTTTTAATTTTTTTTCTTTTTCTTTACTTATTTTTTCATGTGCTTTCATATTTTTTTGGATTGCACTTTTTTTTTTGTTTTATTTCATATTTTTGCCTCTTCATTATTTTTTCTTCTTTTTCTAATTTTGTTCAGAAATTTCTTCCTATTTCTTGTTACCATTTTTTTTTTTACACTTCCTTGTTTTGGTTTTTTTTTTTTATTTTGTATTAAAGTTTTCCCTTTGTTAATTCTTTTATTTTTGATTTTTTTTCTTATTACTTTTTTTTGCTTGTATTTTCTAAATTATTTTTTTCTACTTTGTCATCCATTTTCATTTTTTATATTTTCTTCTTGGATTTTTTATATCTTTATTTCTTATTATTTGTTTTATTTTTTATTATTTTTTTGTATTTTATAAACTAAACTTTTTTCTATTTTGTCGTTTTTTCTTTATTTTTGAAATTTTTTTTGTTTTTGTATTTTTTTAATTTTTTCTTTTTACTCGTTATTTTTTCATTTCCTTACTTTCTTATTTTTTCCATTTTGTGCTTTTGTTTATTTTTAATTTTTTCCCCTTTTTCATACTTATTTTATCTTTTTCCTTTTTTTTTAATATTTTTTTAAATTTTATTTTCCTTTTATTTTTTATTTTTTGTTTTTGTTATTTTTGTTTTTTTAGAAAAATTTTATAATGTTATGGATATTAAAACATTGTTGATGAGACTTTAACCTCATTAGACATGGAAGGTGTTATGTTCATCTATACTAATTAGATATCTAATTAACATCATCTTGTATTTTATCTTGAAAATTGTTTTTATTTATCATGTAATTTATCTAATTAACAAAATTATTTTGTATAATATTTAATACAATTTGAATTATTTTTTTATTACTTATTATTTTATTTACTATTTTGGATTGTATAATATTTATCTTATATTTAATACAATTTGTTAAGAGATAATAATTATCTTTATTATTTTCTTTTGGAATTTTATTGGCTTATATATAATTTTAATTATTTTATTTATTATTTCGGATTGTATAATATTTATCTTTTATTTATTACAATTTTTTAAGTGATAATAATTATTTTTGTTATTTTCTTTTGGAATTGTTATGTCTATCACTATTTACTATATGTATATATATTTTTACATTTTTAACGATTTAAATGAATAAATTCAAATTAAAATATTTTGCATCTAAACTTTCAAATTCAAGTTAAGTTTTAAAACATAAATTAAAGATTGAACTTTGTAGAATTTTTTTTATTTCATTATTTACTTTCTTTTTCTTTTCCTTTTTTTTTAGCTTTTTGGTTTTTTTTTCTTACTTTTTATGCATTTTCTTAATTTTTTATTTATTAATTCTTTGTTATTTAGTATATTTTTCTTTTTTTTATTTTCATTCCTTTTTTTTGTACAAAATACTTTCTTTCTTGTTTTGATTCTATTACTTTTTCACTATGTATTTTCTTTTTTACTTTGATTTTTTTTTTGTTACTTCAATCTAATTGCTCTTTTACATTATTTTCTATTAATTTTTTTCATTTTCTATTTTTTCTTAAGGTTTTTCTTCTTTTTTTTGGTTTTTTTTGGCATTTCTTTCTAATTTGTGTTTTTTTTTTCCACACTTCCATCTTTTGTTTTTATTTTTATTTTGTTTTAACTTTTTCTTCTTTTAATTTTTTATATTTGATTTTTTATATCTTTATATTTTTTATTTTTTGTTTGTATTTTGTAAACTTAATTTTTTTCTATTTTGTCGTTTTTCTCATTTTTTTCATTTTTTTTAATTTTTTGACTCATTTTTTCTTTTCCTTACTTATTTATTTTTTATTTTTTTTCTCTTTTTTATTACTTATTTTATATTTTTCATTTTGCTTTAATACTTTCTCTTATGTTATTTTTCCTTTTTATTTTTATTGTTAATTATTGTTATTTTTTATAAAAATTTTATAATGTTATGGATATTTACTTATATTTTTAACTTTTTATCTTTTGGTTTGTCTCATTTTTGTTGTCATTTTTTTATTTTTTTGGTATTTTCTATTCTATTTTTATAATTCTTCAGTAATTCTTTTTTTCTTTTTTCTTTTAACTTATTTGTTCATTTGCTTTCTTTTTTTTTGTTTTAATTTTTTTATATATTTTGTATTTTCATTTTTTTATTTGTTCTTGCTTTTTTTTATATCTTTTTGTTCACATTTTTTTTTATTTCTTCTTTACAATTTTAAAATCTCAAGACTTCTTTTTTTGTGTACTTTCTTTTGCTTTTATTTATATTTTGTATTGACTTTTTATTTTATTTTTTATCTTTGATTATTTGTCCTTTTTTTATATTTGTTATATTTTTGTTGTTTTTCTTTGTATATTCTAAACTAAAAGTTTTTTCTATTTTATATTTCAAATTTTTCTTCATTTTGTCTTTTTATATTTTTTTATTAGCTAATTTTTTATTTTTTTCCTTTTTTGTTTTTTTTTTGTTTATTTTTTCTTTTTTTACTCTTCTATTTTATTTTTTATTTTCTTATTTTGTCCTTTTTTTTGCTATTTTTTGTTCTATTTTATAATTTTTCAAAAACCTTTTTTCCATCAAAATTTCTTTCTTTTCGCTTTTTCTTTTCACATGCTTTCATTTTTATTTGTTTTCATTATTTCGTTGTTTTAATATTTTTTACTTTCTTGTTTTCTTTTTTATTCTATTTTTGCTTTTCTTTTTTTTTTCCCAAATTTCTTTTTATTTCTTACTCACGTTTTTAAATTCTCATACTTTTTTTTTTCAATTTCTCCTTTGCTTTTCATTTTTATTTTGCAATAACTTTTCTTTTTTAATTTTTTGTCTTTGACATTTTATATTGTTTTGTTGTTATTTCTTATATGTTTTTCAATTTTTTGTTTTTTCAAAACTAATTTTTTTTTATTTTGTCATTCTTTTTCACTTTTTTAATTTTTATTCAATTTTTGTATTTTTGATTAATTATTTTTTCTTTTTTTTTGTACTTTGTTTATCTTTTTTGTTTTACTTTAATATTCTTTTCTTATTTTATTTTTATTTTGGTTTATTTTTTATTTCTTTCTTTATTTAAATTTTCATAAATTTTTACAATGTTTTGGATTTTTTATTTTTCATAAATCTTTTGTCTTTACATTTTTATTCTTTTCTTAATTTTTTCAAAAATTTCTTTTTATTTCTTATTTTCATTTTCAAATTCTTATAGTTTTTGTTTTTATTTTGCATTAACTTTTCTCTTTTTTAATTTTTTTTCTTTGATTTTTTATATTGTTTTCTTATTATTTCTTATATGCTTTTCAATTTTTTGTATTTTTTAAAATATTTTTTTCTATTTTGTCATTTCCTTTTATTTTTGAAATTTTTATTCAATTTTTATTTTTTTTATTTTTTTATTTTTGATTCATTATTTTTGATTTTCTTACTTTTTATATTTTTTATTTTATTTTTGTTTATTTTATATTTTTTTGTATTTTGTTTATCTTTTTTGTTTTGCTTTAATTTTTTTTCTTATTTTATTTTTATTTTTTATTTTGGTTGATTTTTTATTTCTTTCTTTATTTATATTTTCATAAATTTTTATAATGTTTTGGATTTTTTTAATTTTTCTATCTTTTTTTGTTTTCTTTTTTTATTTATCGTTGTTGGTTATTTTCTATTGTATTTTTTTAATTTTTCATTAACTCTCTTTCCTTTTAAATTTCTCTTTTTTTTTACTTTTTTTTTGTTTTCACTTTTTTCTTTGTTTTAAAATTTTCTATAAAACTTTTTTTCTTTTCGTTTTATTTCATATTTTTGCTCTTCATTTTTTATTTTTTCTTGTTTTTCCAATTTTTTTCACAAAATTCTTTTTATTTCTTGTTTCCATTTTTTTTTTACTCTTCCTTGTTTTGTTTTTGTTTTTATTTTGTTTTAACTTTTCCCTCTGTTAATTTTTGTATCTTTGATTTTTTTTATTTTTTTCTTATTACATTATTTTTGCTTGTATTTTCTAAATTAATTTTTTTTCTACTTTGTCATCCCTTTTCATTTTTCAACTTCTTTTAATTTTCTATCTTTGATTTTTTCTATCTTATTATTTGTTATATTTTTTATTTTTTGTTTGTATTTTATAAACTAATCTTATTTTCTATTTAGTCAGCTTTTCTTCATTTTTGAAATTTTTATTAGTTTTTGTATTTTTACAATTTTTTCTTTTGACTCGTTAATTTTTCATTTCCTTACTTTTTTATTTTTTCTATTTTGTGCTTTTTTTAATGCTTATTTTATCTTTTTCCTTTTATTTTTTATTTTTGTTTTTTTATAAAAATTTTATAATGTTATGGACATTAAAACATTGTTGAATGAGACTTTGATTTCATTAGAAATTGAAGGTGTTATGTGCATGTATACTAATTAGATATCTAATTAAAATCATCTTGCATTTTATCTTGAAATTTATTTTTATTTATCGTGTAACTTATATAATTAACAAAATTATATGGTATAATATTTATCTTTTATTTAATAAATTTTGGATTATTTTATTTATTATTTTGGATTGTATAATAGTTATCTTTTATTTGATACAATTTGTTAAGAGATAATAATTATCTTTGTTATTTTCTTTTGGAATTTTATTGGCTTATATATAATAACACTAGTTTGGAATCGTTATATCTATCACTATTTACTTCATGTATTTATATTTTTACAATTTTAACGGTTTAAAAATTAAAAATTTTAAATTTAAATCAATAAATTCAAATCAAAATATTTTGCATCTAAGCTTTCAAATTCAAATTAAGTTTTAAAACATAAATTAAAGATTGAACTTATTAGAATTTTTTTATTTCTTTATTTATTTCCTTTTTTAAAGCTTTTTGTTTTTTTTTTACTTTTTATACATTTTCCTAATTTTTCATTTATTATATTTTTCTTTTTTTTTTTTTACAAAAACCTTCTTTCTTGTCTTCATTATATTATTCTTTCACTACGTATTTTCTTCTTTACTTTGATTTTTTTGTTGCTCTAATCTAATTGGTCATTTGCATTATTTTCTATTTTTTTTTCTTTTTGTACTCTTTTTACTTTTTATCTTTATTTTTTTTCTTAAGGTTTTTCTTCTTTTTATTTTTGGGTTTTTTTTGGCATTTCTTTTTAATTTGTGTTTTTTATCCACACTTCTTTCTTTTGTTTTTATTTTTTATTAACTTTTTCCTTTTTTTAATTTTTTATCATTGATTTTTTATATCTTTATATCTTATTATTTGTTATATTTTTTATTTTTTGTTTGTATTTTATAAACTAAAATTTTTTCTATTGTCTTTTTCTTTTCTTTTTTTAATTTTTATTAGTTTTTGTATTTTTTAATTTTTTCTTTTGACTCTTTTTTTCATTTTCTTACTTTTTTTTAATTGCGTTTTTGTTTATTTTTAATTTTTCTCTTTTTTAGTACTTATTTTATCTTTTTCCTTTTATTTTTTATTGTTAATTTTTATAAAAATTTTATAATGTTATGGATATTTACTTTACTTTTTAATCTTTTCTTCTTTTGGTTTGTCTCATTTTTTTGCTATTAGCTATTCTATTTTTATAATTTTTCATTAATTCTTTTTTTCTTTTAATTTATTTGTTCATTTGCTTTCATTTTTTTAATTATTTTTATATATTTTGTATTTTGTATTTTCATTTTTTACTGTTTTCTTGTTTTTTCTTATATCTTTTTGTTCACACTTTTTTTTATTTCTTCTTTAGAATTTTAAAATCTTAGACTTTTGTTTTTTTGTGAACTTCCTTTCGATTATATTTATATTTTGTATTGACTTTTATTTTATTTTTTGTCTTTTGATTTTTTATATCTTTTTTTTCTACATTTGTTATATTTTATTGTTTTTCTTTGTATATTCTAAACGAAATTTTTATTCGTTTTATCATTTTATTTTTTTTATTTTCTAATTTTTTTATTTTCTTACTTTTTTACTTTTTATTTTTGTTTATTTTTAATTGTTATTTTTTCAGTATTTTATTTTATTTTTTGTTTATATTAATATTTTCTCCTATTTTTTATTTATGTTTTAAAAAATTTGAGTAAACTTCAAAATTTTTTATTTTTATTTTGTGAATCTTTTTTATTTTATTTTCCTATTTTTTGTCTTTTTTTTCTATTTTATAGTTTTTCAATAACTTTTTTCCTTTAAAATTTTCTTTCTTTTTGCTTTTTTTTTTCATATGCTTTCATTTTTTATTTGTTTTAATTTTTCATTGTTTTAAACTTTTTTATATTCTTTTTTTATTTTAAATCTTTTGTCTTTTCATTTTTATTCTTTTTCTTGCTTTTCTTATTTTTTTTGTAAATTTCTTTTTATTTCTTATTTGCGTTTTTAAATTCTCATACTTTTTTTTTTGCATTTTCTTCTTTGGTTTTCATTTTTATTTTGCATTAACTTTTCTTTTTTTTAGCTTTTTGTCTTTGATTTTTTATATTGTTTTCTTATTATTTCTTATATGTTTTTCAATTTTTTTGTATTTTTTTAAACTATTTTTTTTCATTTTGTCATTCCTTTTCATTTTTCAAATTTTTATTTCAATTTGACCTTTTTTATTTTCTTACTTTTTATATTTTTTATTATATTTTTGTTTTTTTTTTTTCTTATTGGTATTGATTTTTTCTTTTTTTGTACTTTATTTATCTTTTATCTTTTTTTTATTTTTATTTTTCTTATTTTATTTTGGTTTCTTTTTTATTTATATTTTCATAAATTTTTATAATCTTTTGGATTCTTTTTCTTTTTTTTTTATTTATCATTGTTGGATATTTTCTGTTGCATTTTTTTTCGGTAACTTTATTTCCTTTTAATTTTTTTTCTTTTTCTTTACTTATTTTTTCTTGTGCTTTCATATTTTTTTGGATTGCACTTTTTTATTTGTTTTAAAATTTTCTATACACTTTTTTTTTTGTTTTATTTCATATTTTTGCCTCTTCATTTTTTTTTTCTTCTTTTTCTAATTTTGTTCAGAAATTTCTTCCTATTTCTTGTTACCATTTTTTTTTTTTACACTTCCTTGTTTTGGTTTTTTTTTATTTATTTTGTATTAAAGTTTTCCCTTTGTTAATTCTTTTATTTTTGATTTTTTTTCTTATTACTTTTTTTTGCTTGTATTTTCTAAATTATTTTTTTCTACTTTGTCATCCATTTTCATTTTTTATATTTTCTTCTTGGATTTTTTATATCTTTATTTCTTATTATTTGTTTTATTTTTTATTATTTGTTTGTATTTTATAAACTAAACTTCTTTCTATTTTGTCGTTTTTTCTTTATTTTTCGAAATTTTTTTTGTTTTTGTATTTTTTTAATTTTTTCTTTTTACTCGTTATTTTTTCATTTCCTTACTTTCTTATTTTTTCCATTTTGTGCTTTTGTTTATTTTTAATTTTTTTCCCTTTTTTAATACTTATTTTATCTTTTTCCTTTTGTTTTTAAATTTTTTTAAATTTTATTTTCCTTTTATTTTTTATTTTTGTTTTTTTGTAAAAATTTTATAATGTTATGGATATTAAAACATTGTTGATGAGACTTTAACCTCATTAGACATGGAAGGTGTTATGTGCATCTATACTAATTAGATATCTAATTAACATCATCTTGTATTTTATCTTGAAAATTGTTTTTATTTATCATGTAATTTATCTAATTAACAAAATTATTTTGTATAATATTTAATACAATTTGAATTAATTTTTTATTACTTATTATTTTATTTACTATTTTGGATTGTATAATATTTATCTTATATTTAATACAATTTGTTAAGAGATAATAGTTATCTTTATTATTTTCTTTTGGAATTTTATTGGCTTATATATAATTTTAATTTTTTTATTTATTACTTACTATTTTATTTATTATAATTTGTTAAGTGATAATAATTATTTTTGTTATTTTCTTTTGGAATTTTATTGGCTTACATATATATAATAACACTAGTTTGGAATTGTTATGTCTATCACTATTTACTATATGTATATATATTTTTACATTTTTAACGATTTAAATCAATAAATTCAAATTAAAATATTTTGCATCTAAACTTTCAAATTCAAGTTAAGTTTTAAAACATAAATTAAAGATTCAACTTTGTAGAATTTTTTTTATTTCATTATTTGCTTTCTTTTTCTTTTACTTTTTTTTTAGCTTTTTGGTTTTTTTTTTCTTACTTTTTATGCATTTTCTTAATTTTTTATTTATTATTTTTTTGTTATTTTGTATATTTTTCTTTTTTTTTATTTTCATTCCTTTTCTTTTGTAAAAAATACTTTCTTTCTTGTTTTCATTCTATTACTCTTTCACTACGTATTTTCTTTTTTACTTTGATTTTTTTTGTTACTTCAATCTAATTGCTCTTTTACATTATTTTCTATTAATTGTTTTCATTTTTTATTTTTTTTATTTTTTTTGGTTTTTTTTGGCATTTCTTTCTAATTTGTGTTTTTTTTTTCCACACTTCCTTCTTTTGTTTTTATTTTTATTTTGTTTTAACTTTTTCTTCTTTTAATTTTTTATCTTTGATTTTTTATATCTTTATATTTTTTATTTTTTGTTTGTATTTTGTAAACTTAATTTTTTCTATTTTGTCGTTTTTCTCATTTTTTTCATTTTTATTAGTTTTTGTATTTTTTAAAAAAAATTTTGACTCATTTTTTCTTTTCCTTACTTATTTATTTTTTATTTTTTTCTCTTTTTTATTACTTATTTTATATTTTTCATTTTGCTTTAATACTTTCTCTTATGTTATTTTTCCTTTTTATTTTTATTGTTAATTTTCGTTATTTTTTATAAAAATTTTATAATGTTATGGATATTTACTTATATTTCTATCTTTTTCTTTTAACTTATTTGTTCATTTGCTTTCTTTTTTTTTGTTTTAATTTTTTTATATATTTTGTATTTTCATTTTTTTATTTGTTCTTGCTTTTTCTTATATCTTTTTGTTCACATTTTTTTTTTATTTCTTCTTTACAATTTCAAAATCTCAAGACTTCTCTTTCTGTGTACTTTCTTTTACTTTTATTTATATTTTGTATTGACTTTTTATTTTATTTTTTATCTTTGATTATTTGTCCCTTTTTTATATTTGTTATATTTTTGTTGTTTTTCTTTTTATATTCTAAACTAAAAGTTTTTTCTATTTTATATTTCAAATTTTTCTTCATTTTGTCTTTTTATATTTTTTTATTAGCTAATTTTTTATTTTTTATTTTTTTCCTTTTTTGTTTTTTGTTTTTGTTTATTTTTTCTTTTTTTACTCTTCTATTTTATTTTTTCTTTTATATTAATATTTTTTTAATTTATTTTTTATTTTTTATTTTTCTTTTTTCATTTTCTTATTTTGTCTTTTTTTTGCTATTTTTTGTTTTATTTTATAATTTTTCAAAAACCTTTTTTCCATCAAAATTTTCTTTCTTTTCGCTTTTTTTTTCACATGCTTTCATTTTTATTTGTTTTCATTATTTCATTGTTTTAATATTTTTTACTTTCTTGTTTTCTTTTTTATTTCAAATCTTTTGTCTTTTCATTTTTATTCTATTCTTGCTTTTCTTTTCTTTTTCCCAAATTTCTTTTTATTTCTTACTTGCGTTTTTAAATTCTCATACTTTTTTTTTTTCAATTTCTCCTTTGCTTTTCATTTTTATTTTGCAATAACTTCTCTTTTTTAATTTTTTGTCTTTGACATTTTATATTGTTTTGTTGTTATTTCTTATATGTTTTTCAATTTTTTGTTTTTTCAAAACTATTTTTTTTATTTTGTCATTCTTTTTCACTTTTTTAATTTTTATTCAATTTTTGTATTTTTGATTAATTATTTTTTCTTTTTTTTTGTACATTGTTTATCTTTTTTGTTTTACTTTAATATTCTTTTCTTATTTTATTTTTATTTTGGTTTATTTTTATTTCTTTCTTTATTTAAATTTTCATAAATTTTTAGAATGTTTTGGATTTTTTATTTTTCATAAATCTTTTGTCTTTTCATTTTTATTCTTTTCTTAATTTTTTCAAAAATTTCTTTTTATTTCTTATTTTCATTTTCAAATTCTTATAGTTTTTTTTTGTTGCATTTTCTTCTTTGGTTTTTATTTTTATTTTGCATTAACTTTTCTCTTTTTTAATTTTTTTTCTTTGATTTTTTATATTGTTTTCTTATCATTTCTTATATGCTTTTAAATTTTTTGTATTTTTTAAAATATTTTTTTCTATTTTGTCATTTCCTTTTATTTTTGAAATTTTTATTCAATTTTTATCTTTTTCTATTTTTTTATTTTTGATTCATTATTTTTTATTTTCTTACTTTTTATATTTTTTATTGTATTTTTGTTTATTTTATATTTTATATTTTTTTGTATTTTATTTATCTTTTTTGTTTTGCTTTAATATTTTTTTCTTATTTTATTTTTATTTTGGTTGATTTTTTATTTCTTTCTTTATTTATATTTTCATAAATTTTTATAATGTTTTGGATTTTTTTAATTTTTCTATCTTTTTTTTCTTTTCTTTTTTTATTTATCGTTGTTGGTTATTTTCTATTGTATTTTTTTAATTTTTCATTAACACTCTTTCCTTTTAAATTTCTCTTTTTTTTTTTACTTTTTTTTTGTTTTAAAATTTTCTATAAAACTTTTTTTCTTTTCGTTTTATTTCATATTTTTGCTCTTCATTTTTTATTTTTTCTTGTTTTTCCAATTTTTTTCACAAAATTCTTTTTATTTCTTGTTTCCATTTTTTTTTTTACACTTCCTTGTTTTGTTTTTATTTTTATTTTGTTTTAACTTTTCCCTATGTTAATTTTTGTATCTTTGATTTTTTTTTATTTTTTTCTTATTACATTATTTTTGCTTGTATTTTCTAAATTAATTTTTTTCTACTTTGTCATCCCTTTTCATTTTCAATTTCCTTTAATTTTTTATCTTTGATTTTTTATATCTTTATATCTTATTATTTGTTATATTTTTTATTTTTTGTTTGTATTTTATGAACTAATTTTATTTTCTATTTAGTCATCTTTTCTTCATTTTTGAAATTTTTATTAGTTTTTGTATTTTTACAATTTTTTCTTTTGACTAGTTAATTTTTCATTTCCTTACTTTTTTATTTTTTCTATTTTGTGCTTTTTTTAATGCTTATTTTATCTTTTTCCTTTTGCTTTAATGTTTTCTCTTTTTTTCCTTTTATTTTCTATTTTTGTTTTTTTATAAAAATTTTATAATGTTATGGACATTAAAACATTGTTGAATGAGACTTTGATTTCATTAGAAATTGAAGGTTTTATGTGCATGTATACTAATTAGATATCTAATTAAAATCATCTTGCATTTTATCTTGAAATTTATTTTTATTTATCGTGTAATTTATATAATTAACAAAATTATATTGTATAATATTTATCTTTTATTTAATAAATTTTTGATTATTTTATTTATTATTTTGGATTGTATAATATTTATCTTTTATTTGATACAATTTGTTAAGAGATAATAATTATCTTTGTTATTTTCTTTTGGAATTTTATTGGCTTATATATAATAACACTAGTTTGGAATTGTTATATCTATCACTATTTACTTCATGTATTTATATTTTTACATTTTTAACGGTTTAAAAATTAAAAATTTTAAATTTAAATCAATAAATTCAAATCAAAATATTTTGCATCTAAACTTTCAAATTCAAATTAAGTTTTAAAACATAAATTAAAGATTGAACTTTTTAGAATTTTTTTATTTCTTTATTTATTTCCTTTTTTAAAGCTTTTTGTTTTTTTTACTTTTCATACATTTTCCTAATTTTTCATTTATTATATTTTTGTTATATAGTATATTTTTCTTTTTTTTTTTTTTACAAAATACCTTATTTCTTGTCTTCATTATATTATTCTTTCACTACATATTTTCTTCTTTACTTTGATTTTTTTGTTGCTCTAATCTAATTGGTCATTTACATTATTTTCTATTATTTTTTTTCTTTTTGTACTCTTTTTACTTTTTATCTTTATTTTTTTCATTTTTTTCTTAAGGTTTTTCTTCTTTTTATTTTTGGGTTTTTTTTTGGCATTTCTTTTTAATTTGTGTTTTTTATCCACACTTCTTTCTTTTGTTTTTATTTTTTATTAACTTTTTTCTTTTTTTAATTTTTTATCATTGATTTTTTATATCTTTATATCTTATTATTTGTTTTATTTTTTGTTTGTATTTTATAAACTAAAATTTTTTCTATTGTCTTTTTCTTTTCTTTTTTTAATTTTTATTAGTTTTTGTATTTTTAAAATTTTTTCTTTTGACTCATTTTTTCATTTTCTTACTTTTTTTTAATTGCGTTTTTGTTTATTTTGAATTTTTCTCTTTTTTAGTACTTATTTTATCTTTTTCCTTTTATTTTTTATTGTTAATTTTTGTTATTTTTTATAAAAATTTTATAATGTTATGGATATTTACTTTACTTTTTAATCTTTTCTTCTTTTGGTTTGTCTCATTTTTTTGCTATTAGCTATTCTATTTTTATAATTTTTCATTAATTCTTTTTTTCTTTTAATTTATTTGTTCATTTGCTTTCATTTTTTTAATTATTTTTATATATTTTGTATTTTGTATTTTCATTTTTTATTGTTTTCTTGCTTTTTCTTATATCTTTTTGTTTATTTTTTCTTTTATATTAATATTTTTTCTTAATTTATTTTTGATTTTTATTTTTTGAATCTTTTTTATTTTTTCATTTTCTTATTTTGTCTTTTTTTTGCTATTTTTTGTTCTATTTTATAATTTTTCAAAAACCTTTTTTCCATCAAAATTTTCTTTCTTTTCGCTTTTTTTTTTTTCACATGCTTTAATTTTTATTTGTTTTCATTATTTCATTGTTTTAATATTTTTTACTTTCTTGTTTTCTTTTTTATTTCAAATCTTTTGTCTTTTCATTTTTATTCTATTCTTGCTTTTCTTTTCTTTTTTCCCAAATTTCTTTTTATTTCTTACTTGCATTTTTAAATTCTCATACTTTTTTTTTTCATTTTCTCCTTTGCTTTTCATTTTTATTTTGCAATAACTTCTCTTTTTTAATTTTTTGTCTTTGACATTTTATATTGTTTTGTTGTTATTTCTTATATGTTTTTCAATTTTTTGTTTTTTCAAAACTAATTTTTTTTTATTTTGTCATTCTTTTTCACTTTTTTAATTTTTATTCAATTTTTGTATTTTTGATTAATTATTTTTTCTTTTTTTTGGTACTTTGTTTATCTTTTTTGTTTTACTTTAATATTCTTTTCTTATTTTATTTTTATTTTGGTTTATTTTTTATTTCTTTCTTTATTTAAATTTTCATAAATTTTTAGAATGTTTTGGATTTTTTATTTTTCGTAAATCTTTTGTCTTTTCGTTTTTATTCTTTTCTTAATTTTTTCAAAAATTTCTTTTCATTTCCTATTTTCATTTTCAAATTCTTATAGTTTTTTTTTTGTTGCATTTTCTTCTTTGGTTTTTATTTTTATTTTGCATTAACTTTTCTCTTTTTAAATTTTTTTTCATTGATTTTTTATATTGTTTTCTTATTATTTCTTATATGCTTTTCAATTTTTTGTATTTTTTAAAATATTTTTTTCTATTTTGTCATTTCATTTTATTTTTGAAATTTTTATTCAATTTTTATCTTTTTTTATTTTTGATTCATTATTTTTGATTTTCTTACTTTTTATATTTTTTATTGTATTTTTGTTTATTTTATTTTTTTTGTATTTTATTTATCTTTTTTGTTTTGCTTTAATATTTTTTTCTTATTTTATTTTTATTTTTTATTTCTTTCTTTATTTATATTTTCATAAATTTTTATAATGTTTTGGATTTTTTTAATTTTTCTATTTTTTTTTGTTTTCTTTTTTTATTTATCGTTGTTGGTTATTTTCTATTGTATTTTTTTTAATTTTTCATTAACTCTCTTTCCTTTTAAATTTCTCTTTTTTTTACTTTTTTTTTTGTCTTCACTTTTTTCTTTGTTTTAAAATTTTCTATAAAACTTTTTTTCTTTTCGTTTTATTTCATATTTTTGCTCTTCATTTTTTATTTTTTCTTGTTTTTCCAATTTTTTTCACAAAATTCTTTTTATTTCTTGTTTCCATTTTTTTTTTACACTTCCTTGTTTTGTTACTATTTTTATTTTGTTTTAACTTTTCCCTCTGTTAATTTTTGTATCTTTGATTTTTTTTATTTTTTTCTTATTACATTATTTTTGCTTGTATTTTCTAAATTAATTTTTTTTCTACTTTGTCATCCCTTTTCATTTTTCAACTTCTTTTAATTTTTTATCTTTGATTTTTTATATCTTTATATCTTATTATTTGTTATATTTTTATTTTTTGTTTGTATTTTATAAACTAATTTTTTTTTTCTATTTAGTCATCTTTTCTTCATTTTTGAAATTTTTATTAGTTTTTCTATTTTTACAATATTTTCTTTTGACTCGTTAATTTTTCATTTCCTTACTTTTTATTTTTTCTATTTTGTGCTTTTTTTAATGCTTATTTTATCTTTTTCCTTTTGCTTTAATGTTTTCTCTTTTTTTCCTTTTATTTTTTATTTTTGTTTTTTTATAAAAATTTTATAATGTTATGGACATTAAAACATTGTTGAATGAGACTTTGATTTCATTAGAAATTGAAGGTGTTATGTGCATGTATACTAATTAGATATCTAATTAAAATCATCTTGCATTTTATCTTGAAATTTATTTTTATTTATCGTGTAATTTATATAATTAACAAAATTATATTGTATAATATTTATCTTTTATTTAATAAATTTTTGATTATTTTATTTATTATTTTGGATTGTATAATATTTATCTTTTATTTGATACAATTTGTTAAGAGATAATAATTATCTTTGTTATTTTCTTTTGGAATTTTATTGGCTTATATATAATAACACTAGTTTGGAATTGTTATATCTATCACTATTTACTTCATGTATTTATATTTTTACATTTTTAACGGTTTAAAAATTAAAAATTTTAAATTTAAATCAATAAATTCAAATCAAAATATTTTGCATCTAAACTTTCAAATTCAAATTAAGTTTTAAAACATAAATTAAAGATTGAACTTTTTAGAATTTTTTTATTTCTTTATTTATTTCTTTTTTTAAAGCTTTTTGTTTTTTTTACTTTTTATACATTTTTCTAATTTTTCATTTATTATATTTTTGTTATATAGTATATTTTTCTTTTCTTTTTTTTACAAAATACCTTCTTTCTTGTCTTCATTATATTATTCTTTCACTACGTATTTTCTTTTTTACTTTGATTTTTTTGTTGCTCTAATCTAATTGGTCATTTACATTATTTTCTATTCTTTTTTTTTTCTTTTTGTACTCTTTTTACTTTTTATCTTTATTTTTTTCATTTTTTTTCTTAAGGTTTTTCTTCTTTTTATCTTTGGGTTTTTTTTTTGGCATTTCTTTTTAATTTGTGTTTTTTATACACACTTCTTTCTTTTGTTTTTATTTTTAATTAACTTTTTTCTTTTTTTAATTTTTTATATCTTTATATCTTATTATTTGTTTTATTTTTTGTTTGTATTTTATAAACTAAAATTTTTTCTATTGTCTTTTTCTTTTCTTTTTTTAATTTTTATTAGTTTTTGTATTTTTTTTATTTTTTCTTTTGACTCATTTTTTCATTTTCTTACTTTTTTTTATTGCGTTTTTGTTTATTTTTAATTTTTTTCTTTTTTAGTACTTATTTTATCTTTTTCCTTTTATTTTTTATTGTTAATTTTTGTTATTTTTTATAAAAATTTTATAATGTTATGGATATTTACTTTACTTTTTAATCTTTTCTTCTTTTGGTTTGTCTCATTTTTTTGCTATTAGCTATTCTATTTTTATAATTTTTCATTAATTCTTTTTTTCTTTTAATTTATTTGTTCATTTGCTTTCATTTTTTTAATTATTTTTATATATTTTGTATTTTGTATTTTCATTTTTTATTGTTTTCTTGCTTTTTCTTATATCTTTTTGTTCACACTTTTTTTTATTTCTTCTTTACAATTTTAAAATCTTAGACTTTTGTTTTTTTGTGAACTTCCTTTCGATTTTATTTATATTTTGTATTGACTTCTATTTTATTTTTTGTCTTTCGATTTTTTATATCTTTTTTTCTACATTTGTTATATTTTTTTGTTTTTCTTTGTATATTCTAAACGAAAATTTTTTTCTATTTTATATTTGAAATTTTTATTCGTTTTATTGTTTTATTTTTTTTATTCTCTAATTTTTTTATTTTCTTAATTTTTTACTTTTTATTTTTGTTTATTTTTAATTGTTATTTTTTCAGTATTTTATTTTATTTTTCGTTTATATTAATATTTTCTCCTATTTTTTTTCTTTTATTTTTTATTTATGTTTTAAAAAATTTGTATAAACTTCAAAATTTTTTATTTTTATTTTGTGAATCTTTTTTATTTTATTTTCCTATTTTTTGTCTTTTTTTTGCTATTTTTTTCTATTTTATAGTTTTTCAGTAAATTTTTTCCTTTAAAATTTTCTTTCTTTTTGCTTTTTTTTTTTTTTTCATATGTTTTCATTTTTTATTTGTTTTAAACTTTTTTATATTCTTTTTTTATTTTAAATCTTTTTTTTCATATGTTTTCATTTTTTATTTGTTTTAATTTTTCCATTGTTTTAAACTTTTTTACATTCTTTTTTTATTTTAAATCTTTTGTCTTTTCATTTTTATTCTTTTTCTTGCTTTTCTTATTTTTTTTTGCAAATTTCTTTTTATTTCTTATTTGCGTTTTTAAATTCTCATACTTTTTTTTTTTGCATTTTTTTCTTTGGTTTTCATTTTTATTTTGCATTAACTTTTCTTTTTTTTAGCTTTTTGTCTTTGATTTTTTATGTTGTTTTCTTATTATTTCTTATATGTTTTTCAATTTTTTTTGTATTTTTTAAACTTTTTTTTTCATTTTGTCATTCCTTTTCATTTTTCAAATTTTTATTTTAATTTTTCTTTTTTTATTTTCTTACTTTTATATTTTTTTTATATTTTTGTTTATTTTTCTTTTTTCTTTTTTTGTACTTTATTTATCTTTTATCCTATTTTATTTTTATTTTTCTTATTTTATTTTGGTTTCTTTTTTATTTTTTTATTTATATTGTCATAAAATTTTATAATGTTTTGGATTCTTTTTCTTTTTTTTTTATTTATCATTGTTGGATATTTTATGTTGCATTTTTTCGTTAACTTTATTTCCTTTCAATTGTTTTTCTTTTTCTTTACTTATTTTTTCATGTGCTTTCATATTTTTTTGGATTGCACTTTTTTCTTTGTTTTAAAATTTTCTATACACTTTTTTTTTTGTTTTATTTCATATTTTTGCCTCTTCATTTTTTTTTTCTTCTTTTTCTAATTTTGTTCAGAAATTTCTTCCTATTTCTTGTTACCATTTTTTTTACACTTTCTTATTTTGTTTTTCTTTTTTTATTTTGTATTAAAGTTTTCCCTTTGTTAATTCTTTTATTTTTTATTTTTTTCTTATTACTTTTTTTTGCTTGTATTTTCTAAATTATTTTTTTCTACTTTGTCACCCATTTTCATTTTTTATATTTTCTTCTTGGATTTTTTTATATCTTTATATCTTATTATTTGTTTTATTTTTTATTATTTCTTTGTATTTTATAAACTAAACTTTTTTCTATTTTGTTGTTTTTTCTTTTTTTTTGAAATTTTTTTTTGTTTTTGTATTTTTTTTAATTTTTCCTTTTAACTCGTTATTTTTTCATTTCCTTACTTTCTTATTTTTTCCATTTTGTACTTTTGTTTATTTTTAATTTTTTTCCCCTTTTTTAATACTTATTTTATCTTTTTCCCTTTGTTTTGATATTTTTTAAAATTTTATTTTCCTTTTATTTTTTATTTTTTGTTTTTGTTATTTTTGTTTTTTTATAAAAATTTTATAATGTTATGGATATTAAAACATTGTTGATAAGACTTTAACTTCATTTGACGTGGAAGGTGTTATGTGCATCTATACTAATTAGATATCTAATTAACATCATCTTGTATTTTATCTTGAAATTTGTTTTTATTTATCATGTAATTTATCTAATTAACAAAATTATTTTGTATAATATTTAATACAATTTGAATTATTTTTTTATTACTTATTATTTTATTTACTATTTTAGATTGTATAATATTTATCTTATATTTAATACAATTTGTTAAGAGATAATAATTATCTTTATTATTTTCTTTTGGAATTTTATTGGCTTATATATAATTTTAATTATTTTATTTATTACTTACTATTTTATTTATTATTTTGGATTGTATAATATTTATCTTTTATTTATTACAATTTGTTAAGTGATAATAATTATTTTTGTTATTTTCTTTTGGAATTTTATTGGCTTATATATAATAACACTAGTTTGGAATTGTTATGTCTATCACTATTTACTATATGTATATATATATTTTACATTTTTAACAATTTAAATCAATAAATTCAAATTAAAATATTTTGCATCTGAACTTTTAAATTCAAGTTAAGTTTTAAAACATAAATTAAAGATTGAACTTTGTAGAATTTTTTTTATTTCATTATTTACTTTTTTTTCTTTTTCTTTTTTTTAGCTTTTTGGTTTTTTTTTTCTTACTTTTTATGCATTTTCTTAATTTTTTATTTATTAATTTTTTGTTATTTAGTATATTTTTCTTTTTTTTTATTTTCATTCCTTTTTTTTCTACAAAATACTTTCTTTCTTGTTTTCATTTTATTACTCTTTCACTACGTATTTTCTTTTTTACTTTGACTTTTTTTTGTTACTTCAATCTAATTGGTCATTTACATTATTTTCTATTAATTTTTTTCATTTTTTATTTTTTCTTCAGGTTTTTCATCTTTTTTTTTGGCATTTCTTTCTAATTTGTGTTTTTATTTTTATTTTGTTTTAACTTTTTCTTCTTTTAATTTTTTATCTTTGATTTTTTATATCTTTATATATTTTATTTTTTGTTTGTATTTTGTAAACTTAATTTTTTTCTATTTTGTCATTTTTTCATTTTTATTAGTTTTTGTATTTTTTTAAAATTTTTTTGACTCATTTTTTCTCTTCCTTACTTTTTTATTTTTTATTTTTTTCTCTTTTTTATTACTTATTTTATATTTTTCCTTTTGCTTTAATACTTTCTCTTATGTTATTTTTCCTTTTTATTTTTATTGTTAATTTTCGTTATTTTTTATAAAAATTTTATAATGTTATGGATATTTACTTATATTTTTATCTCTTTATCTTTTGGTTTGTCTCATTTTTGTTGTCATTTTTTTTATTTTTTTGGTATTTTCTATTCTATTTTTATAATTCTTCAGTAATTCTTTTTTTCTTTTTCTTTTAACTTATTTGTTCATTTGCTTTCTTTTTTCTTGTTTTCATTTTTTTATTTGTTCTTGCTTTTTCTTATATCTTTTTGTTCATATTTTTTTTTATTTCTTCTTTGCAATTTCAAAATCTCAAGACTTCTCTTTCTGTGTACTTTCTTTTGCTTTTATTTATATTTTGTATTGACTTTTTATTTTATTTTTTATCTTTGATTATTTGTCCTTTTTTATATTTGTTATATTTTTTTTGTTTTTCTTTGTATATTCTTAACTAAAACTTTTTTCTATTTTATATTTCAAATTTTTCTTCATTTTGTCTTTTTATATTTTTTTATTAGCTAATTTTTTTTTTCCTTTTTTATTTTTTGTTTTTGTTTTTTTTTCTTTTTTTACTCTTCTATTTTATTTTTTCTTTTATATTAATATTTTCTCCTAATTTATTTTTCATTTATTTTTTATTTTTATTTTTTAAATCTTTTTTATTTTTTCATTTTCTTATTTTGTCTTTTTTTTTGCTATTTTTTGTTCTATTTTATAATGTTTCAAAAACCTTTTTTCCATCAAAATTTTCTTTCTTTTTGCTTTTTTTTTTCACATGCTTTCATTTTTATTTGTTTTCATTATTTCATTGTTTTAATATTTTTTACTTTCTTGTTTTCTTTTTTATTTCAAATCTTTTGTCTTTTCATTTTTATTCTATTCTTGCTTTTCTTTTTATTTCTTACTTGCATTTTTAAATTCCCATACTTTTTTTTTTTCAATTTCTCCTTTGCTTTTTATTTTTATTTTGTAATAACTTCTCTTTTTAATTTTTTGTTTTTGACATTTTATATTATTTTGTTGTTATTTCTTATATGTTTTTCAATTTTTTGTTTTTTCAAAACTATTTTTTTTTATTTTGTCCTTCTTTTTCACTTTTTTAATTTTATTCAATTTTTGTATTTTTTTTAATACAATTTCTTTTCTTTTTTTCTTTTTTTTGTACTTTCTTTATCTTTTTTATTTTACTTTAATATTCTTTTCTTATTTTATTTTTATTTTGGTTTATTTTTTATTTCTTTCTTTATTTAAATTTTCATAAATTTTTAGAATGTTTTGGACTTTTTATTTTTCGTAAATCTTTTGTCTTTTCATTTTTATTCTTTTCTTAATTTTTTCAAAAATTTCTTTTCATTTCCTATTTTCATTTTCACATTCTTATAGTTTTTTTTTGTTGCATTTTCTTCTTTGGTTTTTATTTTTATTTTGCATTAACTTTTCTCTTTTTAAATTTTTTTTCATTGATTTTTTATATTGTTTTCTTATTATTTCTTATATGCTTTTCAATTTTTTGTATTTTTTAAAATATTTTTTTCTATTTTGTCATTTCCTTTTATTTTTCAAATTTTTATTCAATTTTTATCTTTTTTTATTTTTGATTCATTATTTTTTATTTTCTTACTTTTTATATTTTTTATTGTATTTTTGTTTATTTTATATTTTTTTGTATTTTATTTATCTTTTTTGTTTTGCTTTAATATTTTTTTCTTATTTTATTTTTATTTTTTATTTTGGTTGATTTTTTATTTATTTCTTTATTTATATTTTCTTAAATTTTTATAATGTTTTGGATTTTTTTAATTTTTCTATCTTTTTTTTGTTTTCTTTTTTTATTTATCGTTGTTGGTTATTTTCTATTGTATTTTTTTAATTTTTCATTAACTCTCTTTCCTTTTAAATTTCTCTTTTTTTTAACTTTTTTTTTGTCTTCACTTTTTTCTTTGTTTTAAAATTTTCTATAAAACTTTTTTTCTTTTCGTTTTATTTCATATTTTTGCTCTTCATTTTTTATTTTTTCTTGTTTTTCCAATTTTTTTCACAAAATTTTTTTTTTTCTTGTTTCCATTTTTTTTTACACTTCCTTGTTTTGTTTTTATTTTTATTTTGTTTTAACTTTTCCCTCTGTTAATTTTTGTATCTTTGATTTTTTTTATTTTTTTCTTATTACATTATTTTTGCTTGCATTTTCTAAATTAATTTTTTTTCTACTTTGTCATCCCTTTTCATTTTTCAACTTCTTTTTATTTTTTATCTTTGATTTTTTATATCTTTATATCTTATTATTTGTTATATTTTTTATTTTTTGTTTGTATTTTATAAACTAATTTTTTTTTTCTATTTAGTCATCTTTTCTTCATTTTTGAAATTTTTATTAGTTTTTGTATTTTTACAATTTTTTCTTTTGACTCGTTAATTTTTCATTTCCTTACTTTTTATTTTTTCTATTTTGTGCTTTTTTTAATGCTTATTTTATCTTTTTCCTTTTGCTTTAATGTTTTCTCTTTTTTTCCTTTCATTTTTTATTTTTGTTATTTTTGTTTTTTTATAAAAATTTTATAATGTTATGGACATTAAAACATTGTTGAATGAGACTTTGATTTCATTAGAAATTGAAGGTGTTATGTGCATGTATACTAATTAGATATCTAATTAAAATCATCTTGCATTTTATCTTGAAATTTATTTTTATTTATCGTGTAATTTATATAATTAACAAAATTATATTGTATAATATTTATCTTTTATTTAATAAATTTTTGATTATTTTATTTATTATTTTGGATTGTATAATATTTATCTTTTATTTGATACAATTTGTTAAGAGATAATAATTATCTTTGTTATTTTCTTTTGGAATTTTATTGGCTTATATATAATAACACTAGTTTGGAATTGTTATATCTATCACTATTTACTTCATGTATTTATATTTTTACATTTTTAACGGTTTAAAAATTAAAAATTTTAAATTTAAATCAATAAATTCAAATCAAAATATTTTGCATCTAAACTTTCAAATTCAAATTAAGTTTTAAAACATAAATTAAAGATTGAACTTTTTAGAATTTTTTTATTTCTTTATTTATTTCCTTTTTTAAAGCTTTTTGTTTTTTTTACTTTTTATACATTTTTCTAATTTTTCATTTATTATATTTTTGTTATATAGTATATTTTTCTTTTCTTTTTTTTACAAAATACCTTCTTTCTTGTCTTCATTATATTATTCTTTCACTACGTATTTTCTTTTTTACTTTGATTTTTTTGTTGCTCTAATCTAATTGGTCATTTACATTATTTTCTATTCTTTTTTTTTCTTTTTGTACTCTTTTTACTTTTTATCTTTATTTTTTTCATTTTTTTCTTAAGGTTTTTCTTCTTTTTATTTTTGGTTTTTTTTTTGGCATTTCTTTTTAATTTGTGTTTTTTATCCACACTTCTTTCTTTTGTTTTTATTTTTTATTAACTTTTTTCTTTTTTTAATTTTTTATCATTGATTTTTTATATCTTTATATCTTATTATTTGTTTTATTTTTTGTTTGTATTTTATAAACTAAAATTTTTTCTATTGTCTTTTTCTTTTCTTTTTTTAATTTTTATTAGTTTTTGTATTTTTTAAATTTTTTCTTTTGACTCATTTTTTCATTTTCTTACTTTTTTTTAATTGCGTTTTTGTTTATTTTTAATTTTTCTCTTTTTTAGTACTTATTTTATCTTTTTCCTTTTATTTTTTATTGTTAATTTTTGTTATTTTTTATAAAAATTTTATAATGTTATGGATATTTACTTTACTTTTTAATCTTTTCTTCTTTTGGTTTGTCTCATTTTTTTTGCTATTAGCTATTCTATTTTTATAATTTTTCATTAATTCTTTTTTTCTTTTAAATTATTTGTTCATTTGCTTTCATTTTTTTAATTATTTTTATATATTTTGTATTTTGTATTTTCATTTTTTATTGTTTTCTTGCTTTTTCTTATATCTTTTTGTTCACACTTTTTTTTATTTCTTCTTTACAATTTTAAAATCTTAGACTTTTGTTTTTTTGTGAACTTCCTTTCGATTTTATTTATATTTTGTATTGACTTTTATTTTATTTTTTGTCTTTTGATTTTTTATATCTTTTTTTCTACATTTGTTATATTTTTTTGTTTTTCTTTGTATATTCTAAACGAAATTTTTTTTCTATTTTATATTTGAAATTTTTATTCGTTTTATCGTTTTATTCTTTTTATTCTCTACTTTTTTACTTTTTATTTTTGTTTATTTTTAATTGTTATTTTTTCAGTATTTTATTTTATTTTTCGTTTATATTAATATTTTTTCCTATTTTTTTCTTTTATTTTTTATTTATGTTTTAAAAAATTTGTATAAACTTCAAAATTTTTTTTTTATTTTGTGAATCTTTTTTATTTTATTTTCCTATTTTTTGTCTTTTTTTTGCTATTTTTTTCTATTTTATAGTTTTTCAATAACTTTTTTCCTTTAAAATTTTCTTTCTTTTTGCTTTTTTTTTTTTTCATATTTTTTCATATTTTATTTGTTTTAATTTTTTCATTGTTTTAAACTTTTTTACATTCTTTTTTTATTTTAAATCTTTTGTCTTTTCATTTTTATTCTTTTTCTTGCTTTTCTTATTTTTTTTTGCAAATTTCTTTTTATTTCTTATTTGCGTTTTTAAATTCTCATACTTTTTTTTTTTGCATTTTTTTCTTTGGTTTTCATTTTTATTTTGCATTAACTTTTCTTTTTTTTAGCTTTTTGTCTTTGATTTTTTATGTTGTTTTCCTATTATTTCTTATATGTTTTTCAATTTTTTTTGTATTTTTAAACTTTTTTTTTCATTTTGTCATTCCTTTTCATTTTTCAAATTTTTATTTTAATTTGTCTTTTTTTATTTTCTTACTTTTATATTTTTTATTATATTTTTGTTTATTTTTCTTTTTTCTTTTTTTTGTACTTTATTTATCTTTTATCTTATTTTATTTTTATTTTTCTTATTTTATTTTGGTTTCTTTTTTATTTTTTTATTTATATTTTCATAAATTTTTATAATGTTTTGGATTCTTTTTCTTTTTTTTTATTTATCATTGTTGGATATTTTTTGTTGCATTTTTTCGTTAACTTTATTTCCTTTTAATTTTTTTCTTTTTCTTTACTTATTTTTTCATGTGCTTTCATATTTTTTTGGATTGCACTTTTTTCTTTGTTTTAAAATTTTCTATACACTTTTTTTTGGTTTTATTTCATATTTTTGCCTCTTCATTTTTTTTCTTCTTTTTCTAATTTTGTTCAGAAATTTCTTCCTATTTCTTGTTACCATTTTTTTTTACACTTTCTTGTTTTGTTTTTCTTTTTTTATTTTGTATTAAAGTTTTCCCTTTGTTAATTCTTTTATTTTTTATTTTTTTCTTATTACTTTTTTTTGCTTGTATTTTCTAAATTATTTTTTTCTACTTTGTCATCCATTTTCATTTTTTATATCTTTATTTCTTATTATTTGTTTTATTTTTTATTTTTTGTTTGTATTTTATAAACTAAACTTTTTTTTATTTTGTCGTTTTTTCTTTATTTTTGAAATTTTTTTTTCGTTTTTGTATTTTTTTTAATTTTTTCTTTTGACTCATTATTTTTTCATTTCCTTACTTTCTTATTTTTTCCATTTTGTACTTTTGTTTATTTTTAATTTTTTTCCCTTTTTTAATACTTATTTTATCTTTTTCCTTTTGTTTTGATATTTTTTAAAATTTTATTTTCCTTTTATTTTTTTTGTTTTTGTTATTTTTGTTTTTTTATAAAAATTTTATAATGTTATGGATATTAAAACATTGTTGATGAGACTTTAACCTCATTAGACATAGAAGGTGTTATGTGCATCTATACTAATTAGATATCTAATTAACATCATCTTGTATTTTATCTTGAAATTTGTTTTTATTTATCATGTAATTTATCTAATTAACAAAATTATTTTGTATAATATTTAATACAATTTGAATTATTTTTTTATTACTTATTCCTTTATTTACTATTTTGGATTGTATAATATTTATCTTATATTTAATACAATTTGTTAAGAGATAATAATTATCTTTATTGTTTTCTTTTGGAATTTTATTGGCTTATATATACTTTTAATTATTTTATTTATTACTTACTATTTTATTTATTATTTTGGATTGTATAATATTTATCTTTTATTTATTACAATTTGTTAAGTGATAATAATTATTTTTGTTATTTTCTTTTGGAATTTTATTGGCTTATATATAATAACACTAGTTTGGAATTGTTATGTCTATCACTATTTACTATATGTATATATATTTTTACATTTTTAACGATTTAAATCAATAAATTCAAATTAAAATATTTTGCATCTAAACTTTCAAATTCAAGTTAAGTTTTAAAACATAAATTAAAGATTGAACTTTGTAGAATTTTTTTTATTTCATTATTTACTTTCTTTTTCCTTTCCTTTTTTTTTTAGCTTTTTGGTTTTTTTTTCTTACTTTTTATGCATTTTCTTAATTTTTTATTTATTAATTCTTTGTTATTTAGTATATTTTTCTTTTTTTTTTATTTTCATTCCTTTATTTGTACAAAATACTTTCTTTCTTGTTTTCATTCTATTACTCTTTCACTACGTATTTTCTTTTTTACTTTGATTTTTTTTTTGTTACTTCAATCTAATTGCTCTTTTACATTATTTTCGATTAATTTTTTTCATTTTTTATTTTTTCTTAAGGTTTTTCTTCTTTTTTTTTGGTTTTTTTTTGGCATTTCTTTCTAATTTGTGTTTTTTTTTTCCACTCTTCCTTCTTTTGTTTTTATTTTTATTTTGTTTTAACTTTTTCTTCTTTTAATTTTTTATCTTTGATTTTTTATATCTTTATATTTTTTATTTTTTGTTTCTATTTTGTAAACTTAATTTTTTTTCTATTTTGTCGTTTTTCTCATTTTTATTACTTTTTGTATTTTTTTAAAAATTTTGACTCATTTTTTCTTTTCCTTACTTCTTTATTTTTTATTTTTTTCTCTTTTTTATTACTTATTTTATATTTTTCATTTTGCTTTAATACATTCTCTTATGTTATTTTTCCTTTTTATTTTTATCTTTTTTTCTTTTGGTTTGTCTCATTTTTGTTGTCATTTTTTTATTTTTTTGGTATTTTTTATTCTATTTTTATAATTCTTCAGTAATTTTTTTTCTTTTTCTTTTAACTTATTTGTTCATTTGCTTTCTTTTTTTTTGTTTTAATTTTTTTTATATATTTTGTATTTTCATTTTTTTATTTGTTCTTGCTTTTTCTTATATCTTTTTGTTCACATTTTTTTTTATTTCTTCTTTACAATTTCCAAATCTCAAGACTTCTCTCTCTGTGTACTTTCTTTTGCTTTTATTTATATTTTGTATTGACTTTTTATTTTATTTTTTTATCTTTGATTATTTGTCCTTTTTTTATATTTGTTGTTTTTCTTTGTATATTCTAAACTAAAAGTTTTTTCTATTTTATATTTCAAATTTTTCTTCATTTTGTCTTTTTATATTTTTTTATTAGCTAATTTTTTATTTTTTTCCTTTTTTCTTTTTTCTTTTTTGTTTTTGTTTATTTTTTCTTTTTTTACTCTTCTATTTTGTTTATTCTTTTATATTAATATTTTTTCTTAATTTATTTTTTTTTTTTATTTTTTCATTTTCTTATTTTGTCTTTTTTTTGCTATTTTTTGTTCTATTTTATAATTTTTCAAAAACCTTTTTTCCATCAAAATTTTCTTTCTTTTCACTTTTTTTTTTGGCATGCTTTCATTTTTATTTGTTTTCATTATTTCATTGTTTTAATATTTTTTACTTTCTTGTTTTCTTTTTTATTTCAAATCTTTTGTCTTTTCATTTTTATTCTATTCTTGCTTTTCTTTTTTTTTTCCTAAATTTCTTTTTATTTCTTCCTTGCGTTTTTAAATTCTCATACTTTTTTTTTTCAATTTCTCCTTTGCTTTTCATTTTTATTTTGCAATAACTTCTCTTTTTTAATTTTTTGTCTTTGACATTTTATATTGTTTTGTTGTTATTTCTTATATGTTTTTCAATTTTTTGTTTTTTCAAAACTAATTTTTTTTATTTTGTCATTCTTTTTCACTTTTTTTAATTTTTATTCAATTTTTGTATTTTTTATTAATTATTTTTTCTTTTTTTTTGTACTTTGTTTATCTTTTTTGTTTTACTTTAATATTCTTTTCTTATTTTATTTTTATTTTGCTTTATTTTTTATTTCTTTCTTTATTTAAATTTTCATAAATTTTTAGAATGTTTTGGATTTTTTATTTTTCATAAATCTTTTGTCTTTTCATTTTTATTCATTTCTTAATTTTTTCAAAAATTTCTTTTCATTTCTTATTTTCATTTTCAAATTCTTATAGTTTTTTTTTTGTTGCATTTTCTTCTTTGGTTTTTATTTTTATTTTGCATTAACTTTTCTCTTTTTTAATTTTTTTCTTCGATTTTTGATATTGTTTTCTTATTATTTCTTATATGCTTTTCAATTTTTTGTATTTTTTAAAATATTTTTTTCTATTTTGTCATTTCCTTTTATTTTTGAAATTTTTATTCAATTTTTATCTTTTTTTATTCTAAATCTTTTGTCTTTTCATTTTTATTCTTTTTCTTGCTTTTCTTATTTTTTTTGCAAATTTCTTTTTATTTCTTATTTGCGTTTTTAAATTCTCATACTTTTTTTTTTGCATTTTCTTCTTTGGTTTTCATTTTTATTTTGCATTAACTTTTCTTTTTTCTAGCTTTTTGTCTTTGATTTTTTATGTTGTTTTCTTATTATTTCTTATATGTTTTTCAATTTTTTTGTATTTTTTAAACTTTTTTTTTCATTTTGTCATTCCTTTTCATTTTTCAAAATTTTATTTTAATTTGTCTTTTTTTATTTTCTAACTTATTATATTTTTGTTTATTTTTTCTTTTTTCTTTTTTTTGTACTCTATTTATCTTTTATCTTATTTTATTTTTATTTTTCTTATTTTATTTTGGTTTCCTTTTTATTTCTTTTTTATTTATATTTTCATAAATAAAAATAATGTTTTGGATTCTTTTTCTTTTTTTTTTATTTATCATTGTTGGATATTTTCTGTTGCATTTTTTTTCGTTAACTTTATTTCCTTTTAATTTTTTTTCTTTTTCTTTACTTATTTTTTCATGTGCTTTCATATTTTTTTGGATTGCACTTTTTTCTTTGTTTTAAAATTTTCTATACACTTTTTTTTTTGTTTTATTTCATATTTTTGCCTCTTCATTTTTTTTTCTTCTTTTTCTAATTTTGTTCAGAAATTTCTTCCTATTTCTTGTTACCATTTTTTTTTTACACTTCCTTGTTTTGGTTTTCTTTTTTTATTTTGTATTAAAGTTTTCCCTTTGTTAATTCTTTTATTTTTGATTTTTTTCTTATTACTTTTTTTTGCTTGTATTTTCTAAATTATTTTTTTCTACTTTGTCATCCATTTTCATTTTTTATATTTTCTTCTTGGATTTTTTATATCTTTATTTCTTATTATTTGTTTTATTTTTTATTATTTCTTTGTATTTTATAAACTAAACTTTTTTCTATTTTGTTGTTTTTTCTTTATTTTTGAAAATTTTTTTTGTTTTTGTATTTTTTTAATTTTTTCTTTTGACTCGTTATTTTTTCATTTCCTTACTTTCTTATTTTTTCCATTTTGTACTTTTGTTTATTTTTAATTTTTTCCCTTTTTTAATACTTATTTTATCTTTTTCCCTTTGTTTTGATATTTTTTAAAATTTTATTTTCCTTTTATTTTTTATTTTTTGTTTTTGTTATTTTTGGTTTTTTATAAAAATTTTATAATGTTATGGATATTAAAACATTGTTGATGAGACTTTAACTTCATTAGACGTGGAAGGTGTTATGTGCATCTATACTAATTAGATATCTAATTAACATCATCTTGTATTTTATCTTGAAAATTGTTTTTATTTATCATGTAATTTATCTAATTAACAAAATTATTTTGTATAATATTTAATACAATTTGAATTATTTTTTTATTACTTATTATTTTATTTACTATTTTGGATTGTATAATATTTATCTTATATTTAATACAATTTGTTAAGAGATAATAATTATCTTTATTCTTTTCTTTTGGAATTTTATTGGCTTATATATAATTTTAATTATTTTATTTATTACTTACTATTTTATTTATTATTTTGGATTGTATAATATTTATCTTTTATTTATTACAATTTGTTAAGTGATAATAATTATTTTTGTTATTTTCTTTTGGAATTTTATTAGCTTATATATAATAACACTAGTTTGGAATTGTTATGTCTATCACTATTTACTATATGTATATATATTTTTCTTTTTTTTAGCTTTTTGTCTTTGATTTTTTATGTTGTTTTCTTATTATTTCTTATATGTTTTTCAATTTTTTGTATTTTTTAAACTTTTTTTTTCATTTTGTCATTCCTTTTCATTTTTCAAAATTTTATTTTAATTTGTCTTTTTTTATTTTCTTACTTTTTATTTTTTTATTATATTTTTGTTTATTTTTTCTTTTTTTGTACTTTATTTATCTTTTATCTTATTTTATTTTTATTTTTCTTATTTTATTTTGGTTTCTTTTTTATTTCTTTTTTATTTATATTTTCATAAATAAAAATAATGTTTTGGATTCTTTTTCTTTTTTTTTATTTATCATTGTTGGATATTTTCTGTTGCATTTTTTTCGTTAATTTTATTTCCTTTTAATTTTTTTTCTTTTTCTTTACTTATTTTTTCATGTGCTTTCATATTTTTTTGGATTGCACTTTTTTTTTGTTTTATTTCATATTTTTGCCTCTTCATTTTTTTTTTCTTCTTTTTCTAATCTTGTTCAGAAATTTCTTCCTATTTCTTGTTACCATTTTTTTTTTTACACTTCCTTGTTTTGGTTTTCTTTTTTCATTTTGTATTAAAGTTTTCCCTTTGTTAATTCTTTTATTTTTTATTTTTTTCTTATTATTTTTTTTTCTTGTATTTTCTAAATTATTTTTTTCTACTTTGTCATCCATTTTCATTTTTTATATTTGTTTCTTGGATTTTTTATATCTTTATTTCTTATTATTTGTTTTATTTTTTATTATTTCTTTGTATTTTATAAACTAAACTTTTTTCTATTTTGTTGTTTTTTCTTTTTTTTTTGAAATTTTTTTTTGTTTTTGTATTTTTTTTAATTTTTTCTTTTAACTCGTTATTTTTTCATTTCCTTACTTTCTTATTTTTTCCATTTTGTACTTTTGTTTATTTTTAATTTTTTCCCCTTTTTTAATACTTATTTTATCTTTTTCCCTTTGTTTTGATATTTTTTAAAATTTTATTTTCCTTTTATTTTTTATTTTTTGTTTTTGTTATTTTTGTTTTTTTATAAAAATTTTATAATGTTATGGATATTAAAACATTGTTGATAAGACTTTAACTTCATTTGACGTGGAAGGTGTTATGTGCATCTATACTAATTAGATATCTAATTAACATCATCTTGTATTTTATCTTGAAATTTGCTTTTATTTATCATGTAATTTATCTAATTAACAAAATTATTTTGTATAATATTTAATACAATTTGAATTATTTTTTTATTACTTATTATTTTATTTACTATTTTAGATTGTATAATATTTATCTTATATTTAATACAATTTGTTAAGAGATAATAATTATCTTTATTATTTTCTTTTGGAATTTTATTGGCTTATATATAATTTTAATTATTTTATTTATTACTTACTATTTTATTTATTATTTTGGATTGTATAATATTTATCTTTTATTTATTACAATTTGTTAAGTGATAATAATTTTTTTGTTATTTTCTTTTGGAATTTTATTGGCTTATATATAATAACACTAGTTTGGAATTGTTATGTCTATCACTATTTACTATATGTATATATATTTTTACATTTTTAACAATTTAAATCAATAAATTCAAATTAAAATATTTTGCATCTGAACTTTTAAATTCAAGTTAAGTTTTAAAACATAAATTAAAGATTGAACTTTGTAGAATTTTTTTTATTTCATTATTTACTTTTTTTTTCTTTTTCTTTTTTTTAGCTTTTTGGTTTTTTTTTCTTACTTTTTATGCATTTTCTTAATTTTTTATTTATTATTTTTTTGTTATTTAGTATATTTTTCTTTTTTTTTATTTTCATTCCTTTTTTTTCTACAAAATACTTTCTTTCTTGTTTTCATTTTATTACTCTTTCACTACGTATTTTCTTTTTTACTTTGACTTTTTTTTGTTACTTCAATCTAATTGGTCATTTACATTACTTTCTATTAATTTTTTTCATTTTTTATTTTTTCTTCAGGTTTTTCATCTTTTTTTTTGGCATTTCTTTCTAATTTGTGTTTTTATTTTTATTTTGTTTTAACTTTTTCTTCTTTTAATTTTTTATCTTTGATTTTTTATATCTTTATATATTTTATTTTTTGTTTGTATTTTGTAAACTTAATTTTTTTCTATTTTGTCATTTTTTCATTTTTATTAGTTTTTGTATTTTTTTAAAAATTTTTTGACTCATTTTTTCTTTTCCTTACTTTTTTATTTTTTATTTTTTTCTCTTTTTTATTACTTATTTTATATTTTTCCTTTTGCTTTAATACTTTCTCTTATGTTATTTTTCCTTTTTATTTTTATTGTTAATTTTCGTTATTTTTTATAAAAATTTTATAATGTTATGGATATTTACTTATATTTTAATCTTTTTTTCTTTTGGTTTGTCTCATTTTTGTTGTCATTTTTTTTTATTTTTTTGGTATTTTCTATTCTATTTTTATAATTCTTCAGTAATTCTTTTTTTTCTTTTTCTTTTAACTTATTTGTTCATTTGCTTTCTTTTTTTTGTTTTAATTTTTTTTATATATTTTGTATTTTCATTTTTTTATTTGTTCTTGCTTTTTCTTATATCTTTTTGTTCACATTTTTTTTATTTCTTCTTTACAATTTCAAAATCTCAAGACTTCTCTTTCTGTGTACTTCCTTTTGCTTTTATTTATATTTTGTATTGACTTTTTATTTTATTTTTTTATCTTTGATTATTTGTCCTTTTTTTTTATATTGGTTATATCTTTTTTGTTTTTCTTTGTATATTCTAAACTAAAAGTTTTTTCTATTTTATATTTCAAATTTTTCTTCATTTTGTCTTTTTATATTTTTTATTAGCTAATTTTTTATTTTTTTACTTTTCTATTTTATTTTTTATTTTATATTAATATTTTTCTTAATTTATTTTTTCATTTTCTTATTTTGTCTTTTTTTTGCTATTTTTTTTATTTTATAATTTTTCAAAAACCTTTTTTCCATCAAAATTTTCTTTCTTTTCGCTTTTTTTTTTCACATGCTTTCATTTTTATTTGTTTTCATTGTTTTAATATTTTTTACTTTCTTGTTTTCTTTTTTATTTCAAATCTTTTGTCTTTTCATTTTTATTCTATTCTTGCTTTTCTTTTTTATTTCTTACTCGCGTTTTTAAATTCTCATACTTTTTTTTTTCAATTTCTCCTTTGCTTTTCATTTTTATTTTGCAATAACTTCTCTTTTTTAATTTTTTGTCTTCGACATTTTATATTGTTTTGTTGTTATTTCTTATATGTTTTTCAATTTTTTGTTTTTTCAAAACTATTTTTTTATTTTTGTCTTTTTGATTAATTATTTTTTCTTTTTTTTTCTACTTTGTTTATCTTTTTTGTTTTACTTTAATATTCTTTTCTTATTTTATTTTTATTTTGGTTTATTTTTTATTTCTTTCTTTATTGAAATTTTCATAAATTTTTAGAATGTTATGGATTTTTTATTTTTCATAAATCATTTGTCTTTTCATTTTTATTCTTTTCTTAATTTTTTCAAAAATTTCTTTTTATTTCTTATTTTCATTTTCAAATTCTTATAGTTTTTTTTTTGTTGCATTTTCTTCTTTGGTTTTTATTTTTATTTTGATTTAACTTTTCTCTTTTTTAATTTTTTTCCTTTGATTTTTTATATTGTTTTCTTATTATTTCTTATATGCTTTTCAACTTTTTGTATTTTTTAAAATATTTTTTTCTATTTTGTCATTTCCTTTTATTTTTGAAATTTTTATTCAATTTTTATCTTTTTTTATTTTTGATTCATTATTTTTTATTTTCTTACTTTTTATATTTTTTATTGTATTTTTCTTTATTTTATATTTTACATTTTTTTGTATTTAATTTATCTTTTTTGTTTTGCTTTAATATTTTTTTCTTATTTTATTTTTATTTTTATTTTGGTTTATTTTTTATTTCTTTCTTTATTTATATTTTCATAAATGTTTATAATGTTTTGGATTTTTTTTTATTTTTCTATCTTTTTTTTCTTTTCTTTTTTTATTTATCGTTGTTGGTTATTTTCTATTGTATTTTTTTACTTTTTCATTAACTCTCTTTCCTTTTAAATTTCTCTTTTTTTTTTACTTTTTTTCTTTTCGTTTTATTTCATATTTTTGCTCTTCATTTTTTATTTTTTCTTGTTTTTCCAATTTCTTTCACAAAATTCTTTTTATTTCTTGTTTCCATTTTTTTTTTACACTTCCTTGTTTTGTTTTTATTTTTATTTTGTTTTAACTTTTCCCTCTGTTAATTTTTGTATCTTTGATTTTTTTTTTATTTTTTTCTTATTACTTTATTTTTGCTTCTATTTTCTAAATTAGTTTTTTTTCTACATTGTCATCCCTTTTTCATTTTTCAACTTCTTTTAATTTTTTATATCTTTATATCTTATTATTTGTTATATTTTTTATTTTTTGTTTGTATTTTATAAACTATTTTTTTTTCTATTTTGTCATCTTTTCTTCATTTTTGAAATTTTTATTAGTTTTTGTATTTTTACAATTTTTTCTTTTGACTCGATAATTTTTCATTTCCTTACTTTTTTATTTTTTTCTATTTTGTGCTTTTTTTAATGCTTATTTTTTCTTTTTCCTTTTGCTTTAATTTTTTCTCTTTTTTTCCTTTTATTTTTTTATTTTTCTTGTTTTTGTTTTTTTATAAAAATTTTATAATGTTATGGACATTAAAACATTTTTGAATGAGACTTTGATTTCATTAGAAATTGAAGGTGTTATGTGCATGTATACTAATTAGATATCTAATTAAAATCATCTTGCATTTTATCTTGAAATTTATTTTTATTTATCGTGTAATTTATCTAATTAACAAAATTATATTGTATAATATTTATCTTTTATTTAATAAATTTTGGATTATTTTATTTATTATTTTGGATTGTATAATATTTATCTTTTATTTGATACAATTTTTTAAGAGATAATAATTATCTTTGTTATTTTCTTTTGGAATTTTATTGGCTTATATATAATAACACTAGTTTGGAATTGTTATATCTATCACTATTTACTTCATGTATTTATATTTTTACATTTTTAACAGTTTAAAAATTAAAAATTTTAAATTTAAATCAATAAATTCAAATTAAGTTTTAAAACATAAATTAAAGATTGAACTTTGTAGAATTTTTTTATTTCTTTATTTATTTCCTTTTTTAAAGCTTTTTGTTTTTTTTACTTTTTATACATTTTCCTAATTTTTCATTTATTATATTTTTTTATATAGTATTTTTTTTTTTTTTTTTTACAAAATACCTTATTTCTTGTCTTCATTATATTATTCTTTCACTACGTATTTTTTTTTTACTTTGATTTTTTTGTTGCTCTAATCTAATTGGTCATTTACATTATTTTCTTTTTTTTTTTTCTTTTTGCACTCTTTTTACTTTTTATCTTTATTTTTTTCATTTTTTTCTTAAGGTTTTTCTTCTTTTTATTTTTGGGCTTTTTTTGGCATTTCTTTTTAATTTGTGTTTTTTATCCACACTTCTTTCTTTTGTTTTTATTTTTTATTAACTTTTTTCTTTTTTTAATTTTTTATCATTGATTTTTTATATCTTTATATCTTATTATTTGTTCTATTTTTTTTTTGTTTCTATTTTATAAACTAAAATTTTTTCTATTGTCTTTTTCTTTTCTTTTTTTTAATTTTTATTAGTTTTTGTATTTTTTCAATTTTTTCTTTTGACTCATTTTTTCATTTTCTTACTTTTTTTTAATTGCGTTTTTGTTTATTTTTAATTTTTCTCTTTTTTAGTACTTATTTTATCTTTTTCCTTTTATTTTTTATTGTTAATTTTTGTTATTTTTTATAAAAATTTTATAATGTTATGGATATTTACTTTACTTTTTAATCTTTTCTTCTTTTGGTTTGTCTCATTTTTTTGCTATTAGCTATTCTATTTTTATAATTTTTCATTAATTCTTTTTTTCTTTTAATTTATTTGTTCATTTGCTTTCATTTTTTTAAATTATTTTTCTATATTTTGTATTTGGTATTTTCATTTTTTATTGTTTTCTTGCTTTTTCTTATATCTTTTTGTTCACACTTTTTTTTATTTCTTCTTTACAATTTTAAAATCTTAGACTTTTGTTTTTTTGTGAACTTCCTTTCGATTTTATTTATATTTTGTATTGACTTTTTATTTTATTTTTTGTTTTTGATTTTTTATATCTTTTTTTCTACATTTGTTATATTTTTTTGTTTTTCTTTGTATATTCTAAACAAAAAATTTTTTCTATTTTATATTTGAAATTTTTATTCGTTTTATCGTTTTATTTTTTTATTCTGTAATTTTTTTATTTTCTTACTTTTTTAGTTTTTGTTTATTTTTAATTGTTATTTTTTCAGTATTTTATTTTATTTTTCGTTTATATTAATATTTTCTCCTATTTTTTTCTTTTATTTTTTATTTATGTTTTAAAAAATTTGTATAAACTTCAAAATTTTTTATTTTATTTTCCTATTTTTTGTCTTTTTTTGCTATTTTTTTCTATTTTATAGTTTTTCAATAACTTTTTTCCTTCAAAATTTTCTTTCTTTTTGCTTTTTTTTTCATATGCTTTCATTTTTTATTTGTTTTAATTTTTTCATTGTTTTAAACTTTTTTATATTCTTTTTTTATTATAAATCTTTTGTCTTTTCGTTTTTATTTTTTTTGCAAATTTCCTTTTATTTCTTATTTGCGTTTTTAAATTCTCATACTCTTTTTTTTTTGCATTTTCTTATTTGGTTTTCATTTTTATTTTGCATTAACTTTTTGTCTTTGATTTTTTATATTGTTTTCTTATTATTTCTTATATTTTTTCAATTTTTTTTGTATTTTTTAAACTATTTTTTTTTATTTTGCATTAACTTTTCTTTTTTTTTTAACTTTTTGTCTTTGATTTTTTATATTGTTTTCTTATTATTTCTTAAATTTTTTCAATTTTTTTGTATTTTTTAAACTATTTTTTTTCATTTTGTCATTCCTTTTCATTTTTCAAATTTTTATTTTAATTTGACTTTTTTTATTTTCTTACTTTTTACATTTTTTATTTTTTCTTTTTTTTTGTACTTTATTTATCTTTTACCTTTTTTTATTTTTATTTTTCTTATTTTATTTTGGTTTTTTTTATTTATATTTTCATAATTTTTTATAATGTTTTGGATTCTTTTTCTTTTTTTTATTTATCATTGTTGGATATTTTCTGTTGCATTTTTTTTCGTTAACTTTATTTCCTTTTAATTTTTTTCTTTTTCTTTACTTATTTTTTCATGTGCTTTCATATTTTTTTGGATTGCACTTTTTTCTTTGTTTTAAAATTTTCTATACACTTTTTTTTTGTTTTATTTCATATTTTTGCCTCTTCATTTTTTTTTTCTTCTTTTTCTAATTTTGTTCAGAAATTTCTTCCTATTTCTTGTTACCATTTTTTCTTTTTACACTTCCTTGTTTTGATTTTTTTTTTTATTTTGTATTAAAGTTTTCCTTTTGTTAATTCTTTTATTTTTGATTTTTTTCTACTTTGTCATCCATTTTCATTTTTTATATCTTTATTTCTTATTATTTGTTTTATTTTTTTTTGTTTGTATTTTATAAACTAAACTTTTTTCTATTTTATCATTTTTTCTTTATTTTTGAATTTTTTTTTGTTTTTCTATTTTTTTAAATTTTTTCTTTTGACTCGTTATTTTTTCATTTCCTTACTTTCTTATTTTTTCCATTTTGTGCTTTTGTTTATTTTTAATTTTTTCCCTTTTTTAATACTTATTTTATCTTTTTCCTTTTGTTTTAATATTTTTTTAAATTTTATTTTCCTTTTATTTTTTATTTTTTGTTTTTTTATAAAAATTTTATAATGTTATGGATATTAAAACATTGTTGATGAGACTTTGACCTCATTAGACATGGAAGGTGTTATGTGCATCTATACTAATTACATATCTAATTAACATCATCTTGTATTTTATCTTGAAAATTATTTTTATTTATCATGTAATTTATCTAATTAACAAAATTATTTTGTATAATATTTAATACAATTTGAATTATTTTTTTTATTACTTATTATTTTATTTACTATTTTGGATTGTATAATATTTATCTTATATTTAATACAATTTGTTAAGAGATAATAATTATCTTTATTCTTTTCTTTTGGAATTTTATTGGCTTATATATAATTTTAATTATTTTATTTATTATTTTGGATTGTATAATATTTATCTTTTATTTATTACAATTTTTTAAGTGATAATAATTATTTTTGTTATTTTCTTTTGGAATTTTATTGGCTTATATATAATAACACTAGTTTCGAATTGTTATGTCTATCACTATTTACTATATGTATATATATTTTTACATTTTTAACGATTTAAATCAATAAATTCAAATTAAAATATTTTGCATCTAAACTTTCAAATTCAAGTTAAGTTTTAAAACATAAATTAAAGATTGAACTTTGTAGAATTTTTTTTAATTTCATTACTTACCTTTTTTTTCCTTTTTTTTTACTTTTTATGCATTTTCTTAATTATTTTTTTATTTAGTATATTCTTCTTTTTTTTATTTTCATTCCTTTTTTTTTCTACAAAATACTTTCTTTCTTGTTTTCATTCTATTACTCTGTCACTACGTATTTTTATTTTTACTTTGATTTTTTTTTGTTACTTCAATCTAATTGGTCATTTACATTATTTTCTATTAATTTTTTTCATTTTTTATTTTTTTTAAGGTTTTTCTTTTTTTTTTTTGGCATTTCTTTCTAATTTGTGTTTTTTTTTCCACACTTCCTTCTTTTGTTTTTATTTATTTTGTTTTAACTTTTTCTTCTTTTAATTTTTTATCTTTGATTTTTTATATCATTATATTTTTTATTTTTTGTTTGTGTTTTGTAAACTTAATTTTTTTCTATTTTGTCATTTTTTTCATTTTTATTAGTTTTTGTATTTTTTTAAATTTTTTGACTCATTTTTTCTTTTCCTTACTTCTTTATTTTTTTATTTTTTTTCTCTTTTTTATTACTTATTTTATATTTTTCCTTTTTATTTTTATTGTTAATTTTCGTTATTTTTTATAAAAATTTTATAATGTTATGGATATTTACTTATATTTTAATCTTTTTTTCTTTTGGTTTGTCTCATTTTTGTTGTCATTTTTTTTTTTTTGGTATTTTCTATTCTATTTTTATAATTCTTCAGTAATTCTTTTTTTCCTTTTTCTTTTAACTTATTTGTTCATTTGCTTTCTTTTTTTTTGTTTTAATTTTTTTTATATATTTTGTATTTTCATTTTTTTATTTGTTCTTGCTTTTTCTTATATGTTTTTGTTCACATTTTTTTTATTTCTTCTTTACAATTTCAAAATCTCAAGACTTCTCTTTCTGTGTACTTCCTTTTGCTTTTATTTATATTTTGTATTGACTTTTTATTTTTATTTTTTATCTTTGATTATTTGTCCTTTTTTTTTATATTGGTTATATCTTTTTTGTTTTTCTTTGTATATTCTAAACTAAAAGTTTTTTCTATTTTATATTTCAAATTTTTCTTCATTTTGTCTTTTTATATTTTTTATTAGCTAATTTTTTATTTTTTTACTTTTCTATTTTATTTTTTATTTTTATTTTTTCATTTTCTTATTTTGTCTTTTTTTTGCTATTTTTTTTTATTTTATAATCTTACAAAAACCTTTTTTCCATCAAAATTTTCTTTCTTTTCGCTTTTTTTTTTCACATGCTTTCATTTTTATTTGTTTTCATTATTTCATTGTTTTAATATTTTTTACTTTCTTGTTTTCTTTTTTATTTCAAATCTTTTGTCTTTTCATTTTTATTCTATTCTTGCTTTTCTTTTTATTTCTTACTTGCGTTTTTAAATTCTCATACTGTTTTTTTCAATTTCTCCTTTGCTTTTCATTTTTATTTTGCAATAACTTCTCTTTTTTAATTTTTTGTCTTTGACTTTTTATATTGTTTTCTTGTTATTTCTTATATGTTTTTCAATTTTTTGTTTTTTCAAAACTATTTTTTTTTTATTTTTGTCATTCTTTTTCACTTTTTAAATTTTTATTCAATTTTTGTGTTTTTGATTAATTATTTTTTATTTTTTTTCTTTTTTTTTTTGTACTTTGTTTATCTTTTTTGTTTTACTTTAATATTCTTTTCTTATTTTATTTTTATTTTGGTTTCTTTTTTATTTCTTTCTTTATTTAAATTTTCATAAATTTTTAGAATGTTTTGGATTTTTTATTTTTCATAAATCTTTTATCTTTTCATTTTTATTCTTTTCTTAATTTTTTCAAAAATTTCTTTTTATTTCTTATTTTCATTTTCAAATTCCTATAGTTTTTTTTTTGTTGCATTTTCTTCTTTGGTTTTTATTTTTATTTTGCATTAACTTTTCTCTTTTTTAATTTTTTTCCTTTGATTTTTTATATTGTTTTCTTATTATTTCATATATGCTTTTCAATTTTTTGTATTTTTTAAAATATTTTTTTCTATTTTGTCATTTCCTTTTATTTTTGAAATTTTTATTCAATTTTTATCTTTTTTTATTTTTGATTCATTATTTTTTATTTTCTTACTTTTTATATTTTTTATTGTATTTTTCTTTATTTTATATTTTACATTTTTTTGTATTTAATTTATCTTTTTTGTTTTGCTTTAATATTTTTTTCTTATTTTATTTTTATTTTTATTTTGGTTTATTTTTTATTTCTTTCTTTATTTATATTTTCATAAATGTTTATAATGTTTTGGATTTTTTTTTATTTTTCTATCTTTTTTTTCTTTTCTTTTTTTATTTATCGTTGTTGGTTATTTTCTATTGTATTTTTTTACTTTTTCATTAACTCTCTTTCCTTTTAAATTTCTCTTTTTTTTTTACTTTTTTTTTGTTTTCACTTTTTTTCTTTTCGTTTTATTTCATATTTTTGCTCTTCATTTTTTATTTTTTCTTGTTTTTCCAATTTCTTTCACAAAATTCTTTTTATTTCTTGTTTCCATTTTTTTTTTACACTTCCTTGTTTTGTTTTTATTTTTATTTTGTTTTAACTTTTCCCTCTGTTAATTTTTGTATCTTTGATTTTTTTTTATTTTTTTCTTATTACTTTATTTTTGCTTCTATTTTCTAAATTAATTTTTTTTCTACATTGTCATCCCTTTTTCATTTTTCAACTTCTTTTAATTTTTTATATCTTTATATCTTATTATTTGTTATATTTTTTATTTTTTTTTCTATTTTGTCATCTTTTCTTCATTTTTGAAATTTTTATTAGTTTTTGTATTTTTACAATTTTTTCTTTTGACTCGTTAATTTTTCATTTCCTTACTTTTTTATTTTTTTCTATTTTGTGCTTTTTTTAATGCTTATTTTATCTTTTTCCTTTTATTTTTTTATTTTTTTGTTTTTTTATAAAAATTTTATAATGTTATGGACATTAAAACATTTTTGAATGAGACTTTGATTTCATTAGAAATTGAAGGTGTTATGTGCATGTATACTAATTAGATATCTAATTAAAATCATCTTGCATTTTATCTTGAAATTTATTTTTATTTATCGTGTAATTTATCTAATTAACAAAATTATATTGTATAATATTTATCTTTTATTTAATAAATTTTGGATTATTTTATTTATTATTTTGGATTGTATAATATTTATCTTTTATTTGATACAATTTGTTAAGAGATAATAATTATCTTTGTTATTTTCTTTTGGAATTTTATTGGCTTATATATAATAACACTAGTTTGGAATTGTTATATCTATCACTATTTACTTCATGTATTTATATTTTTACATTTTTAACAGTTTAAAAATTAAAAATTTTAAATTTAAATCAATAAATTCAAATTAAGTTTTAAAACATAAATTAAAGATTGAACTTTGTAGAATTTTTTTATTTCTTTATTTATTTCCTTTTTTAAAGCTTTTTGTTTTTTTTACTTTTTATACATTTTCCTAATTTTTCATTTATTATATTTTTTTATATAGTATATTTTTCTTTTTTTTTTTTTTTACAAAATACCTTATTTCTTGTCTTCATTATATTATTCTTTCACTACGTATTTTTTTTTTACTTTGATTTTTTTGTTGCTCTAATCTAATTGGTCATTTACATTATTTTCTATTATTTTTTTTTCTTTTTGCACTCTTTTTACTTTTTATCTTTATTCTTTTCATTTTTTTCTTAAGGTTTTTCTTCTTTTTATTTTTGGGTTTTTTTTGGCATTTCTTTTTAATTTGTGTTTTTTATCCACACTTCTTTCTTTTGTTTTTATTTTTTATTAACTTTTTTCTTTTTTTAATTTTTTATCATTGATTTTTTATATCTTTATATCTTATTATTTGTTATATTTTTTATTTTTTGTTTCTATTTTATAAACTAAAATTTTTTCTATTGTCTTTTTCTTTTCTTTTTTTAATTTTTATTAGTTTTTGTATTTTTTTAATTTTTTCTTTTGACTCATTTTTTCATTTTCTTACTTTTTTTTAATTGCGTTTTTGTTTATTTTTAATTTTTCTCTTTTTTAGTACTTATTTTATCTTTTTCCTTTTATTTTTTATTGTTAATTTTTGTTATTTTTTATAAAAATTTTATAATGTTATGGATATTTACTTTACTTTTTAATCTTTTCTTCTTTTGGTTTGTCTCATTTTTTTGCTATTAGCTATTCTATTTTTATAATTTTTCATTAATTCTTTTTTTCTTTTAATTTATTTGTTCATTTGCTTTCATTTTTTTAAATTATTTTTCTATATTTTGTATTTGGTATTTTCATTTTTTATTGTTTTCTTGCTTTTTCTTATATCTTTTTGTTCACACTTTTTTTTATTTCTTCTTTACAATTTTAAAATCTTAGACTTTTGTTTTTTTGTGAACTTCCTTTCGATTTTATTTTATTTTTTGTTTTTGATTTTTTATATCTTTTTTTCTACATTTGTTATATTTTTTTTGTTTTTCTTTGTATATTCTAAACAAAAAAAGTTTTCTATTTTATACTTGAAATTTTTATTCGTTTTATCGTTTTATTTTTTTATTCTCTAATTTTTTTATTTTCTTACTTTTTTAGTTTTTGTTTATTTTTAATTGTTATTTTTTCAGTATTTTATTTTATTTTTCGTTTATATTAATATTTTCTCCTATTTTTTTCTTTTATTTTTTATTTATGTTTTAAAAAATTTGTATAAACTTCAAAATTTTTTATTTTTATTTTCCTATTTTTTGTCTTTTTTTGCTATTTTTTTCTATTTTATAGTTTTTCAATAACTTTTTTCCTTCAAAATTTTCTTTCTTTTTGCTTTTTTTTTTCATATGCTTTCATTTTTTATTTGTTTTAATTTTTTCATTGTTTTAAACTTTTTTATATTCTTTTTTTATTATAAATCTTTTGTCTTTTCGTTTTTATTCTTTTTCTTGCTTTTCTTATTTTTTTTGCAAATTTCCTTTTATTTCTTATTTGCGTTTTTAAATTCTCATACTCTTTTTTTTTTTTTGCATTTTCTTATTTGGTTTTCATTTTTATTTTGCATTAACTTTTCTTTTTTTTAACTTTTTGTCTTTGATTTTTTATATTGTTTTCTTATTATTTCTTATATTTTTTCAATTTTTTTGTATTTTTTAAACTATTTTTTTTCATTTTGTCATTCCTTTTCATTTTTCAAAATTTTATTTTAATTTGACTTTTTTTATTTTCTTACTTTTTATATTTTTTCTTTTTTCTTTTTTTTGTACTTTATTTATCTTTTACCTTTTTTTATTTTTATTTTTCTTATTTTATTTTGGGTTTTTTTTCATTTATATTTTCATAATCTTTTATAATGTTTTGGATTCTTTTTCTTTTTTTTATTTATCATTGTTGGATATTTTTTGTTGCATTTTTTTTCGTTAACTTTATTTCCTTTTAATTTTTTTTCTTTTTCTTTACTTATTTTTTCATGTGCTTTCATATTTTTTTGGATTGCACTTTTTTCTTTGTTTTAAAATTTTCTATGCACTTTTTTTTTTGTTTTATTTCATATTTTTGCCTCTTCATTTTTTTTTCTTCTTTTTCTAATTTTGTTCAGAAATTTCTTCCTATTTCTTGTTACCATTTTTTTTTTATTTTGTATTAAAGTTTTCCTTTTGTTAATTCTTTTATTTTTGATTTTTTTCTACTTTGTCATCCATTTTCATTTTTTATATTTTCTTCTTGGATTTTTTATATCTTTATTTCTTATTATTTGTTTTATTTTTTATTTTTTGTTTGTATTTTATAAACTAAACTTTTTTCTATTTTATCGTTTTTTCTTTATTTTTGAATTTTTTTTGTTTTTCTATTTTTTAAAATTTTTTCTTTTGACTCGTTATTTTTTCATTTCCTTACTTTCTTATTTTTTCCATTTTGTGCTTTTGTTTATTTTTAATTTTTTTCCCTTTTTTAATACTTATTTTATCTTTTTCCTTTTGTTTTAATATTTTTTTAAATTTTATTTTCCTTTTATTTTTTATTTTTTGTTTTTTTATAAAAATTTTATAATGTTATGGATATTAAAACATTGTTGATGAGACTTTAACCTCATTAGACATGGAAGGTGTTATGTGCATCATACTAATTAGATATCTAATTAACATCATCTTGTATTTTATCTTGAAAATTATTTTTATTTATCATGTAATTTATCTAATTAACAAAATTATTTTGTATAATATTTAATACAATTTGAATTATTTTTTTATTACTTATTATTTTATTTACTATTTTGGATTGTATAATATTTATCTTATATTTAATACAATTTGTTAAGAGATAATAATTATCTTTATTATTTTCTTTTGGAATTTTATTGGCTTATATATAATTTTAATTATTTTATTTATTATTTTGGATTGTATAATATTTATCTTTTATTTATTACAATTTTTTAAGTGATAATAATTATTTTTGTTATTTTCTTTTGGAATTTTATTGGCTTATATATAATAACACTAGTTTCGAATTGTTATGTCTATCACTATTTACTATATGTATATATATTTTTACATTTTTAACGATTTAAATCAATAAATTCAAATTAAAATATTTTGCATCTAAACTTTCAAATTCAAGTTAAGTTTTAAAACATAAATTAAAGATTGAACTTTGTAGAATTTTTTTTAATTTCATTACTTACCTTTTTTTTCCTTTTTTTTTACTTTTTATGCATTTTCTTAATTATTTTTTTATTTAGTATATTCTTCTTTTTTTTATTTTCATTCCTTTTTTTTTCTACAAAATACTTTCTTTCTTGTTTTCATTCTATTACTCTATCACTACGTATTTTTATTTTTACTTTGATTTTTTTTTGTTACTTCAATCTAATTGGTCATTTACATTATTTTCTATTAATTTTTTTCATTTTTTATTTTTTTTAAGGTTTTTCTTTTTTTTTTTTGGCATTTCTTTCTAATTTGTGTTTTTTTTTCCACACTTCCTTCTTTTGTTTTTATTTATTTTGTTTTAACTTTTTCTTCTTTTAATTTTTTATCTTTGATTTTTTATATCATTATATTTTTTATTTTTTGTTTGTGTTTTGTAAACTTAATTTTTTTCTATTTTGTCATTTTTTTCATTTTTATTAGTTTTTGTATTTTTTTAAATTTTTTGACTCATTTTTTCTTTTCCTTACTTCTTTATTTTTTTATTTTTTTTCTCTTTTTTATTACTTATTTTATATTTTTCCTTTTTATTTTTATTGTTAATTTTCGTTATTTTTTATAAAAATTTTATAATGTTATGGATATTTACTTATATTTTAATCTTTTTTTCTTTTGGTTTGTCTCATTTTTGTTGTCATTTTTTTTTTTTTTGGTATTTTCTATTCTATTTTTATAATTCTTCAGTAATTCTTTTTTTCCTTTTTCTTTTAACTTATTTGTTCATTTGCTTTCTTTTTTTTTGTTTTAATTTTTTTTATATATTTTGTATTTTCATTTTTTTATTTGTTCTTGCTTTTTCTTATATGTTTTTGTTCACATTTTTTTTATTTCTTCTTTACAATTTCAAAATCTCAAGACTTCTCTTTCTGTGTACTTCCTTTTGCTTTTATTTATATTTTGTATTGACTTTTTATTTTTATTTTTTATCTTTGATTATTTGTCCTTTTTTTTTATATTGGTTATATCTTTTTTGTTTTTCTTTGTATATTCTAAACTAAAAGTTTTTTCTATTTTATATTTCAAAATTTTCTTCATTTTGTCTTTTTATATTTTTTATTAGCTAATTTTTTATTTTTTTACTTTTCTATTTTATTTTTTATTTTTATTTTTTCATTTTCTTATTTTGTCTTTTTTTTGCTATTTTTTTTTATTTTATAATTTTTCAAAAACCTTTTTTCCATCAAAATTTTCTTTCTTTTCGCTTTTTTTTTTCACATGCTTTCATTTTTATTTGTTTTCATTATTTCATTGTTTTAATATTTTTTACTTTCTTGTTTTCTTTTTTATTTCAAATCTTTTGTCTTTTCATTTTTATTCTATTCTTGCTTTTCTTTTTATTTCTTACTTGCGTTTTTAAATTCTCATACTTTTTTTTTCAATTTCTCCTTTGCTTTTCATTTTTATTTTGCAATAACTTCTCTTTTTTAATTTTTTGTCTTTGACTTTTTATATTGTTTTCTTGTTATTTCTTATATGTTTTTCAATTTTTTGTTTTTTCAAAACTATTTTTTTTTTATTTTTGTCATTCTTTTTCACTTTTTAAATTTTTATTCAATTTTTGTGTTTTTGATTAATTATTTTTTATTTTTTTTCTTTTTTTTTTTTGTACTTTGTTTATCTTTTTTGTTTTACTTTAATATTCTTTTCTTATTTTATTTTTATTTTGGTTTCTTTTTTATTTCTTTCTTTATTTAAATTTTCATAAATTTTTAGAATGTTTTGGATTTTTTATTTTTCATAAATCTTTTATCTTTTCATTTTTATTCTTTTCTTAATTTTTTCAAAAATTTCTTTTTATTTCTTATTTTCATTTTCAAATTCCTATAGTTTTTTTTTTGTTGCATTTTCTTCTTTGGTTTTTATTTTTATTTTGCATTAACTTTTCTCTTTTTTAATTTTTTTCCTTTGATTTTTTATATTGTTTTCTTATTATTTCATATATGCTTTTCAATTTTTTGTATTTTTTAAAATATTTTTTTCTATTTTGTCATTTCCTTTTATTTTTGAAATTTTTATTCAATTTTTATCTTTTTTTATTTTTGATTCATTATTTTTTATTTTCTTACTTTTTATATTTTTTATTGTATTTTTCTTTATTTTATATTTTACATTTTTTTGTATTTAATTTATCTTTTTTGTTTTGCTTTAATATTTTTTTCTTATTTTATTTTTATTTTTATTTTGGTTTATTTTTTATTTCTTTCTTTATTTATATTTTCATAAATGTTTATAATGTTTTGGATTTTTTTTTATTTTTCTATCTTTTTTTTCTTTTCTTTTTTTATTTATCGTTGTTGGTTATTTTCTATTGTATTTTTTTACTTTTTCATTAACTCTCTTTCCTTTTAAATTTCTCTTTTTTTTTTACTTTTTTTTTGTTTTCACTTTTTTTCTTTTCGTTTTATTTCATATTTTTGCTAACAATTAGGACTATTTGAACAATTATCTATTTTAAATCGTTTTGACCTTTCGTTTTCTCACAAAACAATTGTTTTTGTTCATACAAGCTTATTCAGAATAACATAATTCTAATTTATTAATATTCCAAAAATTAATAAGTGAGAGATTTAACAAATGAATCTGTTTACCAAACAAGTTCAAATAATTATGGCTATTTGAACAATTATCTAGTTTAAATTGCTATAACCTCTTGCATTGTCATAAAATAATTTTTTTTATTCATACAAGCTTATTTCAAATCTGTTTATCGAATAATTTTGAATAATTATGACTATTGAAACAATTATTTATTTCAAATCGTTATGACCTTTTGTTTTGTCATAAAATAATTATTTTGTTCATATTAGCTTATTCGGATTAAAATAATATTAATTTATTAATATTTCAACAATTAATAAGTAAAAGATTTAAAAAATAAATATGTTTATCGAACAAGTTAAAATAGTGATAACTATCTGAATAATTATTTATTTCAAATTATGATCTTTTGTTTCGTCATTAAACAATTATATCAATTCATATAGGCTTATTCGAAATAAAATAATACTAACTTATTACTATTCCAAAAATTAACGAGTAAGAGATTTAAAAAATGAATCTATTTACCAAACAAGTTCAAATAATTATGACTATTTAAAAATTATCTATTTTAAATTGTTATGACCTTTTGTTTTGCCATAAAACAATTGTTTCTGTTCATACAAGCTTATATCAAATAAAATAATATAAATTTAAATATTAGTTATTTAAAATAGAGATCAGTAACTAATATTTTAAATAAATATTTGTATTTAATTAATTAATACTAAATTAATTTAATAAATTTATAATTAATCTAATAATTAATAACCTTAAATTAATATATTTACAATATTATAATATTGATAATAATAAAGTAGTATTATTTTTGGATAAACTTTTATGAACTAAAACAATTGTTTTATGACAAAACAAATGGACAATATTGATAATTGTTCTTATCAATTATATTATCCAGTAGCATAATAATAATTTTTATTATATCTATTAAACAATAAAAAGCTCCCATATATATATTAATTATTAATTATTAATTTTTATTATATATTTTTTATTATGATATATAGTTATTAATTATTAAATAAATTAATAATTAATAAATAGATAAATCATTTTAATAATTTAATATTAAAATTAAAATTATTTAATTTAATTATTATAATTTTAAATAACTATTCATATAAATGGTTATGATTTAATCAATAATATTTATTTATAATTATTAATTATTTATTAATTTAAATAAAATAATATTTAAAATAAATAATTATTATGATTCATACATAATTATAATATAATACAAGCTTAAATGGAATTATATATAATAATTAATATACTAAATTATATAATTAAATAATAAGAATTATTATTTATAAATTAACTATTAATTTATACTAGTTATAATATAATTTATAAAAATAAATAAATTTACTCTAATATAAATATCATTATTTAATTAAATAAATTAAACATACTCCACTAAATTATTTTACACTGTAAAATAATCAATTAGAATATAATAATACTAAATTATTATTATATAATAATTAGGATTATTAAAATTAAATGTTAATTTTACTAGTTATATTTAATACTATAATATATATTAATTTCAAATATTAAATCTAATTTATTTATATAATTAAATCAAATAGATTAATAAAAGTTAATCTATATAGTTAATAAGTAGTAAAAATATTGTAACTAAATTATTATATATAAATAAATATATAATTTATTTTAATAAATACCATTTTTTAATAATTAGTTATTATAAAATAACTAATTACTTATTTTATAATATTGATTGTAAAATAAATTAAAGTAACTGATATCTAATGAATTGAATAATTTTATTTGTATATTAATTTAATAATTAAATAAATAGTTAGTTATAAGATATTTAATAATTAACATTATTAAACATTAATAAGCTTTAATTAATAATTTAATACTATATTAAAATATCAAATAATTAATATTTAATTTATAATGATTATTATAAATTTAATAATATAACTATTTTCAAAACCTAATCATTTCCATATTTTCAATCTAGAATTCATATTCCCAACCACTAAGTTAATAATATTAATTTTAATTAATAATATTATAGTATTATTAATTAATTAAATTAGGATAATTTTAATTATGCTGACTATTTGTTAATTATTTGTTATTAATATAACAATTATATATTAATTGTTCATAATTTAATTTATTTGAAATTAATAATTATAACCCTAATAATTATTAATATAATAATAATAATTATAGTCATATTATTTGTTAAATCTATATTAGTATTATTATAGAATACTACAAATCAATATCTATTTTATCTATTAAATATATCTATAAAACTAATTTATATAATATTGGTTAGGCCATTTATACAAGATATCTATTATTTTAAATTATTAATTTATATATCGATAAAAATATTAAATAGATTAGTAATAATATTATTTCAAATACGCTTTTTATTCTTAATAGATTAATTTTATTAATTAATCTAATTATTATATGTTTATTATTAAGAGCTAAAAAATTATTATATAAATATTAATCAAATTATTTAATAATATATAGTTATTATATATTTTAATTATTAAAATAATTAATATAATTGTAAGGATTTATAATAATTAACAAATTAATTAATTCATGAGTATAATTAATAATTCATACCTATTATTATTAATTTTTAATTTGATTACAAAATAAATTAAAGATAATATATATTGAATCTATTAATTTTAATAGATAAATTATTTAATAAGTTTATTATACAAGCACATAATTGCTTACAGAAAATCAATAATTCAAATAAGCCCATATAAATTGATACAATTTTTTGATAATTAGTTATAACTAAATAACTATTTTTATTATCTATATTATTAATTGTATAGATTAAATATATTAATTTTAAAGCTTATTTTGTTATTAATTTCAAAATTAAGTATTAGTAAACAAAGCCATATAGATAATAATTATATTTATAAATCTAATTGGTTTTTTATTATTATTTAAAAAATTAATAATTGGTATAATAATTAGATTTTTAAAGATTTATATAAAAACTAATTAATAAAAATCAAATAGATTAAATCTTTTAATCATAACAATTAAATAAATTGATTATTAAAATTAATAAAAAGTTTAATAGTATTTATATATAATATTAAATAATTATCCAAAATAATTAATTAATTCAATTAATTTTAATTAATTTTAGTTATATAAATAAATTAGATTATTAAGTTTAAGTGACAATAAATATAATATTACTTAATAATTTTATTTAGGTTTTATTATAAAATTATTTATAAATTAATCATTAATTAATTTTAAAAGAAATATTGATTAATTTTCTATTAAATAATTAATATATTTATTCTTAATATAATTAGTACTTATTATAATAAAATAAAGATATAATAATGATTTAACAAAGGATTATAATGTTATACAATTAATAGAAATAGCTTATATCAGCTATTAAAAATTATTAATATTGTTAATAATTTTATATTATATTATTAATTATAATATTAACAATTTTAAATGATTATTTAAATAAAATAATCTTAATTAAAAACATGTTTTAATAATTAATATATATTTTTATTAATTAAAATAATTAAATATATAATTTACCATTAATTGTAATTATTTAAATAATTATTATAATAATTAATAATATTTAATACAAATATTAAAATTAGTTTAAAATAATATAATATTATTAGTAATATTAATAATTTTTATCATTTAAATAAATAATTTAAAACAATTATTAATTATTGCTAATAATTAAGTAGTTATTAATATTATCAAATAAATTATCCTAATATTCTATTAAATATTAATATAATAAATTTATATTATTAATTTAATCATTTAATTATTGATTTTAATAATTATTTTAATAATATTATTAAAATTAATATAATATTTTATTAATTACTTAAAATATAACATTGAATAAAATATTATTATAAATATAAATATAAATGTAAATATAATATTAATTTATGTTTGAATAAATTTTAAATAGAATTATAATTATCAAAATTTGGATTAACTTATTATATACTTTAACAAATATTATATTCGATTAGTTAGAATCATTTTATCATTTTAATATTTGGATATTTAATATTTTATCATTTATTATTTAAATGTAATTTGTTAATTAAATTAAAAGATAATCATTATTAGCTTATAATTATCCTAATTATTATTATTATTATTATTTAAATAAAATAATTATATACGTAAAATTTACTTTTCGTAACTAATTTAATGATTTAATGATTAATAGTTAAAAGCATAAAAAACTATATTTTCAAAATAATAAATCAAAATAATATCATTATAATCTATTAAATTATTTAATATTCTAACCTAATACTCCACAGAGTGTTGGCATAAGTTATTATTAATAATAATTATTAATGCAAATAAATCTAATTATTATGTTATAATTAATAATAATTAAGATAATAACATAGTTATCTTAAATACTAAATTTAATATTTATTAATATTAAGCTTAAATAATAATTACTAAATTATTAAGGATAAATTAGTTTAATTTATATTTAAATTAATTCATAAATATAATAAATATATAAATTTTATTTAATTAATTAATTAAAATATAAATATTTAATTAAATATTTTTAATAATTATTATTAAATATATTTTTACTAGTTATATTTAATACTATAATATATATTAATTTCAAATATTAAATCTAATTTATTTATATAATTAAAATTATTTAAATTTTTTGTTTAAATTTTAACTGTATAGATTATAACTGAATAATATTTATAGTTAATAATTTAGTAAATTATATAATTTAAATTATATATTTAAATAATAAGAATTATTATTTATTTAACTAGTTATAATTAAGTAAAAATATATATAACAGGAATTTATATTTAATAAATTAATAATTAAAATTATCTTTAATTCTTTTTAAATAACATAAAAGAATTAAGCCGTAAGCTTAATAGTAAATATAACTATAATTAATTTGAAATGTTAATTAAATCATTCTTATTAATAGTATATATTTTAATTAAATATTAAAATATTATATAACTATTATATAAATTATTAAACCAAATTTATAATTGTTTTAATTTGATTATTAAATTATATAATTATATACAATATATAATTATAAATTAATTAATAATAGTGTAAATTAAAAAAATAATGCTTAGTATATTATTTATGTATCATAAATAATAAAATAATTTATTACTTTATTAATATACTTTTATAATTCTATAATATAAGTCTAATTTATATATTTATCAATATAAATATCAATATCATTTAAATATTAATTTAAAACTTATTATATTTTAATAAATTGATAATTAAATATTAATAATAATTAATATTAAATAATTATTATAAATAGTTTTTAGTTTAATTAATATTATATTATTATTTTACTAATTACTTAATCTATACAATTATTAATTAATATTATATTTATTATATATTATAATTATATATAATAAATATATAAATTTAATTCAAATAGATCTATTATTAGTATATTATTTTGAATAATATCTCCTTATAACAATCTTACTCAAAATAAAATAAATTAATATAAACTGGTAATAATTATATTTATTAATTATAAAATAGATCGAATATAATTTAATTTGATATTTTAATTATTAATTTTATTATGATAATTAATTACGATTCTAAATAGTAGTAATTATCTAAATCAATACTCAATGTATTTGAAATATTTATTTTAATATTAATAAATTAGTATAAAAATTATTACTATATAGAATCATTATAACTTTTTGATTTGTCATAAAATAATTGTTTCAGTTAATACAAGCTTAGATGAAAAAAATAATAAATTATTAATATTTTCTAAATTAATAAGTAAAAAAATTAAAAAATATATGTTCATCGAATCAATAATCTAATTATATTATATAAATAATATTTATTTATAATTACTATAAATAAAATAATAATTATATTTATAAATAATTAAAATTAAATATAATTAAATTATATTTTATTCATAGGTCAATTATTAAATATAGTTTATAATATATATAATTTAATAACTATTATATGATATATAATTACTTATATAATAATATTATTATATTATTATAAATTAGATTATTATTTAATTATAACAATTATTTTAATTATATAACTAAATTAGATTTAATATTTAAAATTAATATATATTATAGTATTAAATATAACTAGTAAGAATATATTTAATAATTATTATTAAAATATTTGTTAAATATTTTGAAAATTAATAAATATAATTATTTATTTATTAGTTATATTAAATTAAAATCAATAATTCATATTAATATCTTTATCTTATTATCATACAAGCTTAATCATAATATAATTTTTGTAATAATTATGGTTTAATTAATAAAATATATAATTATTATCCAATAATTGGGTTTAATAAATAAGCATATTAAACAAATAATTTTCTTAATAAAATTATAATATATTAAATAGTAATGATTAGTTTTAATAAGTTAATTAATTTAAATATTAATTAGAACAATTAATTATTACTATATTATATAAGAATAATAATTTTAATAAAAATATTATAATTATTAAAATTATCGATAATAATTTATTAATTTAACAAAATAGCTTTATTTTCTAAAATTTTACTTGTTAATTTTTGGAATATTAATAAATTTATATTATTTTATTCCAAATATGCTTGCATGAACATAACCAATTATTTTATGACAAAACAAAATTTCATAATGTTTTGAAATAGATAATTGTTTAGATAATCATAACTATTTCAACTTGATCGATAAGAAATAGTTGTTTTGCAGCAAAATAAAATGTCATAACAATTTGAAATAGATAATATTGCAAATGGATATGACTATGTGAACTAATTTGGTAAACTAATTAATTTTTAGAATGTTAACATATTAGTATTATTTTATTCCAAATAAACTTGTATGAATAGAAACAATTGTTTTATAACAAAACAAAAGATCATAATGATTTGAAATATTTATAATATATATTGTTATTTTATATATCAATAGATGAGGCTTGCACTAAATATTATATTATAATACAATAAAATAATAATTAAGTAATAACTTAATATTAAATTGGATAATTTATAATAAGCTTTTATTATTTATAATAAAATTTATTATAATAAATAGTTTACTTATACTTAAAGAATTATTTATTTATAAATAATTAAGACTACTTAATTATAATAAATAGTTATAATATATATTTATAAGTAACATTATAACATATAAATATTAGTTATTTAGATTTATAATTATATGAATAAATTATAAATTATAAACTATAATATATTATAAATATATTTTTTCCATAAATAAGTTTATCTAATATTTAATCATATAATTATAATATTACTATAATTTAATATAACTATAATATATTATTATATTAATTAATTAGATAATTATTCAATTTTATAATGATACTAATAATTATGTATTACATTAATAGATTATAAGTAATAGTAATATTAAAAAATAGGAATTATTATAATAATTTATTAATCAATAAATTTAAATATAATAAATAATTATTAATAATATATTAACATAACTAAATTATATTATAACAATTATATATAACTATTATTGATGAACCCATTTAATCTATTTACAATATAATTATAAATAATATATAATTAATAATTTAATTATAAATTCTTAGTTAGTTTAAATAATAATATTGTTAATTATTATTATAATAGTAATAATATTAATTATAATAATAAATAATAGTCAAAATATAACTAATAATAATAATTTTAATTATTATTAATATTTCCAATATAATCATATTTAATTAATTATAACTTAATTATAAAATAGATTAAATAATAATATACTTAATTATTATAATAATTAATAAACACTAATATAGCAATAAAATAATATTGAATAATATTATGATTAACTTATTATTAATAATATATATGTTCTATTATATTTATAAATATTTTAATTAATTAATTAATTAAAGTTTAAAAAATATAATTATTTAAACTTATCCAGTAAACAAATTCATTTTTTTTTAATTTCTTAATTATTAATTTTCAAAATATTGATAAATTGGTATTAAAATAATTAAAATCAATTAGAGTTTAAATTAAACAAATTTAAACTTAAATTAGAATAATATTCAAATAGTTATGAGTATTTGAATTATAAGATTTGAATTATTGATTTTAATAATTATTTTTTAAAATTGATAATTAAAACTATAAAATAGATTTATTAAATAGATAATATTGATATTATTTATTAAAATTATAATAATATTTAGTAATATTAATTTAATTTATAATATATTATAAATTAATATTTAATATATATTTTTATATGTTAAAATAGTTTAGTTATATATCAAATTATTAATATTATAATTTATATTATAACATTATAATAAATATAATTAATATTAATACTAAATTATTTATTAATTAAATAATTTAATATTATATCAATATTATTAGATAATATATTTTAATATTACTTAATTATATATAATCTAAATTAGATTTATAATATATAATATATTTATATATATTAATAATTATTATTTAAACTAACTATTTGATAATTTAATAATTATAAATAACTATTATTAAGTATTAAAAAGTAGATTAAATATAATCTAAATTAATATAATAATATTAATTATAAGTATTAACATACTTAATCTATAATAATTTATAAGAATTTAAAATTTAATATTAACTTAATATTAATTATATTAATAATTAATAAAAATAAATTATCTATAAGTTAGGAATATGTTTAATTTATTAATAATGATTTGAAATTAAATATTAAAACTATTATAATTTATTTAATATATAACATTTATTTCTATTTATATCATAAACATATTGATAATTAAGTCAATTTATAATATTGTATTAATATTAATTTATATTTATATAATTATTTAAATAACATCACATTATTATTAATATATTATAATTATAAGATTATAAATTAATAATTATACATAATTTATAAATATAATAAATTAATATTATTTTATATTAAATTATTTATTCTAATATAATTTTATAAAAATATAATGGTTTTTTTTAATAAATAATTATAATGTAATATAATTAAATTATCATTAGTAATTATATAATTAAACAATGATTTATTTCAAATCATTATGAATTTTTTTGTCATAAAAAAATTATTTTTGTTCATATAACCTTATTCGGATTAAAATAATATTAATTTATTAATATTTTGATAAATTAATAAGTAAAATATTTTAAAAATAAATATATTTATAGAACATGTTCAAATAATCATAACTATTCGAATAATTATCTATTTCAAATTGTTATGACCTTTGTTTCATCATATTAAATTCAAATCATAATATGGTACAAATAATTATATAATTATATAATCTAATTAATTATTTTAATAAAGTAGTATTATTAAAATAATATTTAATAAACTCTTAAAGAATTTATTATAGTCATAACTATAATTATAATAGTTTTATAATTTTATTAGTTAAAAATTATTAAAGAATAAATTATAAATTATTAACATTTTATAAATTAGTTCTATAATTATAATGATCTGAAAATCATAGTTTATATTTATGATTATAAATAGTTATTAAAAATAAATAAAGATATTTATTCTTTATATTTATAAAGAATATTATAAATTCTTAGTTTAATCAATTTAAATTGAATTATTAACTAAAATAGTAATAATCTATTATAATATATATTAAATATTGTTAATAATGTGTTTACTAAACAAATTCAAATGGTTAAGACTAGTAGAATAATTGTTTATTTCGAATCATTCTTATTATTATATATATAATAATTAAATTATTATAATTTGATAATATATTACTTATTATTACTATATCTATTATTAAATTATAATAATAATATCATTATTAATAATTAGTATTATAGTAATACTTTAATTATAATTATAGTTAAATATAATATAATAATAAGTTATAATAAATTAATTATTTGAACAGATTAAATTATTATATTAATTTATAATAATTTATAATTATTCAAATAGTCATGACTATTTGAACTTGTTTGGTAAACTTATTTTTTTGACTATAATACTATACTAATAATATATATATATTTTAATTAGTTAATAATTTTATAATAATCAAATAGTATAATAATTAAATGTATATGTGAATAGTCTATTGAATCAATAAATAATATATTAAAAAATTAACAAAATAATTTAGTAATATATAATAATATGAAGTAGGTTGGACATTTCAACTCAAACCTCATTTGAATCTTCAGACTGTCTTTTGGGGAGACATAATATTTTTATATGAATAATTAGAAAAAGCATTTCTAATTATCATTTAGATAATTATATGTTTAGGATATGACTATTAATAAATTAGCTAATTATCTTATATGATTTAAACAAATCATTCATAATATGTTAAATATTATTAGTTTTACTTAATATAATAATTAATTTACACATTAATTAATATTAATTAATAATATTAGTATAAAAATTAGAATTGATATTAAAACAATGAATTGGTTTGACAATTGTTAACTATCAATTATTATTTGAAATAAATATATTAAATATTTAATTATTAATTATATAAATTAGTAATTTTATAAACTTAATATAGTATAATCTATAAAATAAGTATTTTATAATTATTTAAATAACTGTAATTTTAATTAAATATTTAATTATTATTAATTAATCAATAAATAAATTATTATTTTTTGAAATCTCTTATTAACTTATCAATTTTGTTAATATATACTTTAACTATATTATAATAAAAAATTTTAATCAAATATAATAAGTATATTTATTTTTTAATATTTAATAAATATGTTAATAATACTATAAATTATATTAAAAATAAATTAATATTATTAATATATACTTTATATAATAATTATAATATAATATAATTATATTATTATTAATATATTTTGTCTTTAATATATTATTTAATAACCAATTTATATTTAAATATAATTATATTCTATTTTATTTTAAATTTAAATATAATATAATTAATATAATACTATATTAATATAATTATATATAACCAAAATAACCAATTATTAATAATAAATTACTAATAAATGATTTATTTAAATTAATAATAACTTAACTTAATTAATATACAAAATTATTAATATTTAATTATACAATTGTATATAAAATTTAAATTTAATTAATTTAAATTCGTAATATTATGATTATTCTATACAAGTTATTTATAAACTATTATATATTATTTTATATAGTATTATAATTGCTATTATATTTTCACTATTTATCATATATTCATATAATAGATTAAATTTCACGATTAATCCTTAAATATTAATATAATTCATTCTAAATTTAATAGAAATAGCATTTTAAATTAATAACAATTATTAATAATTAAATTATTATATAATTATTATATTTTGTCTACTATTAGACAAGGTATTAAATTATAATAAATATGATTAATATTATTATATAAAAATAAATATTATTAGAATAAATTTAACATAATAATACTTTATTAACAATATATAAATAACTAATATAGTATATATTATAATATTATATAATTATAATATAAATAATTAATGTTATTATTAATATAATTGTTTTATAAATAAATGACAATGATTAATATTGTTCATTATAAAAGTATTTTTTTATAACTCAAAATATAATACATATTTGACATGTATATTATATTATATTTAAATATAATATATTTTTATTATTATTAAAATAATATATATTATTATTATTAAAATAATATATATTATTACTATAATTGTTTTAATTCTATAATACTATATTTAATATATTAATTACTTAATTAATTAGTTTTTAATTTGTAACAAAGGGCCATTAGTTCTAATCCAATACTTGTTAGTAATTTAATTATTAATATAACAAAATTGATAATTATTATGATATTAAAATAAATCTAATACATAATTATTAATATATATTAATAACTTAATACATAAAATTATTAAAATTAATTAATAATTTTATCGATTAGTTAATAATAAATTACTAATAAATTAATATTTATACTATAATATCTATATATGTTATTAGTAATAATAATATAATATTATTATTATGAATTTATTAAAATAATAATTAATAAATTGATTATTAAAATATTCATTAAAATAATTATTAATATTTATAATTTAAATATTAATTATAAATATTTACCTTATTAAACTAATACAATTAATCCAAATTGTATTAAGTAAATAATAAATAATAATTATTTATTATAGTTAATGAATATAATATTTTTATTAATATAAATATCATTATTAATAATTAATAATTATTAATTTTTTGGATTATTGATAAAATAATTTTGTTTGAATAATTAATAAAATATTTATTTAGTTTATATTAATTTAATCATTTAATTAAATTATATATGATTATAAATAATAAATAATTACTTTATTCCTAATATTATTATAAACAATAATAATCAAATATTATTATTAATATTTATGATTTAATCATAAATTATTATAATTACTTTTAATTTATTTTAATTATATAGTTAATATTTATGGGTTTAAATTTTTAATTAAATAATTAAACTTTTTATAATTAACAATCTTAATTATTAATATTTTACATATTAATATATTTCTACTATTAATGTTAACAATTTTAAATTTAAAATTATCAATTTAAGGATATAAATTGTTATATTTAATTTTCAATTAAATTATATTTACTTCTATTTGTTCAATTTATTAATTAAAATTATCTAAATAGTAATTATAAACTAAAATAAACAATATTTTTATCTACTATAAAACTAGTAGTATTTGTTAAATAATGATATTAAGCCTTAATTAATATTAATTGAATAATAATTATTTATTATTTATGATTATTCAATTATATAATACTAATTTTATCTAATAATTTTATAATAAATCCTAAATACAAATTATTATTATTTAATTTAAATTATTAATTATATTTATTAATAATAAATATAATATTAATTAATATTGTATTTAGGATTTATTATAAATTATTAGATAACATTATTAATATTTTACTAAATATTTAATTTTATTATCTTTAATTCAAAATCAATTAAGTCATGATTTATTAATTTAATAATAATTAATAATATAAAATTATTGGTTTTAATATTTCAAATAATAAATATTATTTAATTATTAATTATTTCAAGTAGTTAAGACTATTGGAATAATTATATACTTCAAATCGTTTTGACCATTTTTTAGTCATAAAACCATTGTTTCAATTCATACAAGTTTATTCAGAATAAATTAATACTAATTTATTAACATTTGGAAAATTAATAAGAAAGAGATTTAAAAAATAAATCTAGTTGCTGAACAAGTTCAAATAGTTATTATTATTTGAACTATTATTTATTTAAAAATGTTATAACCTTTTAATTTGTCATAAAATAATTGTTTCAGTTAATACAAGCTTAGATGAAATAAAATAATACTGATTTATTAATATTTCTTAAATTAATAAGAAATTTAAAAAATAAATCTATTTACCAAATCAGTTAAAATAATTATGGCCATTTCAATAATTATCTATTTCAAATCATTATGACCTTTTATTTTGACATAATACAATTGGTTTTTAGCATACAAGCTTATTCAAAATAAAATAATACTAATTGATTAATATTTCAAAAATAATACGTAATAGATTTAAATAATAAATCTGTTTACCAAATCAATTCAAATAATTATGACTATTTGAATAATTATCAGTATCAAATCATTAAAATTTTTGTTATTTTGTTTCATATTATATGTTACAATATAATGTATATTAATATAAAATACTATATTCATAAATCTAATCAATAATTAATTTTATAATATGAATAACAATAGATATGTTGTATCTATAATAACTAATTATTAAAAAATTGTATTTATTAAAATAATTTATATATTTATTCATAAATAAATAAAGTGTAATACTAACATTATGATAATTATAATTTGATTATAAATTGATTATAAATTAATATTGATATATTAATTTAATTATATATATTTAATTATTAATAATAATAATAATTTATTAATTAATTGGAATAAATGTTATATTAGTAAATATCAAATCAAGATAAATTTGATAAATTGTTACTTAGAATAACAATTTGATGTATACAATTACTCTAATAGTCATAACGATTTGAATTAGTTTTATAAACAGATTTATTTTTTAAATCTCTTACTTATTAATTTTTGAAAGATTAATAAATTAGTATTATTTTATTCCAAATAAGCTTGTATGATCAAAAACAATTGTTATATGACCAAACAAAAGGTAAGAACAATTTGAAATAGATAATTATTGAAATGGCCATAATTATTTGAACTGATTTGGTAAACATATTCACTTTTTAAATCACTTATTTGAATTTTTTTAGTAAACAAATTTATTTTTTAAAATCTCTTTCATGTTAATTTTCTAAATTAGTATTAATTTATTCTAAATAAGCTTGTATGAACTGAAACAATTATTTTATGACTAAACAAAAATCAAAATAATATGAAATAGATAATTATTCTAATAACTTTAACCATTTGAACTAAATCAATAAACAAATTTTTTTTTTAAATATCTTACTTATTAATTTTCAAATTATTATTAAATTAGTATTATTTTAATCAAAATAAGCTTGTACGAACAAAACAATTGTTTTACATTAAAAGAAAAGGTCATAACGATTTTGAATCTATTATTGCACTAATAATAGATTTTGAAATAAATTATTATTTAAAATAATAATGCTTATTATTAAAATAAGGTTTTTTAATAAATAATATGACAATTAATATTATTGTTTATTAATTAAATATTAATTAATATTAAATTAAATTAACAAAAATATAAATATAAAAATAAACTTTAAAACATAGCTTATTTTATAATAAATTCATAATTTATAATTAATATAGTTTATTAATTTATAAATTAATTTGTAACGTGATAAAATATCTTTTTGTAATTGTTAAATGACTTATGATAATATTAACATATAATATTAATAATTATTTAATTATTAATAAATTTAATTAATTAATAAATAAATCATTATGGCTATATTATTAATTTTATAAGTTATTAAATATAATATATTTACTTGTTTAGTAAATATATTTATTTTTTAAAATCTTTTACTTATTAATTGTCAAAATATTTTTAAATTACTAATTATACTATTTATTTATTATTAATAATAATAATTAATATTAACTCAGTGGTTTAAATTTTTAACTACAAATAATAGAATTTATTTGTTTAACAATAAATAACTTATTAATGAATATTTTATGTACAATTAAATAGTAGATTAGTTTATATAATAATAACTAATATTTATAAATTTAATCATTATGTTAATAATATTATAATAAAGTGAATTTGTTTATCTCTTAATAGTTATTATATTAGTTATAATCGATAATTATAATAAATTTAATTATAATATTAATATAATAATACCATTTAAATAATAGTTTATCATTTATTATTGTCAATACTTTTATATAATCTTATATAATCTGATTAATACATATTAATAATATATATAATTTGAATATTAGTTAATTTAATAGAATATAAATTTTAATATTTATTAAATATTATTAATATTATTATAAAATATTTATTTTAATAATAAAATAATAAATAATTATAATTGTTATTAATATTAACAATTTTAAACAATTTGAAATAGATAATTATTCATAGAGTCTTAACTATTTGAACTGGTTCGACAATTAGATTTATTTTTTAATTTTCTTAGTTATTAAGTTTCAAAATATTATTAAATTAGTATTATTTTATTCTAAATAAAATAGTATGAACAGAACCAATTATTTGATGATAAAATAAAAAGGTTATAATGATTTGAAATAGTCAAAACTATTTGAAATGGTTTGGTAAGCAGATTTTCTTTTAAAATCTCTTATAGATTTATTTTCTAAATATTAATAAAATAATATTATTTTATTTCAAACAAACTTATATGAACAAAAACAATTGTTTTATGACAAAACAAAAAGTGGCAACGATTTAAAATAGATAATTGTTCAAATAGTTATAATTATTTGATTAAACAAAAACTTAATTATAACTTTCCGAACTAGTTCAAATAATGATGACTATTTGAACAATTGCATATTTCAAATTGTTATTGCTTTTTGTTTTGTTATAAAATAATTGTTTTATCAGTACAAGCTTATTTAGATTAAAATAATACTAATTTAGTAATATCTAAAAAATTAATAAGTAAGAGATTTAAAACATAAATTTATTTACTAAATTAGTTTAAATGGTTAAGACATTAGAACAATTATCTATTTCAAATCATTCTGACCTTTTGTTAAACTTGTATGAATAATTAGAAAAAGCATGTTTTAAACTAATAAAAAAATCTCGATAACGAATTTAAAATTTAAATTATAAAAATTTAAGATATTTTTCATATAATTTATAATATGAAAAATATAGTTGTAAAATATCATTCTATTTGCAATAAATTCTTATACTAATTATTTATTTAAAACTTTTTACATTATATATAAAAAGAATTTTATATATTCTACTAATTATTTTAGATTATATTTATTATATAATAATATAATTAATATAATTATTATATTAAAATTGTATATATATAATATTAATTATATTATTAAATTATATATTAATTCAAATATATTATAATTATAATAATATTATTATAATATAATAAATAATATAAAGATTAAAACTAATTTATTTTATAGTTTTATAATTAGTTACTTACACTTGTTAATATTACTTAACAATAATATTATATTGTTAATTTAAAATAATTACAATCCTGTAATTTATATATTATAATTATAATAATTAATATTTTAAAATTAATCTAAACTAATTAACAATACTTAATTATTTATCATAATTTTATGAATATTCATTAATATTTTAAATATTATATTAACTAAGTAACATAATAAATAATAATGATTTTAAAATCGTAGTTTTAAATAAATTAACATTATATTAATTATTTTATTAAATTAAATACAGTTATTATTTAGACTTGTGGAATATTTATTAATGATATTCATATTTAACATTATTAATTTTAAATAAATTATATATTAATTATAAATATATCTAATAAATTTAAATCTTATTAATATTTAAAATTTAATATTTTTGAATATATTAATACATAATTAATTATAAATAAATAATAATTATTTAAAATTATTTTGATTATATAATTAACTAGATTATATTAATTTTAAAGTAAAATTATTATATAGGATTTATAATATTTAATAATTTTATTAACACTAGTAAATAGTATTATATTTAGTTATATATTATTATAATAATCAGTTCCATTACTTAATCATAAAACTATTAATAATTATACAAGTTTATTGATATTCACTAATTAAATCTATTATAGTTGATAATAATAGTTTTATTATTAACAAAATAATAACTTATCTAATTAGATTAATTATAATAATTTAGGCACAAATTTTATACCAAATTATTTCCAATATTCATAAGTTGGAAATAATATCAACAATTCCAGTAAATATTTTAAAATTTATAGGAATTCTAATATAAATATTTTTATATTAATAAATTATAATAATTATAAATATATTATATATTATAAATCTTATAATATATATTTTGTTTTATAAATTGTTATAATTATTTATAATATTTTTACTTTAAAATAGATTTGAAATTAAATATTTAATTTTTAAATTAAACAAATTTAAACTTAAATTAGAATAATATTCAAATAGTTATGAATATTTGAATTATAAGATTTCAAATATAAAAAATTAATAACTAAGTGATTTAAAAGGTAACACTTTTCTAATTATTTAGCTGTTGTTTTTTGATAACTCAATTAAAAAACTTTTAATAAGTTTAAATTACAAAAGGTACGATTCAAATTTATTAACAAATTATTAATTTAGTATGATTTGAAATAAGTAAATGTAGAAATTGTTATAACTAATTGAACTAGTATGGTAAATTGATTTATTTATTAAATCTCTTATTAATTTTTGAAATATTAATAAATTAATATTATTTTATTTCGAACAAACTTATATGAACAAAAACACTTGTTTTACGATAGAACAAAAGGTCATAATAATTTGAAATAGATAATTATTCATATAGCCTTAACTTTTTAAATTGGTTCGGTAAACAAATTTATTTTTTAAATCTATTAGTTATTAAATTTCATAATATTACTACATTAGTATTATTTTATTTCGAATAAGCTTATTTGAAGATAAATAATTGTTCAAATAGTCATAATTATTTTGAAAGTGTTCAAAAAATAAATTTATTTTATATATTTTTACTTATTAATCTTTGGGATATTAGTAAATTTATGTTATTTTATTTGAAATAAGCTTGTATGAATAGAAACAATTGTTTTATGGCAAAATAAAGGTCATAGCGATTTGAACAATTGTCTATTTTAAATCATTATAACCAATTATTGATTCACATGATAATTAATAATTATTAAATCTATTTAATAGATTGTACTTTTATATAATATATATTTTTTTTGGCTTCCTAATTAAAAATAGATAATAGCTATATCAATATTATATCTATTAATTAAAATATTTAATAATTATCTATTAAATATTTTGTTACTAAATTTATTGTTTAATTTTTCCTATTTAAGTAATTGATTAAATAAATAGCTATTCGAATAATTTAATTATTTTGATTTGTCATAAAACAATTATTTCAATTAATACAAGCCTAGACGAAATAAAATAATACTAGTTTATTAATAAGTAAGAAATTTTAAAAAATAAATATATTTACTTAATTAATTAATATTTCAAATCATTATGACCTTTTGTATTATCATAAAATAATTGTTTTTGATCATACAAGCTTATTTGAAATAAAATAATACTAATTTATTAATATTTCAAAAATTAATAAGAGATTTAAATAAATTTGTTTACCGAACCAACTCAAATAGTTATGACTATTTGAACAATTATCAATCTTATATCATTAAGATCTTTGTTTTGTCATAAAACAATTATCTCTAATCATAGAAGCTTATTTGATTAAAAATAATACTAATTTAATAATATTTCAAAAATTAATAGGAGATTCAAAAAATAAATATGCTTGTAGAATCAATTCAAAAAGTTAAAACCATTAGAATAATTATCTATTTCAGATCATGCTAATTTTTTGTTTAGTCATAAAATATTTGTTTCATATCATACAAGCTTATTCAGAATAAAATAATCCAAATTTATTAACATTCAAAAAATTAATAAGCAAAATATTTGAAAAAATAAATCTATTTAACATTTGCAATTGTTTTAGTTCATAAAAGCTTATCAAAATAAAATAATACTAATTTCTTAATATTTCAAAAGTTAATAAGCAAGAGTTTAAAAAAATAAATTTGTTTACTAAACAAATTTAAATAGTTACGACTATTTGAATAATTGTCTATTTAAAATCATTATGACCTTTTGTTTTGTCATAAAACAATTGTTTCAATTTATATAAGCTTATTTAGAATAAAATAATACTAATTTATTAATATTTCAAAAATTTATACGTGATTTAAAAGGTGAATTTATTTACCGAATCAGTTTAAATAATTATGGCCATCTCAACAATTATCTATTTCAAATTGTTATTACCTTTTCTTTAGTCATATGACAATTGTTTTTTATCATACGAGGTTGTTCAAAATAAAATAATACTATCGACATATTACTTTATTAATATTTTGCAAAAGTTTAAATATTACTTTTATATTAATATATGTTAATTTTTAATTGGATTATTTTATTTTGGATAAACTTTTATGAACTAAAACAATTGTTAATAATTATTAATAATAGAATATAAAATTTTAATATTTATTACCATTTAATAAATAGTTATGATTATTAAACTAAAAATAATTAATATTTTTATAATATTAGTAATTTAAATAATAATTAAAAAATATTGTTAGGATAAATTTTAATTATTATGATTATTATATAGTAACTTAATTAATAACAACAATTAATTACTATTTGAACAATAGTATTATAATAAATAATTAAGAGATAATAAGTAATACTTTAAATATTATAATAGAATAATTAATTTAGTTAATTATTATTATAATTGTTAATAATTATATGTAATTGTACCCATAAGTCATCTCTACAACTATACAAAATGGTTGTGGAAATCATCCAAAGTGCTCTCCATGTTACATCTTTACTAGTAAGCTTTAAAAAGAATGCCATCCATTGACCTTTTATCCAATCCCTCTGCCATTCCTTCATAACAAGCTCCTTGATGGGAACAAAATGGACAAAGAATGGCCGAAATGATATTTTCTCTTTTCCACAAAAGTGATTTATGATCCAAACAAAAAACAATTGAACACATCTTATAAATTGCCCCTCGCCCTTCCTTCAACAAAAATTTAATGATCTAATTGTTTTTGCTGAAATGATTGGTAAAAGATTTATACCCTTATCCAATTGCTTATTTATTATAATTTTAATAAATAAAAATTAATAAATTAATATTAAATTATAAAATAAACTAGTTTAAATTTTAATTAATATAATTATTAATTATATAATAATATTAATTCATGTAATTAAATACTAAATTATAATATAAATATTAATAAATAAAAGGAAATCATAACAATTAATTTGTAACTTACTATTTATAAAATAGTATAATCATCATGAATTTATTAATAACAATAAATTATTATTGACTATTTGAACAATTATCTATTTAAAATCATTGTGAATTTTTGTTTTGTGATAAAACAATTGTTTTAGTTCACAAAAGTTTATCCAAAATAAAATAATAATACTTTTCTTATTATTTTGAAAATTAAGAGATTTAAAAAATAAATCAGTTTACTGACTTAGTTTAAATAATTATGGCCATTTGAACAATTATCTATTTCAAATCGTTATTACCTTTCATTTTGTCATAAAACAATTGTTTTTCAATATACAAGCTTATTTGAAATAAAATTGTTAGTACTTTTTGTTTTGTCATAAAACAATTATTTTTGAATGTATAAGTTTATCTATTTGAATTTGTTCCTATAATATTTTATAAATATTTAAAATATTATATTTTTAAATTATTTGAAATAAATTCTATTTATTGATAATAAATAGTCTATTTTGTTACAAATTAATTCAATTATTATTATTTGTACAATAATTATTCAATAATTATTAATTATTTATTAATAAGAATTTTTATAAACAATTTAAATATTAATAATACTAAATATTATAAATTTAGGAAATTTATAATAATTTAATTGTTTTAAAATATTAATTATTTTGCTATTATATAATATGAATATATGTTATATTAGTTTATTATTATATATAATTTACTTATTCAATTAGTTAAGACTATTAGTTTTTATATTTGATTATAAAAACTAATAAGTTATTTAAATTATTTATTATAATTAATTAATAATATTTAATATATATTTAATTATATACTTATTAATAAATATAATTATTTAATTAAATAATTGTTACAAATAATATATTATAACATATTTATATAATAATATTAATTTTAAATTTATTAATTAATTATATACAATCTAGATATTTATATGCAAAATATAAAATAATAAAATAATATCAATATTATTTAGTGTTAAAAAATTAGAAATAGATATAATAAATGGTTATAAGCAATTTTATTTATTATCAATTTTAAATTATTTTAATTTATGATATTAATTATAATTATAAACATATAATATTATTATATTAGTAATTATATAATTATTATTAATAATATTTCACTAATATACTATAAAATTAATGAATATTAAAATTAATTATCGGTAATAATAATATATCAATATTACAATAATTATAATAGTATATAATAATAATATTTAATTTTCATTTATAAATATAGTATAATAGTATCTAATTTATTAGTTAAATTAATTATAATAATATGTAAATTAAATAAAAAAATAATTTTCAAAATATTATTAACTATTTTAAATAATATTTACTATTATAAACAACAATTATATATTATTTATTTAAATTAATATAGAGTACTATATAATTAGTAAAATTAATTTAAAATTTAAGTAATAAACAATTGTTTATTTATTCTATTAATTATCTATTTTAAATAAATTAATTATTTGATAATATAATTATCAAATATTACTAATTTAATACTATACTACTCTAATCCAATAATTATAATGAAGGAAATAATAATTCTATTATTAAATAAATTTATTAATAGTTGATATTAATAAATATCAAATTATTATTATGGATATATTAATTTAAAATTTATGAAATTATTATAAATATCAATTATTAATAATAGGGATTATAATAATTATAATTAATAAGCATAAATAATTATTGGATAATTTTAATTAATATTTTAATAAATTATTTAACAATAATTTGAACAATTATTATTCATTGTTATTTATAATTAATATTACTATAATTGATTAACAAATAAGTTAATCAATAATATCCTAATATAATATTATTATAAATAATAATAATTATTAGTTATACTAATAAAATACTTTATATTTATTATTAATATATAAATAATAAATATCATATAAGAAAATTTAATAAATATCTTAACTATTTATATTTATTATTATATTTGAATAATAATCTTCAAATATTTTATTAAATATACATTAAATAATTATAATATATTTTAATAATTTATGTATTTAATTTAATAGTTAAATAGAAATTATATTATATACTAATTTATGACCTATTAATTATTATATAGTATTATTTGAATAGTTTACTAAATTTATTATTTATATTAATATAAATATATAATATTCAATCATATGATAATTTATATTAAATTAGATTATACTAATTTAATATTAATCGTTATAATTAAATATTATTATTAATTAATTATATTATAAATAGTTATGACTATTTGAATAATTATCAATTAATTATAATTAAAATAAACTTGATATATCTATTTAATTGGAGGATTTTATTTATTAATTTATTAAAATAATGTAATTAAGTTAACTAATTATAATATTAATAGACTATTATAATTATAATACTAATAATTTATTAGTTATTAATTAATAATACTGATAAGCAAGTTATCTATTCATATGTACTAATAAATTTTATTAGTATGTAGTAAAATGAATGTATAATGTATAATTATCAATTTATAAAAATTATTAATAATCATTAATATCATTATTAGTAATTAAATTATAATAAATATGTATTATATATATTTAAAATAATTATCATTTTAAATTATAATATATTCAAAATTTTATAATATTATAATGTTAATCAACAAATACCTAAAAGTCAATAATATTTAAACTTATTAATATAATTCAATCAAAATAATAATAAAGAGTTTGTTATTTAATAACAATTGTAATTTTTTTATTTTATTGTTCCTAATATTGATATTATTATTAGTAATGATTTTAAATAGATAATTGTTGAAATAGTCATAACTATTTGAACTTATTCGGTCAGTAGATTTATTTTTTCAAATCTCATGTTTATTAATTTTTTGAATGTCAATAAATTACGACCCTTATCTTATAAATTGAATATTTTGAAATAGTTGGAGATTTAAATAATAATATGTTTACCGAACAAGTTTAAATAGTTTAAATTATTAAATCTTATTATTTAAATAATTATATTCCTTATAGTCTTAACTATTTAAACTTAAATTAGAATAATATTCAAATAGTTGTTTGTTCAACTTATTAATTTTAATAAGTTTATTATTTTAAACTTATTTAATTATTCGGTAATTTAAATAAGATTTATAAAACAATTATAAAACTTAACTTATATTAAAATAATTAATAAATTATATCAATATTATCTATTTAATAAATTAAATAATAAACTTAGTTGAACAATTATCTAATTAATATTAAAATACTGAAAATTATTTTTATTTTATTAAACTTTGTATGAGCTGAAATAATTATTTTATGACAAAACAAGTAGTCATAACGATTTGAAATAGATAATTGTTCATATAGTCTTAACTATTTCAACTGATTTAGCAAATGAATTTATTTTTTAAATCTCTTAATTATGAATTTTTAGGCTATTATTAAATTAGTATTTTTTTTGACTAAATTTGTATGAACAGAAATAATTGTTTTATGACAAAATAAAAGGTTATAATAATTTGAAATAGATAATTGTTCAAATAGTAATAACTATTTGAACTGGTCATAATTATTTAAACTTGTTTGATAAATAAATTTATTTTTTAAATCTCTTATTATTAATTTTTGAAATATTAATAAATTAGTATTATTTTATAATAAAACAAAAGGTCATAATGATTTGAAATAAATAATTATTTGAACTGATTCGATAAATTGATTTATTTTTTAAATCTCCAACTTTTCAATTTTTGAAATAGTAATAAAGTAATATTATTTTATTTTGAATAATTTTTATTGAACTGAAACAATTGTTTTATGATAAAACAAAAGATTATATATTTGTAATAAATTATTATATAATAATTATAAATTAATTTAAATATTATAAATTAAATATTTAAAATAATATTATTTTATTATTTAACTTATTTAGATTATATTAATATATAATAAATTTATTTTTTACTATTTTAATATATATTCTATTTATAATTAATTAATTAATATATTATATTAATATATAATATAATTAATTATAATTTATAATTATCTTTAATTGAAATCATTAATAATATTAAATTATTAATATTTAATAATAATTTTTATATATTAAGTTTATGAATTGAGTTAAACATTAGTTTATATGAATATAATTAATAATTTGTTAAGGGATGTAATTATATTAATTATAATTATTTAACAAGTTAATTGTTATTAAATAACAAAATCTTTATTATTATTTTGATTGAATTATATTGATAAGTTTAAATATTATTGACTTTTAGGTATTTGTTAATTAACCTTATAATATTATAAAATTTTGAATATATTATAATTTAAAATGATAATTATTTTAAATATATATAATATATATTTATTATAATTTAATTACTAATAATAATATTAACTATTATTAATAATTTTTATAATTTGATAATTATACATTATACATTCATTTTACTACATACTAATAAAATTTATTAGTACATATGAATAGATAACTTGGTTATCAATATTATTAATTAATAACTAATAAATTATTAGTATTATAATTCTAATAGTCTATTAATATTATAATTAGTTAACTTAATTACATTATTTTAATAAATTAATAAATAAAATCCTCCAATTAAATAGATATATCAAGTTTATTTTAATTATAATTAATTAATAATAATATTTAATTATAACGATTAATATTAAATTAGTATAATCTAATTTAATATTAATTACCATATGATTGAATATTATATATTTATATTAATATAAATAATAAATTTAGTAAACTATTCAAATAATACTATATAAATATAATTATAATTTAATAGTTATTTTATATATTATTTTATACATATAATAATTAATAGGTCTTAAATTAGTATATAATATAATTTGTTTTTAACTATTAAATTAAATACATAAATTATTAAAATATATTATAATTATTTTATGTATATTTAATAAAATATTTTAATATTATTATTCAAATATAATAATTATAAATAGTTAAGATATTTATTATTTATATGTTAATAATAACTATAAATTATTTTATTAGTATAACTAATAATTATTATTATTTATAATAATATTATATTAGTATATTATTGATTAACTTATTTGTTGATCAATTATAGTAATATTTATTATAAATAACAATGAATAATAATTGTTCAAATTATTGTCAAATAATTTATTAAAATATTAATTAAAATTATCCAACAATTATTTATACTTATTAATTATAATTATAATTATTATAATCCCTATTATTAATAATTGATATTTATAATAATTTAATAAAATTTAAATTAACATATCCATAATAATAATTTGATATTTATTAATATCAACTGTTAATAAATTTATTTAATAATATAATTATTATAATTATTGGATTAGAATAATATAGTATTAAATTAGTAATATTTGATAATTATATTATCAAATAATTAATTTATTTAAAATAGACAATTAATAGAATAAATAAACAATTGTTCATTAGTTAAATTTTAAATTAATTTTACTAATTATATAGTACTATATATTAATTGAAATAAATAATATATAATTGTTGTTTGTAATAGCAAATATTATTTAAAATAGTTAATAATATTTTGAAAATTATTTTTTATTTAATTTACATATTATTATAATTAATTTAACTAATAAATTAGATATTATTATACTATATTTATAAATTAAGATTAAATATTATTAAATATTATTATAATTATAGTAATATTGATATATTATTATTAATTAATTTTAATATTCATTAATTTTATAGTATATTAATGAAATATTATTAATAATATTATATGTTTATAATTATAATTAATATCATAAATTAAAATATTTAAAACTGATAATAAATAAAATTGCTTATAAGCATTTATTATATCTATTTCTAATTTTTTAACACTAAATAATATTGATATTATTTGTAAATAAAAATTTATTTCATAATTTTTGTTATTTTATATTTTGTATATAAATATCTAAATTGCATATAATTAATTAATAAATATATTTATTCGCTACAAATAAAAATATTTGTAATAATTAATATTATTATATACATATGTTATAATATATTATTCATAACAATTATTTAATTAAATAATTATATTTATTAATAAGTATATAATTAAATATATATATATAAAATATTATTAATTAATTATAGTTAAATATGTATTAAATTAATTATAATAAATAATTTGAATAACTTATTAGTTTTTATAATCAAATATAAAAACTAATAGTCTTAACTAATTGAATAAGTAAATTATATATTAATAGATAAACTAATATAACATATATTCATATTATATAATAACAAAATAATTAATATTTAAAAAAATTAAATTATTATAAATTTTCTAAATTTATAATATTTAGTATTATTAATATTTAAATAATATTTAAATTGTTTATAAAAATTATTATTAATAAATAATTAATAATTATTGTACAAATAATAATAATCGAATTAATTTGTAACAAAATAGACTATTTATTATCAATAAATAGAATTTATTTCAAATAATTTAAACATATAATATTTTAAATATTTGTAAAATATTATAGGAATAAATTCAAATAGATAAACTTATACATTCAAAAATAATTGAATTATGACAAAACAAAAAGTACTAACAATTTTATTTCAAATAAGCTTGTATGTTGAAAAACAATTGTTTTATGACAAAATGAAAAGTAATAATGATTTGAAATAGATAATTGTTCAAATGGCTATAATTATTTAAACTAAGTCAGTAAACTAATTTATTTTTCAAATCTCTTAATTTTCAAAATATTAAGAAAAGTAGTATTATTTTATTTTGGATAAACTTTTGTGAACTAAAACATTTTTTTTATGACAAAACAAAAATTCACAACGATTTTAAATAGATAATTGTTCAAATAGTCAATAATAATTTATTGCTATTAATAAATTCATGATGATTGTACTATTTTATAAATAGTAAGTTACAAATTAATTGTTATGATTTCTTTTTATTTATTAATATTTATAATATAATTTAGTATTTAATTATATTAATTAAAATTTAAACTAGTTTATTTTATAATTTATTAAATTTTATTTATTTAAATTATAATAAATAAGCAATTGGATAGGGGTATAAATCTTTCACCAACCATCTCAGCAGAGATAATTAGATTGCTAAATTTTTGTCGAAGTTTATAAGATGTGTTCAGTTGTTTTTTGTTTGGATCAGAAGTCACTTTTGTGGAAAAGAGAAAATATCATTTGGGCCAATCTTTGTCCATTTAATTCCCATCAAGGAGTTTGTCACAAAGGAATGGCAGAGGGATTGGACAAAAGGTCAATGGATGGCATTCTTTCTAAAGCTTACTAGTAAGGATATAACATGGAGAGCATTTTAGATGATTCCCACAACCATTTTGTATAGTTGTAGAGATGACTCGTAGGTACAATTACAGATAATTATTAATAATTATAATAATAATTAACTAAATTAATTATTGTATTATAATATTCAAAGTATTTCTTATTATCTCTTAATTATTTATTATAATACTATTGTTCAAATAGTAATTAATTGTTATTATTAAATAAGTTACTATTTAATAATCATAATAGTTAAAATTTATCCTAATAATATTTTTTAATTATTATTTAAATTACTAATATTATAAAAATATTAATTATTTTTAGTTTAATAATCATAACTATTTATTAAATGGTAATAAATATTAAATTTTATATTTTATTATTAATAATTATTAACAATTGTTTTAGTTCATAAAAGTTTATCCAAAATAAAATAATCTAATTAAAATTTAACATATATAAAAGCAATATTTAAACTATTGCAAAATATTAATAAATATATTAAACTAATATATATTACGATAATTTGCAAAATACTAATAAAGTAATATGTTAATAGATTAATAAATTAGTATTATTTTATTTTGAACAACCTTGTATGATAAAAAATAATTGTTATATGACTAAAGAAAAGGTAATAATGATTTGAAACAGATAATTATTGAGATGGCCATAATTATTTGAACTGATTTGATAAAAAAGTCACTTTTTAAATCACTTACTTATAAATTTTTGAAATATTAATAAATTAGTTTTATTTTATTCTAAATAAGTTTATATGAATTGAAACAATTGTTTTATGACAAAACAAAAGGTCATAATGATTTTAAATAGACAATTATTCAAATAGTCGTAACTATTTGAATTTGTTTAGTAAACAAATTTATTTTTTTAAACTCTTGCTTATTAACTTTTGAAATATTAAGAAATTATTATTATTTTATTTTGGATAAGCTTTTATGAACTGAAACAATTGCGAATGTTAAATAGATTTATTTTTTAAAATATTTTGCTTATTAATTTTTTGAATGTTAATAAATTTGGATTATTTTATTCTGAATAAGCTTGTAAGATATGAAACAAATATTTTATGACTAAACAAAATATTAGAACGATCTGAAATAGATAATTATTCTAATAGTTTTAACTTTTTAAGTTGATTCTACAAGCATATTTATTTTTTAAATCTCTTATTAATTTTTGAAATATTATTAAATTAATATTATTTTTAACTGAATAAGCTTCTATGATTAGAGATAATTGTTTTATGACAAAACAAAGATCTTAATGATTTAAGATTGATAATTGTTCGAATAGTCATAACTATTTGAATTGGTTTGATAAATAGATTTATTTTTTAAATCTCTTATTAATTTATGAAATATTAATAAATTACTATTATTTTATTTCAAATAAGCTTGTATGATCAAAAACAATTATTTTATGATAATACAAAAGGTTATAATGATTTGAAATATTAACTGGTTCAGTAAACAGATTTATTTTTAAAAATTTTTTACTTATTAATTTCAAAAATATTAATAAACTAGTATTATTTTATTTCATCTGGGCTTGTATTAACTGAAATAATTATTTTATGACAAATCAAAATAATTAAATTATTTGAATAGCTATTTATTTAATCAATTAATAAATAAACATATTTAATTTTTAAATCAATTACTTAAATAGTAAAAATTAAACAATAAATTTAGTAACAAAATATTTAATAGATAATAATTAAATATTTTAATTAATAGATATAATATTGATTAGCTATTATCTATTTTTAATCAGGAAGCCAAAAAAAAAATATTATATAAATATACAATCTATTAAATAGATTTAATAATTAATAAATTATTAATTATCATGTGAATCAATAATTGGTTATAACGATTTAAAATAAATAATGGCTCAAATAGTAATAACTATTTGTACTTGTTTGGTAAATAGATTTATTTTTTTTAAATCTCATTTTTATTAATTTTTTGAATGTTGCTAAATTAATATTAATTTATTCTAAATAACCTTTTATGAACTAAAACAATTGTTTTATAACCAAATAAAATATCAGAACGATTTGGAATAGATAATTATTCTAATAGTCTTAACCATTTGAACTGATTCAGTAAACAAATTTATTTTTTAAATCTCTTAGTTATTAATTTTTGAAATATTATTAAATTAGTATTATTTTAATCAAAATAATTATTTTACGACAAAAGAAAAGGTCATAAAGATTTGAAATAAATAATCATTCATATAGTCTTAACTATTTCAACTAGTTCAACAATTAGATTTATTTTTTAATTTTCTTGGTTATTAAATTTCAAAATATTATTAAATTAGTTTTATTTTATTCTGAATAAAATAGTATAAACAGAACCAATTGTTTGATGATAAAATAAAAGGTTATAATGATTTGAAATAGATAATTTTTAAAATAGTCAAAACTATTTGAAATGGTTTGGTAAGTAGATTTACTTTTTAAATCTCTTACTAATTACTTTTTTAAATATTAATAAATTAGTATTATTAATGATATTAATAACGATTTATTTTAATAATTAATTTTAACCATAATTATTTCAAATCAAATTAACTTATTTAATATTTATATCAATTAATTCAATAAATATATATTTATTAATATTAATAAATTAATATAATCATTAATAAATTAAATATTTAATAATTAATAATTTATATTTAAATTAATTTATATTAGTTAAATTAATATAAAATTAAATAATACAATTAATAAATATGGTTATTTGATATTATTAAAATCAAATAATAAATTTAAATAGATATTATAACTGTATAAATTATACTAAATTATATAATCTATACAATTATTAAATTAATTAAACAATAATTAAATATTTAATTAAATAATAATTAAATATGTAATTAATTAATAATTAACAGTATTATAATTTATTTAAATATTTTAATAATTATTTTAATATGAAACCAGTCATATTAATTATCTTTAATATTAATTTGCAAAATATTAATAATATTTATTTATTCGAATAAATAAATATTTTTAATTTAATTACTATTTGAATTAAGATTTTAATTATCTATTTTAATTGTAATTATATAACTATATTTTTATTTAATTTAACAGTTGAATTAATTCAGTTATTAATATTTATAAATTAATATAATATTTAAATATTAAGTAAACTATTATTAATATATAAATTTAATAATAGTTTATTTAATAATATATAATTAAATAATTATTACTTAGTCATAAGTAAAAATCTAAGTGATTTAATAAATGACCTTTTGTTTTGTCATAAAGCAATTGTTTTTTATCATACAAGCTTATTCAAAATAAAATAATACTAATTTATTAATATTTTAGAAATTAATAAGAGATTTAAAAAATAAATTTGTTTACCAAACCAGTTCAAATAGTTAGGACTATTTGAACAATTATCAATCTCAAATCATTGAGATTTTTTTTTGTCATAAAACAATTGTTTTCGATCATAAAAGCTTATTCGGTTAAAAATATTACTAATTTAATAATATTTCAAAAATTAATAAGTAAGAGATTTAAAAAATAAATTTGCTTGCGGAACCAGTTCAAATAGTTAAAATGATTAGAATAATTATCTATTTTAGATTGTTCTTACCTTTTGTTTAGTCATCAAATACTTGTTTCATATCTTACAAGTTTATTTAGAAGAAAATAATCCAAATTTATTAACATTCAAAAAATTAATAAGCAAAATATTTGGAAAAATGAATCTGTTTACCTGACAAGTTTAAATAGTTATGACTTTTTATTTTGACATAAAATAATTGTTTTAGTTTATAAAAGCTTATTTAAAATGAAATAATACTAATTTCTTAATATTTTGAAAGTTAATAAGCAAGAGTTTTAAAATATAAATTTGTTACCAAACAAATTCAAATAGTTACAACTATTTAAAATAACTTACTCCAATCTTGAAATGACATTTAAACTCATTATAATTTAATAAGTAAGAATTTAAAAAATAAATGTGTTTGCTGGATCAGTTCAAATAGTTAAGACTATTAAAACAATTATCTATTTCAAACCATTTTGACATTTTATTTAGTCATAAAATAATTGCTTCAACTCATACATGCTTATTCAAAATAAAATAATACTAATTTATTAACATTCAAAAAATTATTAAGTAAGAAATTAGAAAAAAAATCTATTTACCAAACAAGTTCAAATATTTTTTACTATTTGAACAATTATCTATTTAAAATCAGTGACCTTATATTGTATCATAAAATAATTGTTTCAGTTCATAAAAGCTTATTTAAAATAAAATAATATTACTTTATTAATATTATAAAAATTGATAAGTTAGGGATTTAAAACATAAATCAGTTCAAATAATTATGGCCATTTAAACAATTATCTATTTCAAATCATTATGAACTTTTGTTTTGTCATAAAACAATTGTTTTTCATCATACAAGCCCAGTCAGAATAGAATAATACTAATTTATTAATATTTAAAAAATTAATAAGTACGAGATTTAAAAAATAAATTTGTTTATCAAATAAGTTCAAATAGTTATGACATTTGAACAATTATATATTTCCAATCGCTATAACCTTTTGTTTTATCATAAAACAATTGTTTATCTTCATACCAGCTTATCTGAAATAAAATAATATTAATCTAGTGATATTATGAAATTTAATAATTGATAGATTTAAAACATAAATTTGTTTACCAAACCAATTCAAATAGTTAAAGCTATATGAATAATTATCTATTTCAAATTGTTATGACCTTTTGTTTTGTTGTAAAACAAATGTTTTTGTTCATATAAGTTTGTTCGAAATAAAATAATATTAATTTATTTATATTTTAAAAATTAATAAGAGATTTAATAAATAAATCTATTTACCATACTAGTTCAATTAGTTATAACAATTTGAACATTTATTTATTTCAAATCATACTAAATTAATAATTTGTTAATAAATTTGAATCGTACCTTTTGTAATTTAAACTTATTAAAAGTTTTTTAATTGAGTTGTCATAAAACAACAGCTAAATAATTAGAAAAATATTACCTTTTAAATCTCTTAGTTATTAATTTTTTATATTTGATTTATAAAATTAAAATAATATAATTTACATGACTATAAATTATATTAAAATAAAATAATTTATTTTATAATTATTTATGTTAATTATAAATAATATAATAATTAATAAATTGTTAATAGTTCTAAAAAATTTGAAATTATTATAAAATTTAATACTTTAATAAGGTATTAGTTTAATAAATTAATAGATATTAATTAATAATGTTATTAATAACAATTAATATTATAATATTATAATATTTATTTTAATTGATTAAATATATAAATATATATAGTTATAATAGATTAATTAACTAATTTATTATTAACAAATATTATTTTTAATAATATACTTAATTATATTATTATTATATAAATTAATAATTATTTAAGTTAATATTCAATTTAACACTTTTGTCCAACAATTGATAAGTAATCAACATATCTATAATTAAATTAATATTTATATTAAATTAAAATTAAATAACAAATATTAGATAATATTTTAAATGATTTATTTTATAATAAATATTTGTTAACAAATTTAACAATTACCATTATATTAATTATTTAATATTATACAATATTCAAAATAAAACAACTATTTGAATATTATTCAACATATTCTTATAATTAGCAATTTTATTTACAATTCAATTTATTCGAATATTATAATAAATTATTATTAATTTGTTTACAATGACCAATATTTATTAAATTGTTTTAATATTGTTATTTATTTAAGCAATTATGTTTTAATACTTATTAAAATATTAATTAATAATTTTGACCTTATTTCAATATATTTTAATTTAATTTATATATCATTGATATATCTATTTTATCTATATAATATAATTATACATAATATAATTGTATTCAAATGTATTATTAAATAATCTTAAAATAATATTTATAGTAATTAAATAAATGCCAATATTGATATTTTAATTAATAATTTTATTATGATACTTAATTACTATAATATATTTAACAATTAATAATATAATAATTATTCTTTATTTAATAGAAAATTATTAATCTATTATTAATAATCTTTAATTTATAGAGTTATATATAATTTAAATTATATGCAATAATTATTATAACTTATTATAATAATTTATATTCAAAATAAATATAATAAATTAATATTTATTAGTTATAACTATTATAATAATTGTTTAATACTATATTGAATTAAAATTATATAACTATTAATTATATTAAGACATAAATATAATATTATATAAAATTAGCTATAATAACAATTAGTATAGAACGTATTATTAAATTTATATACGAATATAAATATTGTTGTTCATAATTGTTGATAAATTTAATACTATATAATTAATTTTGAAACTTAATTAATATTATTATAAATATATTTTAATTAAATTTATTAATAATAATTTTAATAAATTCGGCAATTATATATTCACTATTAATATTCATTGTTTTCATAAATTAATAAATTATTATAATTATTATAATATTATTTGAATATTATATTAATTTTATAATTAAAACTTAGAAATAGATAATAATATTATCTAATATAATATAATTTTATTAATTATATTATACTTAAATTATTATTAAATAATATTATTATTTAAATGAATTTAAATAAACATTAAAATTATTATTAAATAAGTTATTTATTAATAAATATAGTTAGTCATAAAATATTAATTAAACTACTAATTAATAAAAATATTATTAAGTTATAATAATCTCTATTTTAAAATTTGTTTTAAATATATTTAAAAAATTTATTATATAGTATTATTATATAATTTAGTATTTTATCAAATAATTTTATTAATGTATATATATTAAATAAATATATTATTTTAATAATAAATTTTTTGTTTAACTTATATGCTCGATAGTGGATTAGGATTTTTATGAGGGCTCGTAAAACTCTTATTATATCACTGGCAATTGGAACAAAGTTATAATATTCAAATAATATTACCAATTTAAGTTTCGTTATAACCTTTTATTTTATCATAAAAAAATTGGTTCTATTCATACTATTTTATTTAGAATAAAATAATAACAATTTAATAATATTTCAAAACTTAATAACCAAGAAAATTAAAAAATAAATCTAATTATTAAACCAGTTCAAATAGTTAAGACTCTATGAATGATTATCTATTTCAAATCGTTATGACCTTTTCTTTTAACGTAAAATAATTGTTTTGTTCGTACAAGCTTATTTGGATTTAAATAATACTAATTTAATAATATTTTGAATTATTAAATAATTAATAAGTAGGAGTTTAAAAAATAAATTTGTTTAAATTATTATTATAACTTATAATAAAATAACTTAATTACATTTAATAATATTTAATTATAATGAATATATAATTGTTTCGAATTCATAATACTAATAAAATTTAATAAAATTAATTAATAATATAATATGATCTGAATTATTAATGAATAAGTTGTATTAGATATAATTTTAAATTATATAGTTAGTATTTATAACAATTAATAATTATGTATAAAGTAGTAATAATAAAATTTAATTATTAATATTTACTTATTATAATATATATAAATTGTTAATTTTATTAACAATTGATATTAATCATTAATTTATTTACTATAATTATTAAATTAGTATTAAAATATTGCACTATTATTAAATTCTATTATTATAACATTATTAATTAAGTAAATATGCATGTAGAACAATTGATTTACAAATTAAATATATTAATTTAATTTAATGATTTTAAATATTACAATTTGTAATATTATTAAATATGTTATAAATTTATATAATTAAATTAATTATATAAACCCTCTATAACTATTTTATATTTATATTAATAGTGTAATTATAAATATTACAATCTGTCACATTATTTCAATTTAGTATTAAATAATTAATAAGTTATATTAACATTGTTAATTTAATAATAATTATATGTAATTATAAAATAATTAATAATTTTATATCTCCATATTAAAATTTCATTTTAATTATTAATATTAAATTTAATATTTATAATTATTATTATATATAAAAATTAACTTATTAAATTGGAGCGATCATAACCAATCGGTTATTATAATAAATAAATAATGATTTATTTTTTAAATCTATTATTATATTTATATATAATAATTGTATAATATTATTAATATTTCAAATGTATAGTTTAAATCAGTTATTTTAATAATTGAAAAGTTTACAATTAATTTATTTTATTTACTATAATACTAAATAAAGATTATTATTATAACATTATTAATTTGCTAATTACTAAATCTATTTACCGAATTAGTTCATATAATTTATCATTCGATATTTTGTTATACTAAATTAATCTTAATATTAATTAATACTAATACTATAATTGTTATAAGTTATATATTAATATAATTATATTAGATAATATAATTTATATATATTTAAAATTAATTAATTCATTATATAATTAATATTATTATAACTAAATAATTTTAAATTTTTATAATATTCTATTAATTATATTGTAAAAATTATTAATAAAAATAATTAAGTTTATTTATATATATTAATTAAATAAGTTTTTAAATTAATAATAATAATTAGTTATTACATTACTATAGTATAATACATATTATCCTTAATAATTTGTTAATTATTATTTAAGTTTAATATTAATAAAAATTAAATTTAGTATTTAAGATAACTATATTATTATCTTAATTATTATTAATTATAACATAATAATTAGATTTATTTGTATTAATAATTGTTATTAATAATATCTTTTGATTTTACATATATTTTCTATTTTATTTTATTATAATGCCATAATGATTTTTAATAAATATTTATAATATATATCATATAATTTAAACAAAAGAAATAAAATAATTTAATATAATTAATTAAATTATACATGTCATATTACAAATATATTTCTATTAATATATGTTATTTTTATTAAATAGAAAATTAAAATAAAATATTTATATCTATAATTTAATTCTTGAAAGTATTAATTGTTAATTATTAATTTTCTATTTAACTAAATAAATTGACAATTAAAATTAATAGTTAAAATGTAATTAATAATTAAATAATAATACTAATTTATTACCTTTTGTTTAGTCATCAAATACTTGTTTCATATCTTACAAGTTTGTTTTAAATAATATTTTAAAGTAATTTATATTTTAAAATATGGTAATATTTATGATAATTAATAAATAAATTTAATTATTTAATTATATTAGATTACTAACTATTTAGTGTTTCTATTTAGATATATAATTATAATATAATTAATATTTTTAATTATATGCTCTTATTAAATTACTTAATAATAAATTTTAAGTATATTGATAATTGTTAAATTATTTCTTTTTTATTGTTTGATGTATAATTTTAAAATTAAAATTATATTAATAATTAGTATAAAATTATTTAAATTTTATTATATTTAAAATTAAATATAATTTTTATTAATATTAATAACATATTAATATTTTATACTATATTATTTATTTAATTATATTAAATTAAAATACTAAATATTTTATAAATATTAAATAAATGAATTAACTTAAATTAATTATATATTATAACCTAATTGATTATAATATTAATTATTTGGAACTATAATTAATTGTAAAATAATTAATCTATATTTTTAATAATTATAAATAGTAATTATTAATATGAATAATTAGGGGTTAAATTAAACATTGTTATAGTTACATTAATTTAATTAAAATTAATTAAATTAAATGTATTGAACACTAAATATTAATAATTAATATAATTAAAATTAATTTAATTGTATTATAATTAAATTAAAGTTAAGCTAATCATGTTAATATTATTATAATTTAATATATCTTTATAATAATTAACTATATTATTAAATATTATAATATATTTAGATAACAAAAATTATGGCAATTTATAATTAATATTTATTATAAATTTAAAATTAGTTATTTATAATAATTATATTAAACTTAATTAATAATTAATAAGTAATATAAATAAAATGTTAATAAATTAACAAATATTAAAAAATATTTAATAATTAATAACTTAATTATCTATTTAATATTGTAAAAATAATTGGTTTATTAAATCACTTATTAATTATTGAAATATTAATAGATTAGTATTACTTTATTCCGAATAAACTTATATGAAAAAAAACATTTGTTGTGTGACAAAACAAAAAGTAATAATGATTTGAAATATATAGTTGTTCAAATAGTATAATTTATCAATTATAATAATTATTTATTTATAATAATATTATAATTATAATCGATATATTAAAATATTTTAATGCAATAATTAATTAATTAATTATTTTATAATAATTATTGGATAATAATTAATTTTAAATATTTAATAAATTATTAAATTATTTAACAATTATTAATTAATAATTAAATTAATTGATTATTATATACTTAACAATTGTCTTTAAATATTATAATAACTAATAAAATATTATTTATTTAATATTCAATATATTTAATGAATATATATTTTTAGTAATTATTATACTTGTTTTATTATATTAAATTTAATAAACAATTATAATATTTAAATATTAATTACCATTATAATTATAAATAATTTATTATTAACAAAGTATAATAATTATTATATTTTATTTTGATATGGAAAGAATCATATCAATAATTTTATTACATTCAAATAATTCTATTATTTGAAATTTTAATATTTGTTCAGTAACATTTTATTAAATACTATAGTATAAATTATATAATAGCTAATAATATATTGTTGGCTATAAAGAAATTATTAAATATAATTTATTTAATATTACAAAACTATTATTAAACTAACAATAATTAAAATGTTTATTATGGATTATTATGGATAATTTATATATTTAAATTAGTATATTTATTCTATATATAATAATTAGTTACTAATAACTAAGATTAAATAATAATTTATTTAATAAAACATAAAAATTTAATATAAATTAGTTATTTGTATAATATTATAATTTATAAAATTATATTTAATAGATAATTAATTATCTAACAATTATTAGTATACTATAATTCAAATATGAATTATTGGATTAGAACTAATGGCCTTTTGTTACAAATTAAAAACTAATTAATTAAGTAATTAATATATTAAATATAGTATTATATAATTAAAATAATTATAGTAATAATATATATTATTTTAATTATAATTAAAATATATTATATTTAAATATAATATAATATACATGTCAAATATATTTTTAATACATATAATAATTAATAATTGTTATATTATATAATTATTTTTATTTAAACTATTCAAATAATAGTACTAATCGATAGTATATATTCATAAGTATAAATATTTATTAGTACATTATAATAAAATCATTATTTTATTTTGGATAAACTTTATTAATAAAGTTATTAATATTATAGAAAAATTAATTATTTTTAGTTTAATAATTTAAACTTATATTATATTAATTGAATTAAATATTAATAGTAATTATTAATATTTATGATACATTAAAATTTATAACAATTTATTATTTACTCTAATAATTTATAAAATTTCAGTATTAATATTTAATTAATTTTAATATAATTATTATTATATTTCATATGTAATATTATAATTAATATTATAACTATTATTAATAGTTATAATTTAATAATTTATATATTAATAGTAATAATTTATAACTTTTATTGATATAATTAATATTAATTATTATGATAATTTATTAATAATATTAATAGTTATTTAGTTATAATTAAGTATATTGTTATATACCATAATTGTTTACTTTATATATTAATTATTAATATACTTATAATATTAGTTTTAATATTAATAATTATTAATATAAATAGTAAATTAAAATAATATATATTATAAACTATCATAATTAAATAAATAGATAATAATTTATTATTATTTTAAATAATATTATTAATTATTATATTATATACTATAATTATATTTTATTAGCAATAAAATAGATATATCAAATATTATCAAAAAATAACTAATATATATTATAATTCAAAATAATTTAAAAATATTATTATGAACAATAATATTATTTTATTATATACTATTATATAAATATTATAAAATATATTATATTTTAAGTATTAGATATAATAATTCATTTTATTTTAAAATATTAAATAATATTAAAATTAAATTTGTTAATATAATTATCTAATAAATTAAAGATTTTAATTATATTATTAATTTAAATATATAGTATATAGTATATAGTATATTTTTACTTTAGTAAAATGAAAATAGTATATTTGTTAATTAAATTTATGATACTTGTAATTAAAATAAGGTTTTTTTATAATACTATTTTTAATAAATAATATGACTATTAATATTAAATTGAATTAACAAAAATATAAATACGAAAATAAACTTTAAAACATAGCTAGTTTTATAATAAATTCATAATATATAATTAATATAGTTTATTAATTTATAAATTAATTTGTAACGTGATAAAATATCATTTTATAATTGTTAAATGACTTATGATAATAGTAACATATAATATTAATAATTATGTAATTATTAATAAATCATTATGGCTATATTATTATTTTATAAGTTATTAAATATGATATATTTATTTTATTATTTATAAATAACTAATATTAAATAATTTACTATAAATAATACTAAATATTAATATTACCTAAATTAATAAGTAAGAAATTTTAAAAATAAATATATTTATTGAATTAGTTAAAATAATTATGTAATAATTATTATTATTCAAAATAATAATAAAATAATACTATATCCAGTTACAAAATGTGAAGAGTTTATTATGATATTAATATAAAATAATTTCAATATTTTCCAATGTTAACTATTAATAATTATTATGTTATTATTACAAATATTTTTGTTATTAATAATATTAATTTTACTTATTAATAAATTACTAATAAATTAATATTTACACTATAATATCTATATAATAATTTTAATATTATTATATTTAAGTAATCAACTCTATAAGTAAAAACTTATTATTAATTTATAGTTGGTTTATTTTATGTTATATACAATATTATTTATAAATAATAAATTGTTATTTAAACTTATAATGATAAGTTTAATGATATAACAATAAGAATGGATATGATTTAATAATAAATATGTGTTATAAATTATTTTTAACTATTTATAAATATAAAATTATTTGTAAATAATTACTTTATTAACAAATTATTTTAATTTGAAATATAATATTATATTTATAGTCTTAATATAATTAAATCATTTCAAACATACCTATGACCTTTTGTTTCTAATTCTGATATATAAGGGTTTATTCAAAATTAATTTAATTAATTAAAGCTTTATACCAATTTTATGATTATTCATTATTATAAATATATATAATAGGAACATTAATTCAAAAAAAAAACAAATTATAATAAAATTATTAATTATTAATAAGTAATTTATTATTAATAAATAATAAATTATATTTATAATTTAATTGTAAGTATGGATAATCTTTTATGATTATTATAATAAGTACTATTTAATAATTATTGCTTATAATTTATATTATTGAAATAATAATTATATAATATTATTATATTATTTATTATTATTATTAATTAATTTATATATACTTATAAATATACATATAAGTAATATATTATATTAATTATAGTTATAAATATAATAAACAAAAGTAGAATATATAATAAGATTAATAAATTTGTAATTATTTATTTTAATTTGGTTTGTATATATAAATTTGTTTAAAGATTAAATTTAAAATATTTGCAAAATAATTACAATTTTGTAATTATATTATATATATAATTATTAATTTATATAAATATTAATTATAATTATAAATATTTTAATAATAAATTATATACTATAATTATATTATTATAATATTATAATATATTATATAATAAATTTATTTTTTAAATCTTTTATTAATTCTAGAAATATTAATAAATGAATAGATAATAATAATATCTATTATTAATAACAACTATTTCAATTATTTCCAATATAATCATAATGTTAATTATAATTAACAATACTGAATAAAATTAGTATAATTAAAATATTATGACTAATAATAATTAAATTATAATAATCTAATTTTGAAAAAAGCCTTTTTCAAAATTAAGTTATATAAATTATATCATTTTTATTATGTACTATATAAATCCTAAACCGATTATTATATGTAAAATAATATAAATTAACAACTTATTACTATATTTAATATATTGTAATAAATTTAAATAATAAATTTATATTTAAATATATAAATATAATATTTTTATAATTATATAATTATAATTAATTATAATTATTAATTATTAATTATTAATTATAAATTTAATATTTATAAATATAGTTAATAATTTAAAATTTTATAATAACAAATAATATTTATATATATTATAACACTATCATAAATTATTATAAATAATTTATCAGATTATTTGACTATAATATAATAATATAATTTATTAAAATAATTTTTTTAGTTCATACATGCTTATTCAGAATAAAATAATACTAATAATTTATTAACATTCAAAAAATTAATAAATAAATTACATTACTTTATTTCGAATAAAATTGTATGAATAGACAACACTGGTTATTAATTGTTCAAATTAATAAGTAATTTATTAATTACTTATTTAATTTATTATAAAAATTAAATAAGTTAAACAATAACCTTCAAACACCAACACCCAAGCATCAGCTTATGCCCAAGCGCAAACCCTAACACCCTATGCCACCTAGCCTTAGTATAGACCCTACCTAAGATATCGGCTAACACTAAAAAATCCCTTCACCTGGCCTTCACTTACTCTAGTATAAACCCTACCAGTACCAACCGAACCTGCACACACCAAACTTTTCTCCTGTTGGTACTAGCCCTTGGCCTACCCCTTAACATTAATCCCTACTCTCACGCAAATCCAATCTCATCCTCACTTGGATCACCCACTTGAGCAATAAAGCACCATCGACCCCAGCCAAAACATACCACTAACACTAAGCCAAACACCAACATCAACCTCACACACCACAAAATAGTTTTTTCCCATCCAAAATGTCCCTTATCAAATAATATTTAACAATAAATATAGTTATGTCAATATTTTAATAACAAAATATTAATAAATTGTTTTATAAGCTATTTTCAAAAATTAATTAATAAATTTAACAATTAAAATATTAAATCTCTTACTTATATTAAACTCATATTTTAGTTAAATTAGTTTATTTTTTAAATTTTTACGTATTACCTATAACTTTTAAATATGTTTACTGAATAAGTTCGAATAATTATGGCTATTTGAATAATTATTTATTTAAAATAATTATGACCATTTGTTTTGTCATAAACAATTGTTTTAGTTCATAAAAGTTTTTCGATATAAAATAATACTACTTTAGTAATATTTCAAAAATTAAAAAGTAACTAATTTAAAAGAATAAATTAAGTTACCCAATTAGCTTAAATAATTATAGCCATTTAAACAACTATCTATTTTAAATTATTATTACCTTTTGTTTTGTCATAAAATAATTGTTTTTCAACATACAAGCTTATTTGAAATAAAATAATACCAATTTATTAATATTTGAAGAATTAATAAGAGATTTAAAAAAATAAATTAGTTTATTGAAACTAATTCAAATAGTTATGACTATTTGAACAGTTTTCTATTTCAAATTGTTACAACCTTTTGTTCTATCATAAAATAATTGTTTCTATTCATACAAGCTTATTCGAAATAGAATAATACTAATTTAGCAATATTCTAAAAATGAATAACTAAGAGATTTAAAAAATAATAATTTAGTATAGGGAATATTATTATTTTATTGAAATTATAATTAATAATTAATAATAGATCTAAAAAATAAATCTTTTTAGATATCTATTAATTAATAAAAATCAATAATTAAAATATCTAAATTAAAATCAATATTCAGATAATTATATATAAATTTAATTGTTAAATATTTTATTATAAATTAATATAATCTAATTAAATATTTATTAAAATCATAACCCCTTAAATTTAATATGAATTATTGATTAATAATTTATTTATTTATTTTATTTATCATAATAAAAGTTCATACTTTTAATAATTTAATACAATAATCCTTATTAATTATAAGGATTTATAATAATTATTAAAATATTTAATTGTTCAAATCGTTATCAATTAATAAAAAGCTTAATATTAATATCAATATTAAATTAGTATTAATATTAAACAATATTGATAATTGTTCTTATCAATTATATTATTTGAAATAATAAAACTATAATTAATAATTATTTATTATTATAATTAATATTATTACTATTATAATAATAATTAACAATATTATTATTTAAACTAACTAAGAATTTATAATTAAATTATTAATTATATATTATTTATAATTATATTGTAAATAGATTAAACGGGTTCATCAATAATAGTTATATATAATTGTTATAATATAATTTAGTTATGTTAATATATTATTAATAATTATTTATTATATTTAAATTTATTGATTAATAAATTATTATAATAATTCCTATTTTTTAATATTACTATTACTTATAATCTATTAATTATAATACATAATTATTAGTATCATTATAAAATTGAATAATTATCTAATTTATTAATATAATTATATATTATAGTTATATTAAATTATAGTAATATTATAATTATATGATTAAATATTAGATAAACTTATTTATAGAAAAAATATATTTATAATATATTATAGTTTATAATTTATAATTTATTCATATAATTATAAATCTAAATAACTAATATTTATATGTTATAATGTTACTTATAAATATATATTATAACTATTTATTATAATTAAGTAGTCTTAATTATTTATAAATAAATAATTCTTTAAGTATAAGTAAACTATTTATTATAATAAATTTTATTATAAATAATAAAAGCTTATTATAAATTATCCAATTTAATATTAAGTTATTACTTAATTATTATTTTATTGTATTATAATATAATATTTAGTGCAAGCCTCATCTATTGATATATAAAATAACAATATATATTATAAATATTTCAAATCATTATGATCTTTTGTTTTGTTATAAAACAATTGTTTCTATTCATACAAGTTTATTTGGAATAAAATAATACTAATATGTTAACATTCTAAAAATTAATTAGTTTAAATAGTCATATCCATTTGCAATATTATCTATTTCAAATTGTTATGACATTTTATTTTGCTGCAAAACAACTATTTCTTATCGATCAAGTTGAAATAGTTATGATTATCTAAACAATTATCTATTTCAAAACATTATGAAAATTTGTTTTGTCATAAAATAATTGGTTATGTTGATGCAAGCATATTTGGAATAAAATAATATAAATTTATTAATATTCCAAAAATTAACAAGTAAAATTTTAGAAAATAAAGCTATTTTGTTAAATTAATAAATTATTATTGATAATTTTAATAATTATAATATTTTTATTAAAATTATTATTCTTATATAATATAGTAATAATTAATTGTTCTAATTAATATTTAAATTAATTAACTTATTAAAACTAATCATTACTATTTAATATATTATAATTTTATTAAGAAAATTATTTGTTTAATATGCTTATTTATTAAACCCAATTATTGGATAATAATTATATATTTTATTAATTAAACCATAATTATTACAAAAATTATATTATGATTAAGCTTGTATGATAATAAGATAAAGATATTAATATGAATTATTGATTTTAATTTAATATAACTAATAAATAAATAATTATATTTATTAATTTTCAAAATATTTAACAAATATTTTAATAATTATTATTAAATATATTCTTACTAGTTATATTTAATACTATAATATATATTAATTTTAAATATTAAATCTAATTTATTTATATAATTAAAATAATTGTTATAATAAAATAATAATCAATTTATAATAATATAATAATATTATTATATAAGTAATTATATATCATATAATAGTTATTAAATTACATATATTATAAACTATATTTAATAATTGACCTATGAATAAAATATAATTTAATTATATTTAATTTTAATTATTTATAAATATAATTATTATTTTATTTATAGTAATTATAAATAAATATTATTTATATAATATAATTAGATTATTGATTCGATGAACATATATTTTTTAATTTTTTTACTTATTAATTTAGAAAATATTAATAATTTATTATTATTAATATTTAACAATAAATATAGTTATGTCAATATTTTAATAACAAAATATTAATCAATTGTTTTATAAGCTATTTTCATAAATTAATTAATAAATTTAACAATTAAAATATTAAATCTCTTACTTATATTAAACTCGTATTTTAGTTAAATTAGTTTATTTTTTAAATTTTTACGTATTACCTATACCTTTTAAATATGTTTACTGAATAAGTTCAAATAATTATGGCTATTTGAACAATTATTTATTTAAAATAATTATGACCATTTGTTTTGTCATAAAACAATTGTTTTAGTTCATAAAAGTTTTTCGATATAAAATAATACTACTTTAGTAATATTTCAAAAATTAAAAAGTAACTAATTTAAAAGAATAAATTAAGTTACCCAATTAGCTTAAATAATTATAGCCATTTAAACAACTATATATTTTAAATTATTATTATCTTTTGTTTTGTCATAAAATAATTGTTTTTCAACATACAAGCTTATTTGAAATAAAATAATACCAATTTATTAATATTTGAAGAATTAATAAGAGATTTAAAAAAATAAATTAGTTTATTGAAACTAATTCAAATAGTTATGACTATTTGAACAGTTTTCTATTTCAAATTGTTACAACCTTTTGTTCTATCATAAAATAATTGTTTCTATTCATACAAGCTTATTCGAAATAAAATAATACTAATTTAGCAATATTCTAAAAATGAATAACTAAGAGATTTAAAAAATAATAATTTAGTATGGGGAATATTATTATTTTATTGAAATTATAATTAATAATTAATAATAGATCTAAAAAATAAATCTTTTTAGATATCTATTAATTAATAAAAATCAATAATTAAAATATCTAAATTAAAATCAATATTCAGATAATTATATATAAATTTAATTGTTAAATATTTTATTATAAATTAATATAATCTAATTAAATATTTATTAAAATCATAACCCCTTAGATTTAATATGAATTATTGATTAATAATTTATTTATTTATTTTATTTATCATAATAAAAGTTCATACTTTTAATAATTTAATACAATAATCCTTATTAATTGTAAGGATTTATAATAATTATTAAAATATTTAATTGTTCAAATCGTTATCAATTAATAAAAAGCTTAATATTAATATCAATATTAAATTAGTATTAATATTAAACAATATTGATAATTGTTCTTATCAATTATATTATTTGAAATAATAAAACTATAATTAATATAAATATCAAATAAAATAATATTAATCTAATTAATTACATGAAAATTAATTAAAATAATTAATTATAATTATTAATTATAAATATTTGTTTTATGATAAGCTTAAAATTTAATAATGTTTAATTAAGTCAAAATATAAGAATTATAATAAAATATAATATATATTATTTAATATTTTATAATTAAAACTTATTAACATATAAATTATATTTAATTATATAATTTTTAAAAAATAATACAATATTATTGTATTAATTATTATAATAACTATTTATTACAAATTCCAATTATAATATAAATATAATATATAATTGGAAATTAATTGTTTATCAATTTAAAATAATAATAGACTAATTATTTATTTACTTTTTAAATCTCTTACTAATTAATTTTCTAAATATTAATAAATTAGTATTATTTTATTTTGAACAAACTTATCTTAACAAAAACAATTGTTTTATGACAAAACAAAAAGTAATAATGATTTGAAATAAATAATTGTTCAAATAATTATAATTATTTCAACTGGTTCGGTAAATAAAATTAGTTTCTAAATCTCTTATAATTTTTGAAGTATTAATAAATTAGTTTTAATATTAAATGTATTATTTTATTAATAACTAATATTTAAATGAACATTTAAAGATTTGTTAATATTATTAATAAAGTAGTAATATCAATTAGTACTTATTAAATAGTTTATTCTTATCGATTAATATTATCGATATTATAGTATAATTTGAATAATATTAATAATAAAGCTTATCATTATTAAATAAGATAATCATTTAATTAATATTTTAAATTATTATTAAATATTAATTATTTATTTTAAACATTAAATTTTAATAATTATAATTAATAATTATGTTATTAATAGTTATTATTTAAAGTAATAATTATATCAATAACATTTAATATAATAAATTTATTAACGATAATTTGGAAGATTTTTATATATATTAATTTAAATATTAATATTATTCATATTATAATAATTATTATTCAAATTAGGATATAAATAGTATAATTAGTATTGTTTTTAACCGAATAAGCTTCTATTATTAGAGATAATTGTTTTATGATAAAACAAAGATCTTAATGATTTAATATTGATAATTATTCGAATAGTCATAACTATTTAAACCGGTTCGGTAAACAGATTTATTTTTTAAATCTCTTATTAATTTTTGAAATATTAATAAATTAGTATAATTTTATTTCAAATAAGCTTGTATGATCAAAAACAATTATTTTATGACAATACAAAAGGTCATAATGATTTAAAATATTAACTGATTCACTAAACATATTTATTTTTTAAAATTTCTTACTTATTAATTTCAAAAAATTAATAAACTAGTATTATTTTATTTCATCTAGGCTTGTATTAACTAAAATAATTATTTTATGACAAATCAAAATAATTAAATTATTCAAATAGCTATTTATTTAATCAATTAATAAATAAACATATTTAATTTTTAAATCAATTACTTAAATAGTAAAAATTAAACAATAAATTTAGTAACAAAATATTTAATAGATAATTATTAAATATTTTAATTAATAGATATAATATTGACATAGCTATTACCTATTTTTAATCAGGAAACCAAAAAAATAATATATTATATAAATATACAATCTATTAAATAGATTTAATAATTAATAAATTATTTAAAACAATTGCAATCAGTAATAGCATAATAATATTAATAAGTATATAATATATTATTAATAATTAATAATATAAAATTAATAATTGTTTATAATTATTACTAAATTAATTACTAATATCTTATAATAATTACTATTTTGAATTATAATGTAATAATAATAATTATAGTATAATTATTAGTTAATATAGAGATTATAATATTAATAATTTAAATAGTAACTAATTTTATAATAATTAATAATTATAGGTATTATAATCTCTATATAACAATAATTATTAATTTTATAAATTGATATATTGTTATTATTATTATTATAATTAATCTAAATTAGATTAATTAGTTATAATCGCAACTATTTTTTGAATCTCTTATTAATTTTTAAAATATTATTAAATTAGTTTTATTTTTACCTAAATAAGCTTGTATGATCAGAAACAATTATTTTATGAGAAAATAAAGATCATAATGATTTGATATTGATATTTGTTCAAATAGTCATAACTATTTGAATTGGTTTGGAAAACAACTTTAGTTTTTAAATCTTTTGCTTATTAATTTTTGAAATATTAATAAAGTATATTATTTTATTTTAGATAAGTTTTTATCAACTAAATAGAAATAATTATTTTATGACAAAACAAAAGGTCATAATGATATGAAATAGATAATTGTTCAAATAGACATGACTATTTGAACTTGTTCGGTAAATAAATTTATGTTTTAAATCTTCTACATATTAATTTTTAGAATATTAATAAATTAGTATTATTTTATTTCGAATATGCTTGTCTAAATAGAAACAATTGGTTTATGAGAAAACAAAAGGTTATAACAATTTGAACATGTTCAAAAAATAGATTTATTTTTTAATTATTTACTTATTAATTTTTGGAATGTTAATAAATTTATATTATTTCATTTATAATAAACTTGTATTAACAGAAATAATTATTTTATGATAAAACAAAATATCATAACAATTTGAAATAGATAATTGTTCAAATAGTAATAATTATATGAACTTGTTTGGTAAATAGATTCATTTTGAATAAATTAATATTATTTTATTTCGAAAAAGCCTATATGAACTTATACAATTATTTCATGATGAAACAAAAGGTCATAACATTTTGAAATAGATAATTATTCAAATATAACTATTTAAACTTGTTCAATAAATATATTTATTTTTAAAATCTTTTACTTATTAATTGTCAAAATATTAATAAATTAATATTATTTTAATCTAAATAAACTTGTATGAACAAAAATAATTATTTTATGACAAAACAAAAAGTCATAATAATTTGAAATAAATAATTGTTCAAATAGTTATAACTATTTGAACTTATTCAGTAAACAGATTATTTTTTAAATCTTTTACTTATAATTGTTTGAATATTAATAAATTTGTATTATTTTAATGAAATAAGCTTATATAAGCAAAAAAAAAATTATTTTATGACAAAACAAAAAAGTTATAGCAATTTGAAATAACTAATTATTCAAATAGTCATAACTAATTAAACTTATTCGATAAATAGATTTAGTTTTTAAATCTCTTATTAATTTTTAAAATAATAAATTAGAATTATGTTATTCTAAATTAGCTTGTATGAATAGAAACAATTATTTTGTAACAAAATATAAGGTCACAATGCTTAAAAATAGATAATTGTACAAACAATTATAACTATTTATATTGGACAAGCTAACATATTCATTTTTTAAATCCGTTACATATTAATTTTTAGAATATTAATAATTAGCATTACTTTATTTCAAATAAGACTTTATCAATAGAAACAATTATTTTAAGACAAAATAAATGGTCATAATGATTTGAAATAAATAAATTTTAAATTGTTATAACTAATTAAACTAATTCGGTAAATAGATTTATTTTTTAAATCTCATATTAATTAAAATATTAATAAATTAATATTATTTTATTCTAAACTAGATTATATGAACGAAAACATTCGTTTTACGATAAAACAAAAGGTCATAATGATTTGAAATAAATAATTATTCATATAGCTTTAACTATTTAAATTTGTTCAACAAACAAATTTATTTTTTAAATCTTTTAGTTATTAATTTTCATAATATTATTATATTAGTATTTTTTATTCTGAATAAGCTTGTATGAAAATAAATAATTGTTCTATGACAAAACAAAAGATCATAATGATTTGAAATATATAATTGTTCAAATAATCATAACTAGTTGAACCAGTTTGGTAAGCATATTTATTTTTTAAATCTCCTACTTATTAATTTTTGAAATATTAATAAATTAGTATTATTTTATTCTAAATAGGCTTGTATGATGAAAAACAATTGTTTTATGATAAAACAAAACTTCATAATGATTTAAAATAGATAATTGTTTAAATGGCCATAATTATTTTAACTGATTCTAGAAATTGATTTATTTTTTAAATCTCCAACTTCTCAATTTTTGAAATATTAATAAAATAATATTATTTTATTTTGGATAAGCTTTTGTGAACTGAAACAATTGTTTTATAAACAAAAGGTCATAACAATTTTAAATATATAATTGTTTAAATAGTCATAACTTTTTGAATTTGTTCGGTAAACATATTTAATTTTTAAAATTTTTTGCTAATTAATTTTTTGAATGTTAATAAAATAGTATTATTTTATTTCGAATAAGCATGTATGAACTGAAACAATTATTTTATGACTAAACAAATTGTCAAAACGATTTAAAATAGATAATTGTTCTAATAATCTTAACTATTTGAACTGGTATGGCAAACATATTTATTTTTTAAATGTCTTACTTATTAATTTTTATAACATTATTAGTTTTGTAATATTTTACTCTAAATAAACTTATATGCACTGAAACAATTGCTTTATGACAAAACAAATATCATAATGCTTTGAGATAGATAATTGTTCAAATAGTCATAACTATTTGAACTAGTTTGGTAAATAATTTAGTTTTTAAATCTCTTATTAATTTTTAAAATATTAATAAATTAATATTATTTTATTTTGAATAATTTTGTATGAATAAAAACAATTATTTTATGACAAAACAAAATATCATAATGATTTAAAATAGATAATAGTTCACATGAACATGACTATTTGAACTTGTTCGATAAATAGAGTTATTTTTCAAATCTCCAATTTATTAATTTTTAGAATATTAATAAATTAGTATTATTTTATTGTGAATAAAATTGTATGAATATAAACAATTGTTTTACGACAAAACAAAATAACATAACGATTTATAATAAATACTTGTTCAAATAATCATAACATTTAAACTCGCTAGGTAAATAGATTTAAAAAATAAATCTTAATAACTTAATATTATTTTATTTTGAATAAGCTTATATAAACTGAAATAATTTTTTTATGACATAACAAAAGGTCATAATAATTTGAAATAAATATTTATTTAAATAGTCATGGCTATTTGATCTAGTTCAGTAAATATATTTATTTTTAAAATTTTTTACTTATTAATTGTCAAGATATTAATAAATTAATATTATTTTAATTTGAATAAGCTTGTATGAATAGAAACTATTATTTTATAACGAAACAAAAAGTCATAATAATTTGAAATAAATAATTGCTTAAATAATCATAACTATTTGAACTGATTTGATAAACAAATTTATTTTTTAAATTTCTTATTATTTTTTGAAATATTAATAGATTAATTTTTTTATTTTGAACAAACTTATATGAACAAAAACATTTGTTTTATGACAAAACAAAATGTCATAATGATTTGAAATAGATAATTTTTCAAATAATCATAATTATTAGAACTAGTTAGGTAAATAGAATTATTTTTTAAATCTCTTACATATTAATTTTTGAAATATTAATAAATTCATTTTATTTTATTTTGAATAAGTTAGTATGAATTCAAAAAAACCTTATTTTAGGACAAAACAAAATATCATAACGATTTGAAATAGATAATTATTCATATAGTCATAAATATTTAAACTAGTTCGACAAACAAATTTATTTTTTAATTCTCTTAGTTGTTAATTTTTGAAATATTATTAGATTATTATTATTTTATTTCGAATAAGCTTGTATGAATAAAAATAACTATTTTATGATAGAACTAAAGGTTATAATGATTTAAAGTTTACAATTATTCAAATAGTCATAACTATTTGAACTAGTTCAATAAAAAGATTTATTTTTTAAATATCTTACTAATTAATTTTTGAAAGATTAATAAGAAAAAATTATTTCATTCCGAATAAGCTTGAATGTTCAAATACAATTATTATATGGCCAAACAAAAGGTAATAATGATTTGAAATAGATAATTATTGACATTGCCATAATTATTTAAACTACTTTGATAAACAGATTCACTTTTTAAATCACTTATTAAAATTTAGAATATTAATAAATTAGTTTTATTTTATTTCGAATAAGCATGTATGAACTAAAATAATTATTTTATGATAAAATAAAAAATCATAATGATTTGAGATAGATAATTGTTCATATAGTCTTAACTATTTGAACTATTTTGACGAACAAATTTATTTTTTAAATCTCTTAGTTATTAATTTTTGGAATATAATTAAATTAATATTATTTTATTTCGAATAAGCTTGTATGAACTGAAACAATTATTTTATAACAAAACAAAAGGTTATAAGAATTAAAATAGATAATTATTCAAACAGAAACTAGTTCGATAAACAGATTTCTTTTTTAAATCTCTCACTCATTAATTTTTGAAATATTAATAAATAATGTATTATTTTATTTCGAATAGGCTTGTATGGTGAAAAACAATTGTTTTATGACAAAACAAAAGTCTTATAGATTTGAAATACATAATTGTTTAAATAGCCATAATTATTTGTACCGATTTGATAAATTGACTTGTTTTTTAAATCTCCACCTTATCAATTTTTTTAATATTAATAAAGTACTATTATTTTATTTCAAATAAGCTTTTATGAACTGAAATAATTATTTTATGATAAAAAAAAGTTATATTTACTTTAATTAGATAATTGTTCCAATAGTCATAACTATTTAAACTTATTCCATAAACATATTTATTTCTTAAATCTTTTACTTATTATTTGTCAAAATATTAACAAATTAATATTATTTTAATATGAATAAACTTGTATGAATAGAAACAATTATTTTATGACAAAACAAAAAGTCATAACAATTTGAAATATAAAATTGAACTTGTTCGATAAAAAAATTTATTTTCTAAATCTTTTACTTATTAATTGTCTTAATATTAATGAATTTGTCTTATTTAATTTGAAATAAGCCTGTGTGAATAAAAAATTATTTTATGACAAAACAAAAGGTTATAGTGATTTCAAATAGATAATTATTGAAATATTCACAATTATTTAAACTTGTTCAATAAATAAATTTATTTTTTAAATCTCTTAATTATTAATTTTTGAAATATTAATAACTTAGTATTATTTTATTTCAAATAAGCTTATATGAATTAAAATAATTTTTTAATGACAAAACAAAAGGTCATAATGATTTAAAATAGATATTTATTCAAATAGTCATGACTTGTTGAATAAATATCTATTTTAAATCGTTATGACCTTTTGATCTAGTTTGATAAACATATTTATTTTTTAAATCTTTTACTTATTAATTATTGAAATATTAACAAATGAGTATTATTTTAATTTGAATAAACTTGTATGAACAAAAACTATTATTTTATAACAAAACAAAAAAGTCATAACAATTTGAAAGAAATAATTGCTCAAATAATCATAACTATTTGAACTGGTTTGATAAATAAATTTATTTTTTAAATCTCTTATTAATTTTTAAAATATTAATAGTTTAGTATTTTTTTATTCTGAACAAACTTATATAAACAAAAACATTTGTTTTATGATAAAAGAAAAAGTCATAACAATTTGAAATAGATAATTATTCAAATAGTCATAATTATTTGAACTAGTTAGGTAAACAAAATTATTTTTTGAATCTCTTACATATAAATTTTTGAAATATTAATAAATTCAATTTATTTTATTCCAAAAAAGCTAGTATGAATTGAAAAAATTATTTTATGACAAAACAAAAGCGATTTGAAATAGATAATGGTTCATATAGTCTTAACTATTGGAATTAGTTCGGCAAACAAATTTATTTTTTAAATATCTTAGTTCTTAATTTTCTAAATATTATTGTATTAGTACTATTTTATTTCGAATAAACTTGTATGAATAAAAATAATTGTTTTATGACATAATAAAATGTTATAACAATTTAAAGTATACAATTATTCAAATAGTCATAAATATTTAAATTGGTTCGATAAATAAATTTATTATTTAAAACTCTTATTAATTTTTGAAAGATTAATAAATTAGTATTATTTTATTTCGATTAAACTTGTATGATCAAAATTCATTTTTTAAATCTCTTAATTATTAATTTTTGAAATATATATAATTGTTTATTTCAAATAAGCTTATATGAACTGAAATAATTTTTTAATGACAAAACAAAAAGTCATAACGATTTGAAATATATATTTATTCAAATAGTCATGACTATTTGATTTAGTATGGTAAACATATTTATTTTTTAAATTTTTACTTGTTAATTATTAAAATATTAATAAATTAGTATTATTTTAATATGTATAAACTTGTATGAACAGAAACTATTGTTTTATAATAAAACAAAAAGTCATAACAATTTGAAAGAAATAATTGCTCAAATAGTCATAACTATTTGAACCAGTTTGATAAACAATTTTATTTTTTAAATCTCTTATTAATTTTGAAATATTAATAGTTTAGCATTTTTTTATTCCAAACAAACTTATAGAAACAAAAACATTTGTTTTATGACAAATTGATTAAAAAAATTTAGTAAAAAAATTCTAAATTTGAATGAAACAATGATGTTATTATATAAAAAGAAAATTATCTCATATATTGTAATTCATTGATAAATTAATAGTAAATCATAAATAACTTAGTAGTAATTCAATTGATAACCTAATAGTAAATAATTGATAACTTAATAGCTAATTATTAAAAAGTTAGTAATAGATCAATGGTAATTAGTAAATGCATAATAATGTAGTAGTAAATCATTGAATTTAGTAGTAAATTACTAATAACATACTAATAAATCACTTATAATTTAGTTGTATATCAATGATAATTTAGTAATAAATTAGTTAATTATTAATAATGTTATAGTAAATCATCGATAACGTCATAGAAAATTAGTTATAACTTTATAATAGATTATTAATAACTTAAAAGTAAATCATTCATAACTTAATAGTAAATCATTGATAATTTAATAATAAATCACTAATAACATAGTTATAAAGTAGTGATAACTTAAACGTCAATTGGTGATAATTTTTTTATAGTTGAAGTTTTTAATAATTAAACTTTGGTTACTAGCAAGAGTGAAGTCAAAACTTACAAATAAATTATTTACAATAATAAATCAGTGTTAACTTAGTCGTAATTTATTGATAACTTAATGATAAATAAATTATAATTTAATTATAAGTCAGTGATAATAATAAATTAATGATAACTTATAATAAATCAATTTTAGCTTAGTAGTAAAGTATGGATAACTTAATAATAAATTATTCATATTTTAATAGTAAATTAATGACATAACTAAGTTGTAAATTATTGATAATATATAGTAGTAAATCATTGCTAACTTAGTAATTTTTTTTTTGTTTTGTTGAATATTGATATAGAGCTATATTTTTTCTAATATATGTAACATATTTGATTCATTTAAAAAATTATATTTATTGCCACTTAATATTAAAGTATTGAATTACAAATATTTTTGGATATTGTACACATATATAAATAATTAAAACAATATTCATGTACCAATTACTATAACAACATAATTTTATTGGAAAAAATAAGTTTTTGAAGTGACAATTTGGAATGACTTTATCTAAATTTGAATGTCATCGATCGTCTACTTGATAATAAATTAATTGTAACTAGATTAATGCTATGTCTTTACTAAAAATAAATTGTTCTGTTACGTGGTATCTTTATAACACTAATAGCAACTATACAAAAAATTATTGTCTTTAAAGATACTTTTAAAATGAAAAAAACAAATAGTGAGTCTAAACTTATTAGAAAACACCATAGAAAAATTACCTATAAGTTATTTTCTCAAGTATATAATATTTTAAATTAAAATATATGATTTATTAATATTAATAATAGTACAAATTCTATAAATTATAATTTTATAACAATATCAGTTAAAGGATTAATTTTTTATATGACTTATACTATACATATAATTAAGTGTTCGTCGAATAAAAAAATTACTCTATTTTAATTAAAAAAGAGTTCAAATATTAAAAATATATTCATTATCAATTTTGAAGTCTAAGATTTAAAATATAGTTAAACTTTAAAATATAATAATATCTTTTGATATTTGTCTAAAATATGTCAAATCTATTAACTTTAGAATTCTTATATTTCATTATTTTAACAAACAATAAAATATTGAACCAAAATTAATTGAGAAATGTAGTTCAATATTTAAAGAACAACATAAAAATACTATTTAATTATGATAAAATATACCTTTAAGTAAAGTGTGTTATTTAAACCCTTATTATAACATATTTTAATAAGTTATGCATATTTAATGGCTTTTTAAGAAATCAATTTTCGATATTAAAAGTAGTTTTAGTCAATATCCCTTATAAATATATAAATAAACATCATTGCTAATTATATCGAGATAATAATAGTTCTTGATTACTTAAAATCTTTTTTTTAGAATATGTTTATAAATTAATATTTTTTAATTAGTAAAATTCATGTAAGTATGCATTTTTTTACTATAAAATTAAACTACAAAATGATTTATATGACATAAATAAGTACAAATAAAAATATGAAGTAAATGATCATGAAAAAGAAAACATTATGTATTTACTTTATTTGAAGCAACAAAAACTTTATAACAATATGGTTTCAAATCAAAATAAAGAATTTAAATTTTCAATAGCAAATAGATGAAAAGCAAGAGTTTAAATGAATTTAATGATGATCAATTACTTCACAAATTTATAAAATTGAAGATAAAAATCCACTACAAAAAAAGTTAAAAGAAAAAGCTTGAGAAAAAGCATAAAATAAAGAAGAAAAAGAAGTACAAAATCCAATTTGATTGTGATAGAAAACAATTATATGAAAAAATTAAAAAAAAAAGAAAAATATATAAAAAATGAATGAAGATGATGACCTAAAACCAAAAAACTTAAAAGAAAACTTCTAGAAAAAGTTAAAATAGAGAAAGATTAAATATTTATTCTTTATTAGAATTTTAATTTAAAATTTTTGTTCTATTTATTTTTTTCAAACTTAAATTTATATTTCCAATTTAATTTAGTATAATGATAGTTATTTCAATTTTATTACTATAAAAGTATTAAAATGATTTTTATTATATTAGAATTGTAATTTAGTTAACAATTTTGAGCTATATAATATATATTTATAACAAATTTCTTGATTTTAAAGGTTTGTAAGTAATAATTTAATATTTTATATCAAAAAAATTTTTAAGTACTTAAATGAAGATGATTTAAGGATCTATCCCATTTGCTTGTAAAACTACATTTTGGCATCTTCTGCTTCATGGTTTGCGCTTGGAGGAATGTCTTTTTTGATGTTCCAAGTAGGTGGGGAGCTTAATTTTCTCCAGATAATTGAGATTGCTTTCTACAATATAGTAATGATCAAAAATTTGATATGGTATGCATGAATTAGTCTTGCATATAACAGCAGCTAAAAGTGACAACCAAGATAAAAAAAATGCATTGTGTACTAATTTTCTAATAAAAAAATATAAGCTAGTTAATTATCTTCTTACCTTGGGAACTGTTAGACATGATTCTCTTATGGAATGATCAATATGAAATACAGTTTGGTCATTTTTGCTTTTGTTTCTTTGATCCATTCTTTTATCCTATATCAAGTATCGAACTATCCAAATTTTCCTTCCAATTGTTGCCAAATGCAAAGGCATATTTCCATCATTATCAGGCTGGTTTATGAGTCCTTTTGTTTCTACTGTTTCCAGCATATACCTGATGACATTACCTTTCCCACTAAGGATAACAACATGTAGAGCATTGCACCCATATAAATCAAGAAGTTATACAGATTCTGGACATTTTCAAATGATCTTTCTTATAATATTAACATGACCATTGCTAGTTGCAACATGAAGTGGTGAGTGACCATGTTTGTCCAATATATATACAACATTATTATCAAGATCTAGTAATTGTTTCACTATTTTATGGTCTCTTAGAGATGCTGCATAGTGGAGAGAGGTTCTTCTATGATGGTCAACTTCTTTGATCAACGTGGTTTGGCTCTTAGGAGGGCTTGCATGATACCTTACGTTTACATAAAAAATTTGTTAAGATAAAGCAAACCAGAAGCATTATCAAAGGGAAATACTTAGCAAAAATCTAATATCTCTATTTTGGTATAGAAATTAGAATTGCAAGAGTTTTGAAACAGCAAGAACTACAATGTTGTGTAAGAGAAATTTGTGAAAATAAATGAACCAAATATGAAAATTACCATATGGCTTTCACTGACAGCAGCATGCAAAGTTATTTAGCCATCAAACCCCCATAAGCTACGAACTTATTTGTTGATGTCATAATTTCATTCACTATCTCTAGCTTTCCTTCTCTGGAAGCAAGATACAAAGGCAATTCACCAGCAAAATTTTCTAAAAAAGTCAACTTAGGATCGATCTTTAGCAAGAGTTAAACCACTTTAAGATGAACATTCTTGAGAGCTTCATGCAAAACTATGTTGTTTTCCTTGTTAACCATTCTCAGAATCTCAAACTTGCTAATGATTTCATCTTCATCAGTTTCTCTCCAACCTACCTTTGTAGCAATATGTAGAGGTATATCTTCATCTAAATTCTATTTTATCAGAAGTGATCCATGCTTGTCATAAATCTCACTGATAATAATCTTGTGTCTAAATTTTACAGCTATGTTTTCTTGGGGAGTTACCTTTAAAAGTAGTATTGGATTTTGATATAGAAAATGTTTGAGGGAATAAACTTTGCCTAACTTTACATATTGGTTGAATTTTGGATCCATTGAATGATCATATCTAGAATTGTTAATAGGTAAAGCTTTTGATTCCCTAACTACATTATGAAAAAAAAAGTTATATTCTCTTTTACAATCTAGCTCTATACAACATTTAGTCAAAATATCACTGGCTTGCCTTTTCATAGATTGAAATATAGCTTTTGCTTTAACTTTTACTAAATGAAAATAAAATATACATAGGTAGAAAATCATTCCAGGTAACAATTCAATATAATTGGCCAACATGGACTATTTTAAAGGGTCCAAGTTTGTGACTTGACCGAAGCATAATATTATAGAAAATTACATGAAGGAAAAAGACAATGGAAAGTTATGTACAAACTTAGAAAGAAAAACAAAATTTTAAAGTTTCCAAATGTGACAAGCTTCATGACTTTTCAAGCTATATGCAATTTAATAGTCTAAAGTTTTGTTCTTGTTTCTTTGGATAAAAGTTACTTAAAGGCACAAAACATGAAAACAAATGCTAATCTTCTAAATATAAAATATTTGAGGCAGCTTAACAAAACAGGGCTATCTCATTTTGCAAAAAAAATTTTCTACTGCATTTGCCTCAACATTATCCTAAGCTATATGACTGATTGAAATTATTGAAATCAACATTTATTTTGTTGCCAAACATAACCATAAACCATAAACCGACCAATTTCAAAACATAATAATTCATTTCATATGACACAAAAAATGTGTATTTATCAGATTTTGTTTAGATTAAATTTAAAATTGAATCAAAATAATTTGTTAAACAATTTTTATTTTATTTGAATCTATTCAATTTAAAAAATATTATAATTAATTATTATCTTAATAAATATTTTGAATTTATTAAATTATCAAATAAATTGAACAAATTAAATCTCATTCTAATTAATTTGGATTTAAAATTATTTTATCCAAATTATTCTAAGAGGGCTTAATAAAATAGTGTGCCCTATCTCATTTTGAATTCTTATTATTTTATTTTTTAATTTTAATTTCTTTGAAAAAGGGTCAAAATAATAATAAATAAAAACAGAAAGCTTGAAAACCCTGAACAGTCAAAATTCAAAAAAATCCACTATTGAATTCAAGTCAATTGCCCACTGTATTGTTGTCTAACTTTGCAGCACAAAAACTGTAAAGTCTTTCTCAAATCTCATAAAATCGAAAATTTGAATTAAAGTGTTTCTCAAATCTAAAAAAATTGGGGATTTGAACTGGATCTGACAAAAAATTCAGGCAAGAGAGGAGGCCAATCTTTTCTAAAAAAACTTTTGAAAGGCATTTTTTTCTTGAGGTCAATTTTTGGATCAAAGAAGGCAATGCCAAAAATCCAACAAGCCATTGCCTCCACCGGCAACCATGTGTACCACCATACCTTCCCACTTTAAACCACCACCATCCTATTCCCTTTCCTTTGCCAGCCGATCACCAACCCAACCCCGTCGATCTCCCAACCACCCCCCCAGGAACAGCTCTCATCTCCCACCTACCCACCACCCACAGCCCTACTGAGATAGCCATCGAAACTGCCAACAAATAAATAGCAACTGTCACATCCAAAAACAAAAAGTCAAAAAGCCAAGCCAACAAAGCCAAAAAAAAAAAAATTCCAAACAACCACAGTCCTCTACTGAGGAATCCATCGGGAAAAAAAAAAAGAAACAGAAAAGGGCCCGTTGAGGATGAAAAGGGCTTTCGGTCATGGGATTTTTTTTTTTGTTTTTATGAGTGATTTGGGAGAGTATTTTTAAGATTTTTTGAAATGAGAGAAAAGAGCTATTTTTTTGGGCGGTGGGAGCGACAGCAGCGTATGGAGGTCAGCGCGGGTGAGGAGACTTTTGGATGATCTGAACCGGTAGAAAGGAAGGATGGAAAGGGAGAAACAACATACTTTGGTTTCAGGACGACCGGAGTGAACGGCGGTTTAAAATTTCGGGTTAAAGTTTCAGATCTAAGCTATTATGAGGTGATTTGCGAAAAACAGAGGCTGAATCTGAGACAAGAAGGAAGAGAGGAGTCCACGGCTGAAATTTTGGAGTCAACTGACGCCGAACGGCGGCCGGGTCGGCTACCGTCGCCGGGATCTGGGTTGGGGGAGAGCGGCCGGGTGTGTCTTTTTTGTTGAGAAAATGTTGCATTTGATACAAAAAAGGGAAAACTCAGGTTTGATGCTCCTGACCCGACCCTCTTACAATGTTTTTATTTAGCAAAGTGATCAATGAATATGGAATTGTCTAATGATGTTATAGATAAGGTATATGTCACTGACATTTTTATTATCTTGTATATCTTATTTAATTATAGGTATGCACAATACAAAAGAATATTAAAGGAAATTGATAAGTATGAAAGTGTTTTGGAGTCATTTTCTCTTGGCTATGAGAAGCTTGGCTTCACATGTAGGTTATCATTCTTCCAAATATCTAATTGTTAGCATGTGCTTATTTTTCATAACTGTAATGTTCCATATTAATTGTAGCTCCCATGGTTGCATGTTATTGCTTTTTATGCTAAATGTAATTTGTTTTGATTTATTACTCTTTCCAGTTCAAATGAGCAATTTTCAATTAAATAAAATTAGTGTTGGAATATTCTTGTGATTGATTTGTGTGGGATTAGTGTACATGATTTTCTAGATCTTTTATCTTTATATGTTTAAAATTTAGGCAGATCAATCTAAAAAAAAAACCAGTTCCTTGATGCTTAACAAAGTGTGGAGCAAGTATTTGGTTCTTTGGTGCAAGGAAAAAATGAGAATTTTATTAAAGCCCTTAGAATTAGTCCTTTCTCTATTATTTCACTTTTATATGTTTATTTTATTTATTTATTTATTTATTTGTTAATGTCTTATCCTTGTTTCCTTTATCATTTCTTTGTATTACATTGCTTAATAGCTGTCTTGTTAACTTTAATTTTTAGTAAAAATGTTATTCTCCATTCATGTTTTTTTTTTTGTCTTAGAAGTTGTTTTATGATAAACTGATATTGCTATTTTTTGATATAATCTCATCTGGCTTTAAGTGAGACAAGAATAACTTACAGGGAGTGGGCACTAGGAGTTAGGGTTTTTTATGCATCATTTTAACATTTTGAGATTTTAACCATTAATCTTACTAACTTCTATGCAAAAAAAGTCTTATTAACTTCTAGGTGTTTTGCTTTCTCTTCAATTTTTGTGATTTTTTACCGCGTTTTCTTTTTCAGTCAGCAACACTGATTGGAAATTTTAACAATTGGAATCCTAATGCAGATATTATGAGCTGGGTATGTTATGCTTTCTTGTGCAAGAATAAATGCCACTTGTGCATTGAATTGATATTTTCCATGTCTGTAAGAATTGACCTGCCATTGATGGGTTACTTGACATTAAGTGAAGTTCATAATAATTGAGCAATAATTTAGTAGGTGCACCTGCAAGTGATTTTCTTTGATTGCTTTCTGAATCTTCTCCTTCTATACATGACATAAATAATGCAGTCACAAGATGGAGTTGGTGCAGTCAAAATATCAGTAACTCCACACTTTGTTTCTGAGGCAGTTTTCTTGCAATTTTATATCTATTGATGAACTACACATCATTTGTGTTGCTTTTAATGAGCTACTGTCTCCCCTGTTTTTCTCTTTGACTCAGACCAATGTGCTCTACGATGTATGCCTAAGAAACTATAGTGTTCGCAATACTAGCCATTCATAAGTAAATGCTTATATCTTCTTTAAATGCACATGCTGAAAGAAGTTAAAAGTTATGTAAGTTTGGTTTGTCAAAACACTTAGCTTAATGTTGAATCTGAATGTAAACATGTGTGTTGATTTACATTGGCAGTGATCTATTGTCTATTTCTATATTTAAATAACATCTAGTGTTTAATACTACAAATATTAATTGTTTTCTAACAGAATGAGTTTGGTGTCTGGGAGATCTTTTGGCCTAATAATGCTGCTAGTTCACCACCAACTCCCTATGGTTCTCAAGTGAAGGTAAACTACCTATAGATGAATATAAGTTTGGCTCTTGAAAGTTATTGTGCTTACATTCAAATGCTACTTGTTTATTATTTCCTTTTTCCACTTTTTAAGTCAGTAAAAAGAAACTATAAAAACTTGCAACTCTTTCCTTGTAGATCAACAATGTATTTAACCTTTTGATCATGACCTGTGGACCAGGAACCTTTTAAGTATGATGCTTTTTTTTTTTACACTGATCCTATTGCATGTGTATATGGTTTGAATAAATCATTGGTTTGTACTACAACCTTCTCGATAATTAATTACTAGAATTCATGACATAAAGGCATTGAAGTATTTAATGGGGTGGTCTCCGAGTCAAGCAAAATTATTCAAGGTAGCTAAGTTCAAATCCAACTAACTTCCGGCCTAAAAAGAAGGGAGAAAGAAAGAAAAGATGAAGATGAAAAAAAAAAAAACATTTCTCTGGTATTACTAAATAATGAATATTACTTTAGTTACTGAAAATGCAAATGCCAAATAGCTAGTGACTTGGATCTTTGTTAACTGCTTTATGTATAGAAATATCTTAAATAGCAGTTTCAAATCAATAACATGGAAGTTGGTTCGATTGCATTTTATTATGATTCTTCACCCATTTCTAAAACCCATTAAGAAGCCTAAATTTGCAATTAAACCAAAATTTATCTCTAGTTTTCATCATACTGTCATTCCAAGAAAATTTGTCCCACAAACACCTTCAGTCTTTATCTTCCATGCTACATTATGATATGGCTAATCCGTTTCCTAGTTTTCTTAATATTATCAACTCTGAGATGCAGGAGCCAATAATTAACACATATGCCAACTTTAGAGATAATGTGCTTCCCCACATTAAAAGACTTGGATATAATGCTGTTCAAATCATGGCTATTCAAGAGCACTGGTATTATGCTAGATTTGGTTATTATCTCCATCAAAATGTCAGCTCATCTTTATTTGTTGCTGTTTATGTTTGTTAACTTGTACTAAAATGTTATGTTTTGGATATAAACATAAATATTTCTTCAGAATTTAGTTTTGGTTATGGAAACTAACCTCTTCTACTTTTAACAAATTGCATTTAATATGTTGTAGGTATCATGTGACAAACTTTTTTGCACCAAGCAACCATTTTGGAACCCTTGATGATCTTAAGTCACTGATAGATAGGGCTCATGAGTTGGGTCTACTTGTTCTTATGGATATTGTGCACAGGTAATAATTGGACTTGCAGGAGAATATCATTTCTAGAAAGACACCCTTCAGCTTTATTAGCTGTTACAGTTTTTGTGCAAACGATTTTTCCCAGCTTTTTGGTACCAAAAATGAAAATATAAACTCTTTTTCTTCTTTTTTCTTGCTTAGATTGTATTGTCCTTCTTCTAGTAGACTTGATGCAAATAAGGCCATGAGAATTTGGGATGTTATTGGTCCTTACTCTTACTATGTTTTTTCTAGTTGTTTTTGGCTTCCTAAAAGGTTTCTAAAGAACAAACCTAAATGGGAGAAAGCAAAGTCATAATTGTTTGAAAATATATATGATTAAATGCAATAGAATTTGTAGTATAATTGTTCTATTAAAAGAGGAATCATAATATTTTGTTCTACAAGAGATTATATTTTTTATTTTTAATTGTTTTAAAGTATTATTGTCTTTTCTACCCAAATGTACTTTCTGCTTCTGGAAGCAAAAAGCTAGTAGCAAAACAACTACCAAATGGAATCTTACTGTATTGTTTACAATGAAAGTTTTTATCTTTTGCATGTCATTAATGTTAAATTATTTTCTAAGCTGTAGCAAATTTTTATTCAAGTATTTGCTCTATTGCTTTGAGTAAGTAACTTTTGCTATAAGTCTCAGTTAATTTTTATTCTTTAGTTAAATTAAGTTATTAATTAATTTTGTCATCCATCTTTGTATCTGACTGATGTTTGACGAATATGGCCATGGATCTAATAATGTGTTAGATGGATTGAACATGTTTGATGGAACCAATGCTCATTACTTCCACTCGGGGTCAAAGGGTCACCACTGGATGTGGGATTCTCACCTTTTTAATTGTGGAAGCTGGGAAGTATGTACTTCTATTGAAACTTCTCTTAAACAATAGCTTGTTGAAAGATTTTGGCTTCCTTCCATCCTATTGTGTGTAAATATTAATTTTTACTTGTTGCTTTAGGTACAAAGGTTTCTTCTTTCAAATGCAAAATGGTGGCTGGAAGAATACAAGTTTGATGGGTTCAGATTTGATGTTGTGACTTCAATGATGTACACTTATCATGGGTTGCAATTAATATCTGAGTGAGTTTGCAAATTTTCTATTCTGCTTGGTGTTATATAATAAGTTACTCGCATGTTTAGATGTTAATTATTGAAGTTTTGACTTTATGTTATATAGAGAAGTAGAACTGATGTAACATTTGGTTCTTGTAAGTGGTGAAGCATCGTTTCTCTATGTTTGTTTCTTAGCTAAATTCTCTTGAGGACTAAAGGTTTTTAGTGTCATTGCATTTTTATAATGTATTATCCCGGCTTAACCTTTGTTTTCTTGAACTTGCTGTAGATAGCATTTACTAGAAACTACAATGAATACTTCGGAAATGCAACTGATGTTGATGCTGTTGTCTATCTGATGCTGGTTAATCATATGATTCATGGGCTATATCCTGAGGCTGTAACCATTGGTGAAGATGTATGTTCTATAACTCCTTTTTGAGTCACATTGAGCATACTTCGATTTATAATCGTTTATCTGTTCCAGAATTATGATATCTGCTTTAAGTCCCCTATCTCTTCTACAACAATACTTGTTGAACTGGGTTGCGTAAATGGAATGGGGTTTCAATACTTTTTTATGTGATCTGTGAAGATGCTAAGTGTAGAAATGGTTTTGAAAAAGTTTGCACACGTACTTGTGTGTGAAGCTTACCAACATTTGTGTATTGTACATGTTTTTCTAATTCTCTACTGCTGCATCACTTCTCTTCATGCATCAATTGAATCCATATGCCATGAATAAGTAGGTTACCTTGCTAGTAGTTAAGTGTTTTGATATTGTAGAATGAACTAAAGAATTGTTAAAAATGCTTGTTGTAAATTGAACTAATTTTTATTGTAGACCAAGAGTTTTGGAAACATAGCAACTAAAGATGCCAAAAATGAAAATTCCAAAAACACTTGAAGGGAACAAACAAGCATCTCTAGAAATCTTAAAATATCCTTGCTTTTCACATATTTTATCTTTTGTGCAGATAATTCACCTAAAGAGCTACTAGCACAATAAAAGGTAATTTATGTTTTACCCTTTAGAAATATTAGCATAGTAAGGAACATTTAATAGATAAAATGTTTATATTGGAGTGATTTAGTTGCAGATTTTCATATATTATTTGCAAAAATAACATTCTTTAAGTTCTATGAATATTGAAAAGGAAAAGAAACAATAGTTGAAGGTAGACTTCCACCATCTTAAAATGTCATCTGTCATAATAATCAATTCTCCTCTTCTTTTCTTTTTTACTCTGACCCATGTGCTCTAAGAGGTATGCCTTAAGAAACTGTAGGATTTGCAATACCAGCTGTTCATAAGTCAATGCTTGTATCTTCTGTAAATGCACATGCTGAAAAAAGTTGAAAGTTATTTAAGTTTGTTTGTCAAAACACTTAGCTTAATGTTAAATCTGAATGTAAATATGGGTCTTTTTATATGTATGTGGGCATGAATATTTTTCTTAATGGACCAAAGATTAGGTGTATAGTCTGGTGCAGTTGATATTCTTAAAAGCTCCAAATAGAAAAGTTAAGAAGATAAACGTTGTCAAAGTTTTTATAATTAAGTGCAAAAGCCACCTTGCTTATGTAACAATTAATTGTATCAGCTAATTCATATATTTTATGCCATGCAGTCTCAAGTATAAAAGGGAAGGTGACTGTGTTCTAAGTACTTAGAAAGCTGTGTTGATTTACATTGGTAGTGATCTATTGTCTACTTCTATATTTAAATAACATCTAGTGTTTAATTCTACAAATATTAATTGTTTTTTAACAGAATGAGTTTGGTGTCTGGAGATCTTTTGGCCTAATAATGTTGACGGTTCACCACCAATTCCCCATGGTTCTCAAGTGAAGGTAAATTACCTGTAGATGAACATAAGTTTGGCTCGTGAAACTTATTGTGCTTACATTCAAATGTTACTTGTTTATTATTTCCTTTTTCCACTTTTTAAGTCAAAGTAAAAAGAAACTATAAAAACTTGCAACTCTTTCCCTGTAGATCAACAAGGTGTTTAGCCTTTTGATCATGATCTGTGGACCAGGAACCTTTAAGTATGATGCTTCTTTTTAACATTGATCCTATTGCATGTGTATATGGTTTGACTAAATCATTGGTTGTACTAAAACCTTCACAATAATTAATTACTAGAATTCATGACATAAAGGCATTGAAGTATTTAGTGGGGTGGTCTCCAAGTCAAGCAAAATCATTCAAGGTAGCTGAGTTCAAATCCAACTAACTCCCATCCTAAAAGGAAGGGAGAAAGAAAGGAAAGATGAAGATGAAAGAAAAACCATTTTTCTGGTGGACTGTTATGATCATGTCAATTATCATTCATCCAAACCTCTTTTTCCAAGTGTACATTTTAAGTTTTTGACCACATAATTCTAGACTCATATGGAAACTCCATCTAGGATTAAGGACTCCATTCCTGCTTGGATCAAGTTCTCTGTTCAAGCACCGGGTGAAATCCCATACAACGGAATATACTATGATCTGCCAAAAGAGGTATAGTTGGTGGCTATTTGCTCTTTTGGTTTTGTTGGGAAAATTAGATAACTTATTCTTTTCAAACTATAAGCAGCTGAAATATTTGGAGCTTGGGGAAAATCAGAAATACCAATTAATGTTTATGATAATTTTAAAATGACTGCATGTGTATGAAGATACATAGACAAAAGCATGCATGCCTGCACACAAATATGATTAATTGATTATATAAACAAATAATGAATTTCTTATTCATCTTAGAGTAGGTTGTTTTGATGAACGTCTTCTTTTATAACATTAATATTAAGAGCAATGCCCTTAAAGGTTTTTAAGAAAACAATTTTGATTGGTTCTTTTTCATATATGAAGTCAGTTTCTAAATTGTGTTATCGCTTGTTCAAGTTTAATCACTGCACAGCACAGTCAACTTAGTTTAGTCTGTAATATGTGTCTTATCTCAAATTTTTGTACTCTCTAACTTGACTAATGATTTTTATACTATAATAGGAAAAGTATGTATTCAAACACCGCCAGCCAAAAAAACCAAAATCACATAAGTTCATGAATCACATGTCGGAATGAGTAGCATAGTATGCATCTTTCTTTCCCTTGCATGTAGCAAATTGTTATTCAACTCTTCTGTATCTGCACTGAATTGCATTTCCTTGATTTATTTAATCTTAAAAAAGGAAACCTTAAGTTTGATAAAAAGCTTCATTAAATGCTATCATGTGTGGGATCATATTTTTTATGCTATTTCTTTCAACCCTTCCTATGAAGTGTTCTTGCAAGGTTTTGAGACTGAACAGTAAAGCAAGAGGTTTTATAAGACAATACATTTTACAAGAAAACTTATCTTAGTATCTGTATTTAAACTATCAATTTTACACCCCCCCCCCCCCCCCAAAAAAAAAAAAAAAGGAAGATAGAGAGACATTTTGGCTTGTGTTGAACATCTTTAAGAGCATCAAACAGTATAGCTGTCTGGAAAGGCCTGTAAATTTTGAAATGGAACTTTCCTACATCCCATAGGCAGGGTGGCCTCTCTTAAAGAGAAAATCTGTCAAATTAAGCTAGCAAAGAGCCACGTAGGTGTATACGGCCTACTTTTCATGTTCTTTGGTTAAAGGAAGTCCTTCCATTTGAATTATACTAAATAATGAGTATTACTTTAGTTAATGATAATGCAAATGCCAAACAGCTAGTGACTTGGATATTTGTTAACTGCTTTGTGTATAGAAATATTTTAAATGGCAGTTTAAAATCAATAACGTAGAAGTTGGTTTGATTGCATTTCATTATGATTCTTCACCCATTTCTAAAACCCATTAAGAAGCCTAAATTTGCAGTTAAACCGAAATTTATCTCTAGTTTTCATCATACTGTCATTCAAAGAAAATTTGTCCCATAAACACCTTTAGACTTTATCTTCCATGGTACACTTTGGTATGGTTAATCCATTTCCTAGTTTTCTTAATATTATCAACTCTGAGATGCAGGAGCCAATAAATAACACATATGCCAACTTTAGAGATGATGTGCTTCCCCGTATTAAAAGTCTTGGATATAATGCTGTTCAAATCATGGTTGTTCAAGAGCACTCATATTATGCTTGATTTGGGTATTATCTCCATCGAAATATCAGCTCATCTTTATTTGTTGCTGTTTATGTTTGTTAACTTGTACTAAAATGTTATGTTTTGGATGTAAACAGAAATATTTCTTCAGAATTTAGTTTTGGTTATGGAAACTAACCTCTTCTACTTTTAACAAGTTGCATTTAATAAGTTGCAGGTATCATGTGACAAACTTCTTTGCACCAAGCAGTCGTTTTGGAACCCCTAATGATCTTAAGTCACTGATAGATAGGGCTCATAAGTTGGGTCTACTTGTAATTGTGGATATTGTGCACAGGTAATAATTGGACTTGCAGGAGAATATCATTTCTAGAAACACAGCCTTCAGCTTTATTTGTTGTTACAGTTTTTGTGCAAACGGTTTTTCCCAGCTTTTTCATACCAAAAATGAAAATATAAACTCTTTTTCTTCTTCTTCTTCTTTTCCTATTTAGACTGTATGGTCATTCTTCCAGTAGACTTGCTTTTCACATATTTCATCTTTTGTGCAAATAATTCACCTAAAGAGCTAATAGCACAATAAAAGGTAATTTATGTTTTACCCTTTAGAAATATTAGCATAGTAAGGAACTTTTAATTGATAAAATGTTTATATTGGGGTGATTTGGTTGCAGATTTTCATATATTATTTGCAAAAATAACATTCTTTAAGTTCTATTAATATTGAAGTGGAAAAGAAACAATAGTTGAAGGTAGACTTCCACCATTTTAAATTATCATCTGTCATAATAATCAATTCTTCCCTGCTTTTCTCTTTGACTCAAACCGTGTGCTCTAAGATGTATGCCTTAAGAAACTGTAGTATTTGCAATACCAGCTGTTCATAAGTCAATGCTTATATCTTTCTCTAAATGCACATGCCGAAAGAAGTTAAAAGTTATTTAAGTTTGGTTTGTCAAAACACTTAGCTTAATGTTAAATCTGAATGTAAACATGAATCTTTTTATATGTATGTGAGCATGAATATTCTTTTTAATGGACCAAAGATTGGGTGTATAGTCTGGTGCAGTTGGTATTCTTAAAAGCTCCAAATAGAAAAGTTAAGAAGATAAACGTTGTCAAAGTTTTTATAATTAAGTGCAAAAGTCACCTTACTTATGTAACAATTAATTGTATCAACTAATTCATATATTTAATGCCATGCAATCTCAAGTATAAAAGGAAGGTGATTGTGTTCTAAGTGCTTAGATAGCGGTGTTGATTAACACTGGCAGTGATCTATTGTCTATTTCTATATTTAAATAACATCTACTGTTTAATTCTACAAATATTAATTGTTTTTTAACAGAATGAGTTTGGTGTCTGGGAGATATTTTGGCTAATAATGCTTATGGTTCACCACCAATTCCCCATGGTTCTCAAGTGAAGGTAAATTACCTGTAGATGAAGATAAGTTTGGCTCTTGATACTTATTGTGCTTACATTCAAATGCTACTTGTTTATTATTTTCTTTTTCCACTTTTTAAGTCAGAGTAAAAAGAAACTATTAAAACTTGCGTCTCTTTCCCTGTAGATCAACAAGGTATTTAACCTTTTGATCATGATCTGTGGACCGGGAACCTTTAAGTGATGCTTTTTTTTAACACTGATCCTATTGCATGTGTATATGGTTTGAATAAATCGTTGGTTGTAGTACAATGTTCACGATAATTAATTACTAGAATTCATGACATAATGGCATTGAAGTATTTAGTGGGGCGGTCTTTAAGTCAAGCAAAATTATTCAAGGTAGCTGAGTTTAAATCCAACTAATTCCTGTCCTAAAAGGAAGGGAGAAAGAAAGGATGAAGATGGAAAAAAATTATTTTTTTGGTGGACTGTTATGATCATGTCAATTATCATTCATCGAAACCTCTTTTTCCATGTGTCCATTTTAACTTTTTGAAAATATGATTGTAGATTTGTATGGAAACTCCATTTGGGATTAAGGACTCCATTCTTGCTTGGATCAAGTTCTCTGATCAAGCACCAGGTGAAATCCCATACAACGGAATATACTATAATTGGCTGGAAGAGGTATAATTAGTGGTTGTTTGATCTTTTGGTTTTGTTGGAAAGATTAGATAACCTATTTTTTTCAAACTATAAGCAGCTGAAATATTTGGAGCTTGGGGAAAATTAGAAATACCAACTAATGTTTATGATAATTTTAAAATGACTGCATGTGTGTGAGGATACATTAAAAAAGCATGCATGCATGCCTGCACACAAATATGATTAATTGATATACAAACAAATAATGAATTTCTTATTCTTCTTAGAGTAGGTTGTTTTGATGAACGTCTGCCTTTATAACGTTAATATTAACATCAATGCCCTTAAAGGTTTTTAAGAAAACAATTTTGATTGGTTCTTTTTCATATATGAAGTCAGTTTCTAAATTGTGTTCTCGCTTGTTCAAGTTTAATCACTGCACAACACAGTCAACTTAGTTTAGTTTGTAATATGTGTCTTATCTCAAATTTTTGTACTCTTTATCCTGACTAATGATTTTTATACCATAACAGGAAAATCATGTATACAAATACCCCCAGCCAAAAGGACTAAAATCACTTAAGTCTATGAATCACATGTTGGAATGGGTAGCATTGTATGCATATTCCTTTCCCTTGCATGTTGCAAATTGTTTTTCAACTCTTCTGTCTCTATTCTGAATTGCATTTCCTTGATTTATTTAATCTTAAAAGAGGAAACCTTAAGTTTGATAAAAAGCTTCATTAAATACTATCATGTGTGTGATCATATTTTTTATGTTATTTCTTTCAACCTTTCCTATGAAGTGTTCCTGCAAGGTTTTAAGACTCAAAAGTGAAGTAGGAGGTTTTATAAGACAATACATTTTAAAGGAAAATTTATCTTAGTATTTGTATTTAAACTATCAATTTTACCTCCCCTCCCCATCCCAAAAAAAAAAAAAAAAAACAAAAGGAAGATAGAGAAACATTTTGACTTGCATTGAACATCTTTAAGAGCATCAAATGATATAGCTGTCTGGAAAGGCCTGTAAACTTTGAAATGGAACTTTCTTGCATCCCATAGGCAGGGTGGCCTCTCTTAAAGAGAAAATCTGTCAAATTAAGCTAGCAAAAAGCCACATAGGTGCATACGGCCTACTTTTTGTGTTCTTTGGTTAAAGGAAATCCTTCCATTTGGATTATACTAAATAAGAAGCCTAAATTTGCAATTAAACCGAAATTTATCTCTAGTTTTCATCATACTGTCATTCAAAGAAAATTTGTCCCATAAACACCTTTAGACTTTATCTTCCATGGTACACTTTGGTATGGTTAATCCATTTCCTAGTTTTCTTAATATTATCAACTCTGAGATGCAGGAGCCAATAATTAACACATATGCCAACTTTAGAGATGATGTGCTTCCCCGCATTAGAAGACTTGGATATAATGCTGTTCAAATCATGGTTGTTCAAGAGCACTTATATTATGCTTGATTTGGGTATTATCTCCATCAAAATATCAGCTTATCTTTATTTGTTGCTGTTTATGTTTGTTAACTTGTACTAAAATGTTATGTTTTGGATGTAAACAGAAATATTTCTTCAGAATTTAGTTTTGGTTATGGAAACTAACCTCTTCTACTTTTAACAAGTTGCATTAATATGTTGCAGGTATCATGTGACAAACTTCTTTGCACCAAGTAGTCGTTTTGGAACCCCTGATGATCTTAAGTCACTGATAGATAGGGCTCATAAGTTGGGTTTACTTGTTATTGTGGATATTGTGCACAGGTAATAATTGGACTTGCAGGAGAATATCATTTCTAGAAACACAGCCTTCAGCTTTATTTGTTGTTACAGTTTTTGTGGGAAAAACACAGCCTTCAGCTTTATTTGTTGTTACAGTTTTTGTGCAAACGGTTTTTCCCAGCTTTTTCATACCAAAAATGAAAATATGAACTCTTTTTCTTCTTTTTTTCCTATTTAGACTGTATGGTCATTCTTCCAGTAGACTTGATGCAAAAATGGTCATGAGAATTTAGGCTGTTGTTAGTCCTTACTCTTACTATGTTTTTTCTAGTTGCTTTTGGCTTCCTAAAAGGTTTCTAAAGAACAAACCTAAAAGGGAAAAAGCAAAGTCATAATTGTTTGAAAATATATATGATTAAATGAGTAGAATTTGTAGTATAATTGTTATACTAAAAGAGGAATCATAGTATTTTGTTCTACAAGAGATTATTTTTTTTATTTTTACTTCTTTTAAAGTATTATTCTCTTTTCTATCCAAATCTACTTTCTGCTTTTGGAAGCAAGAAGCTAGTAGCAAAAACAACTACCAAATGGAATCTTACTATATTGTTTACAATGAAAGTTTTATCTTTTGCATGTCATTAATGTTAAATTCTTTTCTAAGCTGTAGCAAATTTTTATTCGAGTATTTGCTTTGAGTAAGTAATCTTTTGCTATAAGTCTCAGTTAATTTTTATTCTTTAGTTAAATTAAGTTATTAATTAATTTTGTCATCCATCTTTGTATCTGACTGATGTTTGACAAATACAGCCATGCATCTAATAATGTGTTAGATGGATTGAACATGTTTGATGGAATCGATGCTCATTACTTCCACTCGGGGTTAAGAAGTCACCATTGGATGTGGGATTCTCACTTTTTTAATTATGGAAGCTGGGAAGTATGTACTTCTACTGAAACTTCTCTTAAACAATAGCTTGTTGAATGATTTTGGCTTCCTTCCATCTTATTGTGTGTAAATATTAATTTTTACTTGTTGCTTTAGGTACAAAGGTTTCTTCTTTCAAATGCAAGATGGTGGCTAGAAGAATAGAAGTTGATGGGTTCAAATTTGATGTTGTGACTTCAATGATGTACACCTATCATGGGTTGCAGGTAATATCAGAATGAGTTTGTAGATTTTCTATTTTGCTTGGTGTTATATAATAAGTTACTTGCATGTTTAGATGTTAATTATCAAATTTTTGACTTTATGTTATATAGAGAAGTAGAACTGATGTAACATTTGGCTTTTGTAAGTGGTGAAGCATCATTTCTCAATGTTTGTTTCTTAACTAAATTCTCTCGAGGACTAAAGGTTTTTAGTGTCATTGCATCTTTATAATGTATTATCCCAGCTTAAGTTTTGTTTTTTTGAACTTGCTATAGGTAGCATTTATTGGAAACTACAATGAGTACTTCAGATATGCAATTGATGTAGATGCTGTTGTCTATCTGATGCTGGTTAATCATATGATTCATGGCGTTTATCCTGAGGCTATCACCATTGGTGAAGATGTATGTTCTATAACTCTTCTTTGAGTCACATTGAGTATCCTTCGACTTATAATCATTTATCCATCCTAGAATTATGATGTCCGCTTTAAGTCCCCTATCTCTTCTACAGCAACATTTGTTGTATTGGGTTGCATAAATGGAATGGGGTTTCAATACTTTTTTACGTGATCCATGAGGATGCTAAATGTAGAAATGGTTTTGAAAAAGTTTGCGTAATCCTACCAAACATTTGTGTATTGTACATGTTTTTCTAATTCTCTACTGCTTCATCACTTCTCTTCATGCATCAATTGAATCCATATGCCATGAATAAGTAGGTTATCGTGCTAATAGTTAAGTGTTTTGATATTGTAGAATGAACTAAAAAATTGTTAAAAATGCTTGTTGTAAATTGAACTAATTTTTATTGTGGACCAAGAGTTTTGGAAACATAACAACTAAAGATGCCAAAAATGAAAATTTCAAAAACACTTGAAGGGAACAACCAAGAATCTTTAGAAATCTTAAAATATCCTTGCTTTTCATGTATTTCATCTTTTGTGCAAATAATTCACCTAAAGAGCTACTAGCACAATAAAAGGTAATTTATGTTTTACACTTTAGAAATATTAGCGTTGTAAGGAACTGATAAAATGTTTATATTAGAGTGATTTAGTTGCAGATTTTCATATATTATTTGCAAAAATAACATTCTATAAGTTCTATGAACATTGAAGAGGAAAAGAAACAATAGTTGAAGGTAGACTTCCACCATTTTAAATTGTCATCTGTCATAATAATCATTTAAATAATTAGTAAAACCAATAGGGGATAATACTTGGAGGAATGTAATCGAGATGAGTAATTCTTTTGGGAAAATGTCAATATTCTTTATCTTTGTTATGCTAATTGTGCAATTATGTATGCTGCAGGTGAGTGGAATGCCTACATTTTGCCTTTTTGTCCAAGATGGTGTCATATTTGATTATCCACTGCACATGGCCATTGTTAATAAATGGATTGAGCTTGATTATTGAAAAATGCTAAATTGATTATTTCTTGATTTTTTGTGAAAATTTTGAAATATATTTTATGCTTGATTGTTATGTTACAATTTATTTGATTGCAATGAAATATTTTAAAATATGCTCTTGTGGTTACTTGACTTATTTCTTGATTTGTGATTTTAATTTGATGCATGATTAGCTAATTTATCTTAACTAAAATATATTATTGGCTCATTTATTGTTCATGTCATGTGTGCTTATATGAATATGATTGAGCTTTACTTGATATGGTTGCAACATGAATTAAGTAAGTGATTTTCTTATAATGCTTATGTTTGTCTTAAATCATTGTTGATTATGGCCTATAATTTGTGTAGATATATTTATGCTTTTGTGGTGAAATTTTCTTAATTATGTTTTGATGATAAGTATGTCTTTTTTGAGTTTTTTGAATTTTATAGGGCTTTAATTGGTTTTTGACATATTTCTTGGTGATTTACTGAATATATATGAATATTGAATATGTTCATTTTGTGTTCATAAATAATCTAAAAGGTTTGATTTTTGTATATTGCATAGGAACTTTAACTTTAGTGATAATATTGTGATATATGATGCTTAACTTGATACATGATTTTTAGTAAGTTCATATATATACACACACACACACACATGCACATATCTCTTTTCTAATTGAAAAATTGGGTTTAGTGAACAAAATTTCATTTGTCTATAATGATTTAGAATATGAAATTTATTTCGAACAATTGGTATAATTTTTATCAATTGATTTTCTTGATGTTTCTAATGAAAATATTGTCAAGAAATTTTTTTAAGTTTATAGTAGGAGAACTTGAAATAAGCATGAACTAACATTTTTGGGATTTTAAGTGGAACAAGTAAAGCAAATCATCTTCATCAATCAAGCTTAAATGCATCAAAGACTAGCTTAAAAATGTGAAAATGGAGGATTCAAAGCTTCACTCAACTACAATGAGCATAACATCATAACTTAATAAGGATGGAGGTAATTGTATTGAATCTATGTTATGTGCTTATGATTTATAATGTTTAATACATGGTTTGATAAATGCTTATCTGATATATGCAAAAATGAGATATTATTTGTGAACAATATATACAAATTAATTATCAAATGACTTGATAGAATTTGTCTTAATTTTGTTAAATGCTTGGATTGATTAATATACATGTTTATTTTTTGATTGCTTTAATTAATAGTTTTTATTACATGAATATTCGTTTGAGTCTTGAACATTGATATGAGTTAAATAGATTGATTTTTTTAAACATATTCATTGATTGAAATCATTGAGATAGCATGTACCACATTATGTCTAAATATTTGTATTTTATTGGTATACTGTTATATGTAATTTGAAATGTTTTTGCATGTGTTTGTATGATTTTATTGAAAAATGTTTGATTGTATTTATGTACTTGCATATGTTTGGATTAAAAATATTGTTTTATATTGAAATAATTTGGATTATATTTAAATAATTATGCTTTCATTATTTTTTTACTATAACGTATGTGTTAATTATATTTGAAAATCATGATTGTATAATTATTTATTATAATATGATTAAATATTTGTTTTAGATAGGATACGTTTATGAAAGAATGTTATTATACATGTATTGATTGAACATTTTCATATGCTTGAAATATATTGTGATCGTTAAAAGTTTGTGAATAAAATAACTAACAATTGGTAAATTGCTAAAGAATTTTTCAACTTTCATTGACATTTGTTTATGTACCTATCATTGATATAGGTTGTACCTTTCATATTGTCTTAAATTGATTTACCTTATTTTAAAAAAGAGAAAAAATCTTAGAATATAATTTTGTTTGATTTGTTTTTTGATAACAATTGGTATGTTTTGTGATAATATATCTTTAACAATTGATATGAGTTTCTATGCATGTGCTTAAATTTATACTTAATTGTTATTAATGTTTTAAATTCTAAGTACATCTTATGATAACATGATTTATGAGTAGCTTATATATCATTTATTATTTTTTTTGCTCATAAATTTCATGTGGTTAGGTTGAATGAATGATTTTGTGCTATAACATTTTAATTGGATGCACTTATGTTTTTGTACTTGAATATATGTATGTGAAATTTATTGTGTATATTATACTGATTACATGCATTTAAAATACTCTTAGTATTATTGGTATCAAGCATTTTGTCTCGTCTTGAATTGATTTTTTTTTTTTTTTTACAATGACAAAATAGGAATTTATAAATATTTATTCTTATATGTATATAGTATTTGGTATAAGAGTTTTAATATAACTTTTTTTTTGTGTTTATTTGCTCATCTTTTTGCTATGACAAAAAGGGAGAGAAATATCATTGATAAATTTGCTTGTGCTTGACATGTATATGTTTGATTGTGTTTATTTGATATATTTAATTAACATATATTTGTTGAATTGTGTTGGATTATGATACATTAATTAAAGGAGAATTTTCTCATGCAAAATTTGAAGAGAAAAGTTTCAAAATGTTTTTTAAAAATCTTAAAATGTCTTAAAATAAATTTTTTTTATCAAGTAAATTTATCTTTAAGTTTTGTCATATTAAAAAAAGAGATTGTTAGCCTTTAATTGATTTTTATTTTGAAATGATAAAACATTAAGCTAAATAAGCTTGATCAAGATTTTGAAAAAGATTTATTTAGTACATGTTTTTAGGTTTTATTATTTTGGTACAAAATAAATAAAATGATTTTCAAAGTTTAAACAAATTTTTTTTACTACAACAAAGTTTTCTAACATTGAATTTTTTTAATTTTTTTGTATTAATTCACAAAGCTTTAATATTTGAATTTTATATGGTTGAAAAGCTCTTTAAGTATACTTTCTAATGGATCAAACAAAATTAACATTCAAATTTTTTAAAGATTTTGATTTTTTACTAAGCATTTTGTAATTATTTAAAAATTGCACAATGAGTAGATTTGAAAATTCACTATAATTGAATTTTATATGGATAAAAAATTTTTTAAGTTTAGTTTTTAAATCTTTAAACAGTTTTTTTTATATGGAAATACATTACTTAAGGTACGATCAAATTAGTGAGTAAAGTATAAAATAGAATATAATCACCTAGCTTGACTAGATTTGTCTATTAGGTTATAGGATCGATCTCTTAGGTTACAAGATCAATCCTCTGACTAAACCAATCGATCCTTTTTTATAATGGATTAATTCTTGTTCTTATAAAAATAAAATGGATTTGAAAAACACCAAAAAGGATCAATCTTTTACAAGAAATGATTGATCGGTTAAGGTACATGATTGATCCTTTATCAAAACCAATTGATCTTTTATGTCTAGAAAAGCTTCAATGGTTAGTTTTTCAAGCTTCAATGTTTTTTTTTTACTCCATACCATCTTCGAGTTTTTCAATTTCACTATAAATTGAGAATTTCAACACATCAAGAAGGTTGATGAATCAAGAAAGTAAAATCAAATAAGTTATATTTTCATTCTATTAAAAAAATCAAGAGTTTTAAAGCTTAAATTCAATATCTTTTGTATTTTTTGTATCCAAAATATTGTTGTGTTTCATTTATCATTTTTTTGGTACTTCATTAGGTAAACACTCAACCTTGTGAGGTATTTTATTTTACAAAAATTATTTGGGTTATCTTGTAAGTAAGAAGTGATGTATCTTTTTGAGTGTGTAAGGGTAGATGTTTTTATCTTAAACGTTAGGAAAAAAAAGATAGGGTTGTTTTCTTAATTCAAGATTAGTGATTGAAACATTGGTATAGATAACCAAAAGAGAGGACATAGGTGCCTTATGAAAAAAGATTTAACTTTAATAAATCTTTGTGTTTGATTTCTCTATCTATATCTTTTTATTTTGATTATAGTTTATATTTGCTTCTAGTTTATCAATTTATTATTATTTGTGTTATATTTTTATATTGGTTTTAGTTTCTATTCAATTATATACAAATGTAGTTTCGAGAAAAAATTTAAAAAGATCCAATTCACCTTTTTCTTGAATATCATCTCACTTAGAAAGTTAACAATTGGTATTAGAGCTTTGGTTTTTTTTTTATAGATTTAACCACCTTGAGCAAAAATCAAATGGCTCAATTTAAGTTAAAAAAATATTGAAAAAGTCCTCAAAGCTATTATGGTTGATAAATTTAAAATTTGTGAATGAAAAATAAAGATGAAGGTGTCCATAATGGTCCAAGATTTTAGAGTTTGAAATGTAATAAAGAAATGGCTTGAAATTCTTTCAAATGATGCAAACTACATGAGAAAAGTGATGATAATGCCAAGGTCAAGTGTTTATTATATGGAGTTTTTGACTCTCATAACTTCAACTTGGTATCAAAGTGTTCAAACTCAAATGAGATATGAAAGAAGTTGGATGAAATACATGCAAGACAACAATCCAACCAAAATGAACCATGTCTCATGGCCTTTAAAGATCCGGAGATAACTTCTAATTCTATTGATTCAAATTCATATACATTTGATAAATTATAATATACTTATAATGAGTTATATGTTGAATGTGAATCAATTAAGATAAATCACTGTTAATTTTTCACAATGTTAAGTGTAAGTTATGAAAGATTTTTTACATCAAAATTAAAACATCAAAATTTCGTTTCTAAACAATTATGGGCATAAAAATCATTTGCATAATTTCAGATTGCGATATAAAAATCATTTCCACGATTTTAACCTTTAATACTGACTCACTTTAGATGCATTTTTAGGAGGATTTATGAATGCCCCAGGAAATTTGTGGGATGATATTTGAATGTCATTTGCGAAATTATTATTGCCGCTTGATGTGATTAACTGTGTGCTAACTTGTTTTTATATATTATGTATAAACTCAAAGCTCAATGTTTTTGAAGCTTTTATGTTTTGCTTTGAAAATCATTTCTGTTGGAGCCAAGCTTTAAAAGTATGAAATATTTTTTAAGCTAGTTTTTTAGATGAAAATGAATATTTTGAATCGAATGTTTTAAACTTACTCGAACACAGAAACATGACAACTTGCATTAATTTTAACTTTTCATAGTGTTAAGTGTAAGTTACGATGGATTTTGGAGTTTAAAACATCAAATTTTCGTTTCTGAATAATTATGGGCATAAAAGCCATTTGTACAATTTTCAATTGCGATATAAAATCATTTGCATGATTTTAATTTTTCATACTTATTTGCTTTATATGCATTTTTAGGAGGATTCATGAATGCCTTAGGGAATTTGCGGGATGCTGTTGATATTTAGATTTCATTTGTGAATTTGTTATTCATGCTTAATGCAATTAACTATGTGCTAACTTGTTTTTATATATTATGCACAAACTCAAAGCTGAATTTTTTTAGGCTTTTTTGTTTCACTTTGAAAACTATTTTTGCTAGAGCCGAGCTTTAAAAGTATGAAATATTGCTTAAGCAAGTTTTTAAAATAGAAATGAATATATTGAATTGAATGTTTTAAACTTGCTCAAACACAAAAACATGAAAACTTGCATTGGTTTTAACTTTTCACAGTGTTAAGTTTAAGTTACGAATGATTTTGAAGCTTAAAATATCAACATTTCGTTTCTAAACAATTATGGGCATAAAAATTATCTGCACAATTTCAAATTCAGATATAAAAATCATTTGCATGACTTTAATTTTTCATCCTTATTTGCTTTAGATGCATTTTTAAGAGAATTCATGAATGCCAAAGGGAATTTGCGGGATGCTGTTGATTTTTGGATGTTATTTGTCAAATTGTTATTGTCGCTTGATGCAATTAGCTGTGTGCTAACTTGTTTTTATATATTATGCACAAACCCAAAGCTCAATGTTTCCAAAGCTTTTATGTTTTGCTTTGAAAATCATTTTTGCTGGAGCCGAGCCTTAAAAGTATGAAATATTGTTTGAGCAAGTTTTTTAAATGGAAATGAATATCTTTCCAATGTTTTAAGCTTACTCAAACACAGAGACATGATAACTTGTATTGGTTTTAACTTTTCACAGTGTTAAGTATAAGTTACGAATGATTTTGGAGCTTAAAACATCAAAATTTCATTTCTAAACAATTATGTGCATCAAAACCATTTGCACAATTTCAAATTACGATATAAAAACTATTTGCACGATTTTAATTTTTCATACTTGCTTCAAATGCATTTTTAGGAGGATTCATTAATGCCCCAGGGAATTTACGGGATGCTGTTGATATTTGGATGTCATTTGTAAAATCGTTATGCACGCTTGATGCGATTAACTGTGTCCTAACTTGTTTTTATATATTATGCACAAACTCAAATCTCAATGTTTCTAAAGTTTTTATGTTTTGCTTTGAAAACCATTTCTGCTGGAGTTGAGCTTCAAAAGGATGAAATATTGTTTGAGCAAGTTTTTTAAATGGAAATGAATGTCTTGAATCAAATGTTTTAAACTTGTTCAAAACACAAAAACATGATAACTTGCGTTGGTTTTAACTTTCCACAGTGTTAAGCGTAAGTTATGAAGGATTTTCGAACTTAAAATATCAAAATTTCGTTTCTGAACAATTATGAGCATTAAAGCAATTTGCATAATTTCAAATTGTGATATAAAAACCATTTGTGCGATTTTAACTTTTCATACTTATCCGCTTTAGATGCATTTTTAGGAGGATTCATGAATGCCCCAAGGAATTTGCGGGATGCTGTTTGTATTTTGATGTCATTTGTCAGATCGATATTGGTGCTTGATATGATTAACTATGTGCTAACTTATTTTTATATATTATGCACAAACTCAAAGCTCAATGTTTCTGAAACGTTTATGTTTTGCTTTGAAAACCATTTCTGCTAGAGCTGAGCTTTAAAAGTATGAATTATTGTTTGAGCAAGTTTTTTAAATGGAAATGAATATCTTGAATCCAATGTTTTAAACTTGCTCAAACAAAGAAACATGACAACTTGCATTGGTTTTAACTTTTCACAATGTTAGGTGTAAGTTACAAAGGATTTTGGAGTTTAAAACATCAAATTTTCGTTTTTGAACAATTATGGGCATAAAAACCATTTGTACAATTTCAAATTGCGATATAAAAACAATTTGCATGATTTTAATTTTTCATACTTATTTCCTTCAGATGCATTTTTAGGAGGATTCATGAATGCCCAAGGGAATTTGCGGGATGCTGTTGATATTTGGATTTCATTTGTGCAATTGTTATTGGCACTTGATGTGATTAACTGTGTGCTAACTTGTTTTTATATATTATGCACAAACTCAAAGCTCAATGTTTTTGAAGCATTTATGTTTTGCTTTAAAACTATTTCTACTGGAGCCGAGCTTTAAAAGTATGAAATATTGTTTGAGCAAGTTTTTTAAATCAAAATGAATTTCTTGAATCGAATGTTTTAAACTTGCTCAAACCCAAAAACTTGAAAACTTGAATTGGTTTAAACTTTTCACAATGTTAAGCTTAAGTTAAGAATTATTTTGGAGCTTAAAATTTCAAATTTTCGTTTCTAAACAATTATGGACATAAAAATCATCTGCATAATTTCAAATTGAGATATAAAAATCATTTGAACGATTTTAATTTTTCATACTTATTTGCTTGAAATGCATTTTTAAAAGGATTCATGAATGCCATAGGGAATTTGCGGGATGCTGTTGATTTTTGGATGTCATTTATCAAATCGTTATTGGCGCTTGATGCAATTAGCTGTGGGCTAACTTGTTTTTATATATTATTCACAAACTCAAAGCTCAATGTTTCTAAAGCTTTTATGTTTTGCTTTGAAAACCATTTCTGCTAGAGCCGAGCCTTAAAAGTATGAAATATTGTTTAAGCAAGTTTTTTAAAGGGAAATGAATATCTTGAATCCAATGTTTTAAACTTGCTCAAACACAGAAACATGATAACTTGCATTGGTTTTAACTTTTCACAGTGTTAAGTATAAGTTACAAATGATTTTGAAGCTTAAAACATCAAAATTTCATTTGTAAACAATTATGGGCATCAAAACCATCTGCATAATTTTAAATTACGATATAAAAACTATTTGCACGATTTTAATTTTTCATACTTGCTTCAGATGCATTTTTAGGAGGATTCATTAATGCCCCAGGGAATTTGCGGAATGCTGTTGATATTTGGATGTCATTTGTGAAATCGTTATGCGCACTTGATGCGATTAACTGTGTGCTAACTTGTTTTTATATATTATGCACAAACTCAAAGCTCAATGTTTTTGAAGTTTTTATGTTTTGCTTTGAAAATCATTTTTGCTGGAGCTGAGCTTCAAAAGGATGAAATATTGTTTGAGCAAGTTTTTTAAATGGAAATGAATGTCTTGAATCAAATGTTTTAAACTTGTTCAAAACACAAAAACATGATAACTTGCGTTGGTTTTAACTTTCCACAGTATTAAGCGTAAGTTATGAAGGATTTTCAAACTTAAAACATCAAAATTTCGTTTCTGAACAATCATGAGCATAAAAACAATTTGCATAATTTCAAATTGCGATATAAAAACCATTTGTGTGATTTTAACTTTTCATACTTATCTGCTTCAGATGCATTTTTAGGAGGATTCATGAATGCCCCAAGGAATTTGAGGGATGTTGTTGGTATTTTGATGTCATTTGTGAGATCGATATTGATGCTTGATGCGATTAATTATGTGTTAACTTATTTTTATATATTATGCACAAACTCAAAGCTCAATGTTTCTGAAGCTTTTATGTTTTGCTTTGAAAACCATTTCTGTTGGAGTCAAGCTTGAACAGTATGAAATATTATTTGAGCAAGTTTTTTAGAAGGAAATGAATATGTTGAATCCAATGTTTTAAACTTGCTCAAACACAGAAACATGATAACTTGCATTTGTTTTAACTTTTCACAGTGTTAAGTTTAAGTTACAAAGGATTTTGGAGCTGAAAACATCAAATTTTCGTTTCTGAACAACTATGGGCATAAAAACTATCTGCACAATTTCAAATTGCGATATAAAATCCATTTGCCCGATTTTAATTTTTCATACTTATTTGCTTCAGATTCATTTTTAAGAGGATTCATGAATGCACCAAGGAATATGCAGGATGCTGTTGATATTCGATGTCATTTGTGAAATTGTTATTGGCACTTGATGTGATAACTGTGTGCTAAATTAGTTTTATATATTATGCACAAACTCAAAGCTCAATGTTTCTGAAGCTTTTATGTTTTGCTTTGAAAACCGTTTCTGCTGGAGCCAAGCTTTAAAAGTATAAAGTATGAAACATTGTTTGAGCAAGTTTTTAAAAGGGAAATGAATATCTTGAATCCAATGTTTTAAACTTGCTCAAACAGAGAAACATGATAACTTGCATTTATTTTAACTTTTCATAGTGCTAAGTTTAAGTTACGAAGGATTTTAGAGCTTAAAAGGTCAAAATTTCGTTTCTAAACAATTAGGGAATAAAAACAATCTGCACAATTTCAAATTGCGATATAAAAATAATTTGCTAGATTTTAGTCTTTCATACTAGTTTGCTTCATAAGAATTTGTAAGAGGATTCATGAATGCCCCAAGGAATTTGTGGGATGCTGTTAATATTTGGTTGTCATTTGTCAAATCGTTATTGGTGCTTGATGTGATTAATTGTGTGCTAACTTATTTTTATATATTGCGCACAAACACAAAGCTCAAAGTTTCTGAAGCTTTTTATGTTTTGATTTGAAAACCATTTCTGCTGGAGCTAAGCTTTAAAAGTATCAAATATTGCTTAAGCAAGTTTTTTGAATTGAAATTAATATCTTGAATCCAATGTTTTCAAACTTGCTGAAACACAGAAACATGATAACTTGCACTGGTTTTAACTTTTTACAGTGTTAAGTGTATGTTACGAAGGATTTTGGAGCTTAAAACATCAAATTTTCGTTTCTGAACAATTATGGGCTTAAAAATTATCTTCACAATTTCAAATTGAGATATAAAATCCATTTGCACGAGTTTAGTTTTTCATCTTTATTTGCTTAAGATGCATTTTTAGGAGGATTCATGAATGCCACAAGGAATTTGTAAGATGCTATTGATATTTGGATGCCATTTGTAAAATCGTTATTGGCGCTTGATGTGATTAATTGTGTGCTAACTTGTTTTTATATATTATGCAGAATCTCAAACTCAATGTTTCTAAAGGTTTTATGTTTTGCTTTGACAACCATTTTTGCTGGAGCCCAGCTTTAGAAGTATGAAATATTGTTTGAGCAAGTTTTTTGAATGGAAATGAATATCTTGAATCCAATGTTTAAATTTGCTCAAATACAGAAAAATGATAACTTGCATTGGTTTTATCTTTTCGCAGTATTAAGTGTAAGTTACGAAGGGTTTTGGAGTTAAAACATCAAATTTTCGTTTCTGAACAATTATGGGCTTAAAAATCATTTGCACAATATCAAATTAGGATATAAAAACCATTTTGCATGATTTTAATCTTTCATACTTATTTGCTTCAAATGCATTTTTAGGAGGATTCATGAATGCCCCAATGAATTTGTGGGATGATGTTGATATTTGTATGTTATTTGTGAAATTAATATTGGCGCTTGATACGATTTACTGTGTGCTAACTTGGTTTTATATATTGTGGACAAACTCAAAGGTCAATGTTTCAGAAGGTTTTATGTTTCGCTTTGAAAACCATTTCTGCTGGAGTCGAGCTTTAAAAGTATGAAATATTGTTTGAGCAAGATTTTTAAATGGAAATGAATATCTTGAATCCAATGTTTTAAATTTGCTCAAACAAAGAAACATAATAAATTGCATTGGTTTTAACTTTTCATAGTGTCAAGTGTAAGTTTCGAAGGATTTTGGAACATCAAATTTTCGTTTCTTAAGAATTATTGGCATAAAAACCATTTTCACAATTTCAAATTGTGATATAAAAACCCTTTGCACAATTTTAATTTTTCATACTTATTTGCTTTAGATGCATTTATAGGAGAATTCATGAATGTCCCATGGAATTTGCGGGATGCTGTTGATATTTGGATGTCATTTGTGAAATCGTTATTGGTGCTTGATGCGATTAACTGTGTGCTAACTTGTTTTTATATATTATGCACAAACTCAAAGCTTAATGTTTTTTATGCTATTATGTTTTGCTTTGAAAATCATTTCTGCTGGAGCTGAGCTTTAAAAGTATGAAATGTTGTTTGAAAAAATTTTTTAAATGGAAATTAATGTCTTGAATCCAATGTTTTTAACTTACTCAAACACAGAAACATGATAACTTGCATTGGTTTTAACCTTTCATAGTGTTAAGTGTAAGTTACGAAGGATTTTGGAGCTTAAAACAACTAAATTTTGTTTCTAAACAATTATGGGCTTAAAAACCATACGCACAATTTCAAATTGTGATATAGAAACCATTTCCCCAATTTTAATTTTTAATACTTATTTGCTTCAGATGCATTTTTAGGAGGATTCGTGAATGCCCTAGGGAATTTGCAAGATTCTGTTGATATTTTGGTTGCCATTTGTGAAATCGTTATTGGCGCTTGATGCGATTAACTGTTTGCTAAATTGTTTTTATATATTATGCGCAAACTCAGAGCTCAATGTTTCTGAAGGTTTTATGTTTTGCTTTGAAAACCATTTCTGGTGGAGCCAAGCTTTAAAAGTATGAAATAATGTTTGAGCAAGTGTTTTAAACGGAAATAAATATCTTGAACCGAATGTTTTAAACTTGCTCAAACACATAAACATGATAACTTGCATTGGTTTTAACTTTTTGCAGTGGTAAGTGTAAGTTACGAAGGATTTTAGAGCTTAAAACATCAAATTTTCGTTTCTGAACAATTATGGGCATAAAACCCATCTGCACAATTTCAAATTGTGATATAAAAACCATTTGCCCGATTTTAATTTTTCATTCTTATTTGCTTAAGATGCATTTTTAAGAGGATTCATGAATGCACCAAGGAATTTGCGGAATGCTGTTGATATTCGAATGTCATTTGTGAAATTTTTATTGGCGCTTGATGTGATTAACTGTGTGCTAACTTAGGTTTATATATTATGCTCAAAGTTTCTGAAGCTTTTATGTTTTGCTTTGAAAACCATTCCTGCTGGAGACAAGCTTTAAAAGTATGAAATATTGTTTGAGCAGGTTTTTTAAAAGGAAATGAATATCTTGAATCCAATATCTTGCTCAAACACAGAAACATGATAAATTGCATTTGTTTCAACTTTTCATAGTGCTAAGTTTAAGTTACGAAAGATTTTAGAGCTTAAAAGGTCAAATTTCGTTTTTGAACAATTATGGGAATAAAAACCATCTGCACAATTTCAAATTGCGATATAAAAATCATTTGCAAGATTTTAGTCTTTCATACTTGTTTGCTTCATAAGAATTTTTAAGAGGATTCATGAATGCCCCAGGGAATTTGCGGGATGTCATTAATATTTGGTTGTCATTTTTCTAATCGTTATTGATAACTTGCATTTGTTTTAACTTTTCATAGTGTTAAGTTTAAGTTACGGAGGATTTTGGAGCTTAAAACAACTAAATTTCGTTTTTGAACAATTATGGGCTTAAAAACCATCTGCACAATTTCAAATTGTGATATAGAAACCATTTGCCCGATTTTAATTTTTAATACTATTTGCTTGAGATGCATTTTTAAGAGGATTCATGAACGCCACAAGCAATTTGCGGGATGCTGTTGATATTTGGATGTCATTTGTAAAATCGTTATTGGCGCTTGATGTGATTAACTGTGTGCTAACTTGTTTTTATATATTATGCACAATCTGAAAGCTCAATGTTGCTAAGGGTTTTATGTTTTGCTTTGACAACCATTTCTGCTGGAAACCAAGCTTTAAAAGGATGAAATATTGTTTGAGCAAGTTTTTTAAATAGAAATGAATATCTTGAATCCAATGTTTTAAACTTGTTCAAACACAGAAACATGATAACTTGAATTGGTTTTAACTTTTCGTAGTGTTAAGTGTAAGTTACGAAGGATTTTGGAGGTTCAAACATCAAAATTTCGTTTCTTGAGAATTATGGGCATAAAAACCTTTTGCACAATTTCAAATTACGATATAAAATCCATTTGCATGATTTTAATTTTTCATACTTATTTGCTTTAAATTCCTTTTTATTAGGATTCATGAATGCCCTATGGAATTTGCGGGATGCTATTGATATTTGGATGTCATTTGTGAAATCGTTATTTGTGCTTTATGTGATTAACTGTGTGCTAACTTTTTTCTACATATTCACAACTCAAAGCTCAAAGTTTCTAAAGCTTTTATGTTTTGCTTTGAAAACAATTTATGTAGGAGCAGAGCTTTAAAAGTATGAAATATTGTTTGAGCAAGTTTTTTTCATGGAAATGAATATCTTGAATCAAATGTTTTAAACTTGTGCAAACACAGAAACATGATAACTTGCATTGGATTTAACTTTTCACATTGTTAAGTGTATGTTACAAAGGAATTTGGAGCTTAAAACATCAAATTTTCGTTTCTGAACAATTATTAGCATAAAACCCATCTGCACAATTTCAAATTGCGATATAAAAACCATTTGCATGATTTTAATTTTTCAAACTTATTTGCTTCAGATGCATTTTTAGGAGGATTCATGAATGCCACAAGGAATTTGTGAGATGTTGTTGATATTTGGATGTCATTTTTGAAATCGTTATTGGCGCTTGATGTGATTAACTGTGTGCTAACTTGTTTTTATATATTTTGTACAATCTCAAAGCTCAATGTTTCTGAAGATTTTATGTTTTGCTTTGAAAACTATTTTTGCTGGAGCCACGCTTTAAAAGTATGAAAGATTGTTTGCACTAGTTTTTTAAATGGAAATTAATATCTTGAATCCAATGTTTTAAACTTGCTTAAACACAGAAACATGATAACTTGCATTTGTTTTAACTTTTCGCAGTTTTGAGTGTAAGTTACGAAGGATTTTGGAGCTTAAAACATCAAATTTTCGTTTTTGAACAATTACGGGCTTAAAAACCATCTGCACAACTTCAAATTCCGATATAAAAACCTTTTTGGAAGCTTTTAATCTTTCAGACTTGCTTTAGATGCGTTTTTAGGAGGATTCATGAATGCCCCAGTGAATTTGCGGGATGCTATTGATATTTAGATGTTATTTGTGAAATCAATATTGGCACTTGATGCAATTAACTGTGTCCTAACTCATTTTTATCTATTATGGACAAACTCAAAGCTCAATGTTTCTAAAGCTTTTATGTTTTGCTTTGAAAACCATTTCTGCTAGAGTAGAGCTTTAAAAGTATGAAATATTGTTTGAGTAAGTATTTTAAATGGAAATGAATATCTTGAATCCAATTTTTTAAACTTACTCAAACATAGAAACATGATAACTTGCATTGTTTTTAACTTTTCACAGTGTTAAGTGTAAGTTACAAAGGATTTTGGAGCTTAAAACATCAAATTTTCATTTCTGAAGTATCTGCACAATTTCAAATTGCGATATAAAAACCATTTGTGCGATTTTAATTTTTCATACTTATTTACTTTAGATGCATTTTTAGGAGGATTCAAGAATGCCCCAGGGAATTTACGGTATACTATTGATATTTTGATGTCATTTGTGAAATCGTTATTGGCGCTTGATGTGATATACTAACTTGTTTTTATATATTATGCACAAACTCAAAGCTCAATGTTTTTGAAGTGTTAATGTTTTGCTTTGAAAACCATTTCTGCTAGAGCCGAGCTTTAAAAGTAGGAAATATTGTTTTAGTAAGTATTTTAAATGGAAATGAATATCTTGAATCCAATGTTTTAAACTTGCTCAAACATAGAAACATGATAACTTGCATTATTTTTAACTTTTCACAGTGTTAAGCATACACTACGAAGGATTTTGGAGCTTAAAATATAAAAAATTCATTGCTAAAGAATTATGGGCATAAAAAAAATCTGCACAATTTCAAATTGCGATATAAAAGCCATTTGTGTGATTTTAATTTTTCATACTTATTTGCTTTAGATGCATTTTTAGGAGGATTCATGAATGCTTCGGGGAATTTTTGGTATGCTATTGATATTTTGATGTCTTGTGAAATCGTTATTGGTGCTTGAAGCGAGTAACTATGTGCTAACTTGTTTTTTATATATGATGCACAAACTCAAAGCTCAATGTTTTTGAAGTTTTAATGTTTTGCTTTGAAAACCATTTCTGCTAGAGCCAAGCATTAAAAGTAGGAAATATTGTTTTAGTAAGTATTTTAAATGGAAATGAATATCTTGAATCCAATGTTTTAAACTTGCTCAAACATAGAAACATGATAATTTGCATTATTTTTAACTTTTCACAGTGTTAAGCATACGCTACGAAGGATTTTGAAGCTTAAAATATCAAAATTTCATTGCTAAAGAATTATGGGCATAAAAAAAAATCTGCACAAAATATCAAAATAACCAAAGCAAGTTATCATGTTTCTGTGTTTGGGCAAGTTTAAAAATATTGGATTCAAGATATTCATTTCCATTTAAAAACTTGCACAAACAATATTTTGTACCTTTAAAGCTCGACTCCAGCAGAAATGGTTTTTAAAGCAAAACACAAAAGCAACATTGAGCTTTGAGTTTGTGCATAATATATAAAAACAAGTTAGCACACAGTTAATCGCGTCAAGCACCAGCAATAATTTCACAAACGAAATATCAACAGCATCCTGCAAATTTCTTGGAGCATTAATGAATCATCCTAGAAATTCATCTAAAGCAAAAAAGTATTAAAAATTAAAGTTGTGCAAATGTTTTTTTATATCACAATTAAAATTGAGCATATGGTTTTTATGCCCATAATTGTTCAGAAACGAAATTTTCATATTTTAAGCCCCATAATCCTTCAAAACTTGCACTTAACGCTGGAAAAATTAAAACCAATGCAAAATTATCATGTTTCTGTGTTTGAGCAAGTTTAAAACATTGGATTCAAGATATTTATTTCCATTTAAAAACTTGCTCAACAATATTTCATAGCTTTAAAGCTCGGCTCCAACAAAAATGGTTTTCAAAGCAAAACATAAAAGCTTCAAAAACGTTAAGCTCTAAGTTTGTGCATAATATATAAAAACAAGTTAGCACACAGTTAATTGCATCAAGCGCCAATAACGATTTTATAAATGACATCAAAATATCAACAGCATCCCACAAATTCCCTGAAACATTCATGAATCCTTCTAAAAATGCACCTAAAGCAAAGAAGTATGAAAAATTAAAATCATACAAATGGTTTTTTACATCAGAATTTGAAATTGTACACATGGTTTTTTGGGTCATAATTGTTCAGAATCAAAATTTTTATATTTTAAGCACCAAAATCCTTCATAACTTGCACCTAACGCTGTAAAAAATTAAAACCAATGCAATTTATCATGTTTCTCGGTTTCAGCCAGTTTAAAACATTGGATTCAAGATATTCGTTTCCATTAAAAAAACTTGCTCAAACAATATTTCATACCTTTAAAGCTTGCCTCCAGCAGAAATGGCTTTCAAAGCAAAACATAAAGGCGTAAAAAACATTGAGCTTCGAGTTTGTGCATAATATATAAAAACAATTTAGCACACAATTAATCACATCAAGCGCCAATAACGATTTCACAAATGACATTCAAATATAACAGCATCCCACAAATTCCTTGGGGCAATCATGAATCTTTCTAAAAATGCATCTAAAACAAATAAGTATGAAAAATTAAAATCAAGCAAATGGTTTTTTATATGACAATTTGAAATTGTTCAAATAATTTTGACGCCCGTAATTGTTCAAAAACAAAATTTTAATATTTTAAGCTCCAAAATCCTTCATAACTTACACTTAAAACGCTGCGAAATAATAAAACCAATGCAAGTAATTATGTTTCTGTGTCTCTGCAAGTTTAAAACATTGTATTCAAGATATTCATTTCCATTTGAAAGCATGTTCAAAAAATATTTCATTCTTTTAAAACTTGGCTCCAGCATAAAAGGTTTTCAAAGCAAAACATAAAAGCTTTAGAAACATTGAGCTTTGAGTTTGTGCATAATATATAAAAACAAGTTAGCACACAGTTAATCACATCAAGCAATAATAACGATTTCACAAGTGATATCCAAATATCAACAACATATTGTGTATTCCATGGGGCATTCATGAATCCTCGTAAAAATGCATTCGAAGCAAATAGGTATGAGAAATTAAAAATCATGGAAATGATTTTGATATCTCAATTTAAAATTGCGAAGATGGTATTTATTCCCATAATTGTTCAAAGATGAAATTTTCAGGTTTTAAGCTTTAAAAACCTTCGTAACTTACACTTAACACAGTAGAAAGTTAAAGCCAATGCAAGTTATCTTGTTTCTGTGTTTGAGCAAGTTTAAAACATTGGATTCAAGATATTTGTTTCCATTTAAAAAACTTGCTCAAACAATATTTCATACTTTTAAAGCTTGGCTCCAGTAGAAACAGTTTTTAAAGCAAACATAAGAGCTTCAGAAACATTGACCTTTGAGTTTGTGCATAATATATAAAAACAAGTTAGCACACAGTTAATCGCATCAAGCGCCAATAACAATTACACAAATGACATCCAAATATCAACAGCATCCGGAAAATTCCCTGGGGCAACGATGAATCCTCCTAAATATTTATCTAAAGCAAATAAGTATGAAAATTTTAAATCGTAGAAATCATTTTTATATCACAATTTGAAATTGCGCAGATGGTTTTTATGCCAATAATTGTTCAAAAACAAAATTTTGGTGTTTTAAGCTCCAAAATCCTTCGTAACTTACATTTAACACTGTAAAAAGTTAAAACCAATGTAAGTTATAACGTTTCCGTGATTGAGTAAGCTAAAAATATTGGATTCAAGATATTCATTTCCAATTAAAAAACTTGTTCAAACAATATTTCATACTTTTAAAGCTCGGCTGCAGCAGAAATGGTTTTTAAAGAAAAACAAAAAAGCTTTAGAAACATTCAGTTTTGAGTTTGTGCACAGTATATAAAAAGAAGTTAGCACATAGTTAAGTTAATCGCATCAGGCGCCAAAAATAATTTCACAAATGACATCAAAATTTCATCAACATCCCGCAAATTCCCTGGGGCATTCATGAATCCTCTTAAAAAAGCATCTGAATTAAATAAGTTTTAGAAATTAAAATTGTGCAAGTGGATTTTATATCGCAATTTGAAATTGCACAGATGGTTTTTATGCCCATAATTGTTTAGAAATGAAATTTTGATGTTTTAAGCTCCAAAATCCTTCGAAACTTACACTTAACATTATGAAAAGTTAAAGTCAATGCAAGTTATCATGTCACTGTGTTGGAGCTAGTTTAAAACATTGGATTCACGGTATTCATTTCCATTGAAAAAATGTGCTCAAACAATATTTCATACTTTTAAAGCTTGGCACCAGCAGAAATGGTTTTCAACGCAAAACATAAAAGCTTCGGAAACATTTGAGTTTTGAGTTTGTGCATAATATATAAAACCAAGTTAGCACATAGTTAATCGCATCAAGCACCAATAATGGTTTAACAAATGACATCTAAATATCAACAGCATCCAGCAAATTCCTTAGGGCATTCATGAATCCTCCTAAAAATGCATCTAAGGCAAATAAGTATGAGAAATTAAAATCGTGCAAAAGGTTTTTATATCATAATTTGAAAATTCACAGATTGTTTTTATGCCCATAATTGTTCATAAACGAAATTTTCAAGTTTTAAGCTGCAAAATCCGTCGTGACTTACACTTAACAATGTGAAAAGTTAAAACCAATGAAAGTTATCAAGTTTCTATGTTTGAGCAAGTGTAAAAGATTGGGTGCAAGATATTCATTTCCATTTTAAAAACTTGCTCAAAAAATATTTCGTACTTTTAAAGCCCGGCTCTAGAAGAAATGGTTTTCAAAGCAATACATAAAAGCTTCAGAAAAATTGAGCTATGAATTGTGCATAATATATAAAAAAAAAGCTAGCACATAGTTAATTGCATCAAGTAACAATAACAATTTCACAAATGACATCCAAATATCAACAGCATCCTGCAAATTCCCTGGGGCATTCATGAATCCTCCTAAGAATGCATTTGAAGCAAATAAGTATGAAAAATTAAAATCGTTCAAATGGTTTTTATATTGCAATTTGAAATTGTGCAGATGCTTTTTATGTCCATAATTATTCAGAAACGAAAATTTGATGTTTTAAGGTTCAAAATACTTTGTTACTTACATTTAACACTGTGAAAAGTTAAAACCAATGCAAGTTATCATTTTTCTATGTTTGAGCATGTTTAAAACATTGGATTCAAGATATTCATTCCATTTAAAAAACTTGCTCAAACAATATTTCATACTTTTAAAGCTCGGCTCCAACAGAAATGGTTTTCAAAGCAAAACATAAAAGATTCAGAAACATTGAGCATTGACATACAATAAATATCAACAGCATAGTTAATCATACATAGTACATTGAGCATAGTACATAGTACATAGTTAATCATAGCATTGACATACATAGTACATAGTTAATCATAGCAAGTGCAAATAACAATTTCACAAATGACATACAATAAATATCAACAGCATAGTTAATCATACATAGTACATTGAGCATAGTACATAGTACATAGTTAATCATAGCATTGACATACATAGTACATAGTTAATCATAGCAAGTGCAAATAACAATTTCACAAATGACATACAATAAATATCAACAGCATCTCGCAAATTCCCTAGTGCATTCATGAATCCTCTAAAAAATTGCATCTGAAGCAAATAAGTATGAGAAATTAAAAGTGTGCAAATGGTTTTTATATCGCAATTTAAAATTGTGCAGATGGTTTTTGTGCCCATAATTGTTCAGAAACGAAAATTTGATGTTTTAAGCTCCAAAATCCTTAGTAACTTACACTTAACACTGTGAAAAGATAAAACCAAAGCAAGTTATCATGTTTTTGTGTTTCAGTAAGCTTAAAACATTGGATTCAAGATATTCATTTCCATTTAAAAAACTTTTTCAAACAATATTTCATACTTTTAAAGCTCAGCTCCAGCAGAAATGGTTTTCAAAACAAAATATAAAAGCTTCAGAAACATTGAGCTTTAAGTTTGTCCGTAATATATAAAACTAAGTTAGCACACAGTTAATCACATCAAGCACCAATAATGGTTTAACAAATGACATCCAAATATCAACAGCATCAAGCAAATTCCATAGGGCATTCATGAATCAACCTAAAAATACATCTGAAGCAAATAAGTATGAGAAATTAAAATCATGCAAAAGGTTTTTATATTGTATTTTGAAATTGCACAGATGGGTTTTGTGCCCATAATTGTTCAGAGACGAAAATTTGATGTTTTAAGCTCCAAAATCCTTAGTAACTTACACTTAACACCGTGAAAAGTTAAAACCAATGCAAGTTATCATGTTTCTATGTTTGAGTAAGTTTAAAACATTGGATTGAAGATAGTTATTTCCATTGTAAAACTTTTTTAAACAATATTTCATACTTTTAAAGCTTGGCACCAGCAGAAATGGTTTTCAAAACAAAATATAAAAGATTCAGAAACATTGAGCTTTGAGTTTGTGCATAATATATAAAAACATATTAGCACACAGTTAACCGCATCATGTGCCAATAACGATAACCCAAATGACATCAAAATATAAACTGCATACCGCAAATTCCCTATGGCAACCATGAATCCTCCAAAAAATGCATCCAAAACAAATAAGGAAGAAAAATTAAAATTGGGCAAATGGTTTTTATATCGCAATTTAAAATTGCGAACACGATTTTTATGCCAATAATTGTTCAGAAACGAAATTTTGATGTTTTAAGCTACACAATCCTTCGTAACTTATGCTTAACACTGTGAAAAGTTAAAAACAATGCAAGTTATCATGTTTCTGCATTTGAGCAAGTTTAAAACATTGGATTCAAGATTTTCATTTGCATTTAAAAAACTTCGTCAAAAAATATTTCATACTTTTAAGGCTCAGCTCCAACATAAATGGTTTTCAAAGCAAAACATAAAAGCTTCAGAAACATTGAGCTTTCATTTTGTGCATAATATGTAAGAACAAGTTAGCACACAGATAATCACATCAAGCAACAATAACGATTTCACAAATGAAAACCAAATATCAATAGCATCCGGCAAATTCCCGGGGGCATTCATTAATCCTCCAAAAAATGCATCTAAAGCAAATAACTATGAAAAATTAAAATTGCAAAAATTGTTTTTATATCCCAATTTAAAATTGTGCAGATGGTTTTTTTGCCCACAATTCTTCAAAAATGAAATTTTGATATTTTAAGCTCCAAAATCCTTCATAACTTACGCTTAACACTGTGAAAAGTTAAAAACAATGCAAGTTATCATGTTTCTATGTTTGAGCAAGTTTAAAACATTGGATTCAAGATATTCATTTCCATTTAAAAAACTTGGTCAAACAATATTTCATACTTTTAAGGCTCAGCTCCAGCAGAAATGGTTTTCAAAGCAAAACATAAAAGCTTCAGAAACATTGAGTTTTCATTTTGTGCATAATATATAAGAACAAGTTAGCACACAATTAATCGCAGCAAGCACTAATAACGATTTCACAAATGAAATCCAAATATCAACAACATCCCACAAATTCCCAGGGGCATTCATGAATCCTCCTAAAAATGCATATGAAGCAAATAAGTATGAAAAATTAAAATCATGGAAATGGTTTTTATATTGCAATTTGAAATTGTGCAGATGCTTTTTATGCCAATAATTGTTCAGAAACGAAATTTGGATGTTTTAAGCTCCAAAATCCTTTGTAACTTACACTTAACACCGTAAAAAGTTAAAAGCAATGCAAGTTATCATGTTTCTGTGTTTGAGCAAGTTTAAAACAACGGATTCAAGATATTCATTTCCATTTAAAAAGCTTGCGCAAACAATCTTTCATACTTTTTAAATCTCGACTCCAGCGGAAATGGTTTTCAAAGCAAAACATTAAACCTTAAGAAATATTGAGCTTTGAGATTGTGCAAAATATATAAAATCAAGTTAGCACATAGTTAATCACATCAAGCATGCATAACAATTTCATAAATGACATCCAAATATCAACAGCACCCCGTAAATTCCTTGTGGCATTCATGAATCCTCCAAAAATTGCATCTGAAGCAAATAAGTTTGAAAAATTAAAATCGCACAAATGGTTTTTATATCGCAATTTGAAATTGTGGAGATGGTTTTTATGCCAATAATTGTTTAGAAACGAAAATTTGATGTTTTAAGCTCCAAAATCCTTTGTAACATACACTTAACAATGTGAAATGTTGAATCCAATGCAAGTTATCATGTTTCTGTGTTTGCGCAAGTTTAAAACATTTGATTCAACATATTGATTTCCATGAAAAAAACTTGCTCAAACAATATTTCATACCTTTAAAGCTCGGCTCCTACAGAAATGGTTTTCAAAGTAAAACATAAAAGCTTTAGAAACTTTGAGTTTTGAGTTTGTGCATAATATGTGTAAAAAAGTTAGCACACAGTTAATCACATCAAGCGCAAATAACGATTTCACAAATGACATCCAAATATCAATAGTGTCCAGCAAATTTCAAGGGGCATTCATGAATCCTAATAAAAAGGAATCTAAAGCAAATAGGTATGAAAGACTAAGATCGTGCAAATGATTTTTATATCACTAATTGAAATTGTGCAGATGGTTTTTATGCCCATAATAGTGAAGAAACCAAATTTTGATGTTTTAAGCTCCAAAATTCTTCGTAACATACACTTAACAATGCAAAAAGTTAAAACCAATGCAAGTTATCATGTTTCTGTTGATTTCCATTTAAAACAATTGCTCAAATATTATTTCATACTTTTAAAGCTTGGCTCCAGCAGAAATGGTTTTCAATGCAAAACATAAAACCCTCAGAAAACATTGAGCTCTAAGTTTGTGCATAATATATAAAAAGAAGTTAGCAAACAGTTAATCACATCAAACACTGATAACGATTTCACAAATGGTATCCAAATATCAACAGCATCCTAAAAATTCCCTGGGGCATTCACAAATCCTCCTAAAAATTCATCTGAAGCAAATAAATATGAAAAATCAAAATCATGCAAAGGGTCTTCATAACACAATTTGAATTTGTGCAAATTGGTTTGTATGCCCATAATTGTTTAGAAACGAAATTTTAATGTTTTAAGCCCCAAAATCATTCGTAACTTATACTTAACACTGTGAAAAGTTAAAAACCAATGCAAGTTATCATTTTTCTGTTTTCGAGCACGTTTAAAACATTGGATTCAAGATATTTATTTTCATTTAAAACAATAATATTTCATACTTTTAAAACTCGGCTCCAACAGAAATGGTTTTCAAAGCAAAAAACAAAAGCTTTAGAAACATTGAGCTTTGACTTTGTGCATAATACATAAAAACAAGTTAGTACACAGTTAATCCCAATATTAACAGCATCCTGCAAATTCCCTGGGGCATTCTTGAATTCTCCTAAAAATCCATTTGAAGCAAATAAGTATGAAAAATTAAAATTGCACAAACAGTTTTTATATCGTAATTGAAATGGTCCAGATGGTTTTGACGCCCAAAGTTGTTCCGAAACAAAATTTTGATATTTTAAGTTCCAAAATCCTTTGTAACTTACTTTTAACACTGTGAAAAGTTAAAAGAAATGCAAGTTATCATGTTTCTGTGTTTGAGGAAGTTTAAAACATTAGATTCAATATATTCATTTCCATTAAAAAAACTTGCTCAAACAATATTTCAAACTTTTAAAGCTCAACTGTGACAGAAATGGTTTTCAAGGCAAAAAACAAAAACGTTAGAAACATTGAGCTTTGACTTTATACATAATATATAAAAACAAGTTAGAACACAGTTAATCCCATCAAGCGCCAGTATTAATTTCACAACTAACAAATATCAAGAGCATCTCGCAAATTCCCTGGGGCATTCATGAATTCTCCTAAACATGCAATTGAAGCAAATAAGTATGAAAAATTAAAATCGCACAAATGGTTTTTATATTGTAATTGAAATGGTCAAGATGGTTTTTATGCCCAAAGTTGTTCCGAAACGAAATTTTGAAATTTTAAGTTTCAAAATCCTTTATAACTTACTTTTAACACCGTAAAAAGTTAAAACAAATGCAAGTTATCATGTTTCCGTGTTTGAGGAAGTTTAAAACATTAGATTTAAGATATTCATTTCCATTAGAAAAACTTGTTCAAACAATATTTCATACTTTTAAAGCTCAGCTGTGACAGAAATGATTTTCAAAGCAAAAAAACAAAAGCTTTAGAAACATTGAGCTTTGACTTTATGCATAATATATAAAAACAAGTTAGTACATAGTTAATCCAATCAAGCACCAGTATTGTTTTCACAATTAACATCCAAATATCAACAGCATCCCACAAATTCACTGGGGCATTCATGAATCCTCGTAAAAATGCATATGAAGCAAATAAGTCTGAAAGATTAAAATCGTGCAAAATGGTTTTTATATTGGAATTTGAAATTGTACAAATGGTTTTAAGCCCATAATTTTTCAAAAACGAAAATTTGATGTTTTAAGCTCAAAAATCCTTCATAACATACACTTAACACTGTGAAAAGTTAAAACCAAAGCAAGTTATCATGTTTGTGTTTGAGCAAGTTAAAAACATTGGATTCATTTCCATTTAAAAAACTTGCTCAAACAATGTTTCATACTTTTAAAACTTGGCTCCAACAGAAATGGTTTTCAAAGCAAAACATAAAAGCTTCAAAAGCATTGAGCTTTGAGTTTGTGCATAATATATAAAAAATATGTTACCACACAGTTAATCGCATCAAGCACCACTAATGATTTCGCAAATGAAATCTAAATATCAACACCATCCCACAAATTCCTTGAGGCATTCATGAATCCTATTAAAAATGCATCTAAAACAAATAAGTATGAAAAATTAAAATTTTGCAAACTGTTTTTATATCACAATTTTAAAATTGTGTAGATGGTTTTTATGCTCATAATGTTCACAAACGAAATTTTGATGTTTTAAGCTCCAAAATCCTTTGCAACTTACACTTAACACTGTGAAAAGTTAAAACAAATGCAGGTTATCATGTTTCTATGTTTAAGTAAGTTTAAAACATTGGATACAAGATATTTATTTCCTTTTAAAAAACCTGCTCAAACAATATTTCATTCTTTTAAAGCTTGGCTCCAGCTGCAATGTTTTTCCAAGCAAAACAGAAAAGCTTCAAAAACATTGAGCTTTGAGCTTGTGTATAATATAAAAAGAAGTTAGCAACAGTTAATCGTATCAAGCGCCAATAACTATTTCACAAATGACATCGAAATATCAACAGCATCCCACAAATTCCCTAGGGCATTCATGAATTCTCCTAAAAATGCATTTGAAGCAAATAAGGATGAAAAATTAAAATCGCACAAATGGCTTTTATATCGTAATTGAAATGGTCCATATGATTTTTATGCCCAAAGTGGTCAGAAATGAAATTTTGATATTTTAAGCTCCAAAATCCTTCGTAACTTACTTTAACATTGTGCAAAGTTAAAACCAATGCAAGTTATCATGTTTCTATGTTTGGGCAAGTTTAAAAGCTCCAGCAGAAATGGTTTTCAAAGGAAAAAACAAAAGCTTTAGAAACATTGAGCTTTAGAAACACAGTTAAATCCCATCAAGCGCCAATATTGATTTGACAAATAACATCCAAATATCAACAGCATCCAACAAATTCACTGGGGCATTCATGAATCCTCCTAAAAATGCATATGAAGCAAATAAGACTGAAAGATTAAAATCATGCAAAATGGTTTTTATATCGGAATTTGAAATTGTACAGATGGTTTTTAAGCCCATAATTGAACCAAACCGAAAATTTGATGTTTCAAGCTCCAAAATCATTCGTAACATACACTTAACACTATGAAAAGTTAAAACCAATGCAAGTTATCATCTTTCTGTGTTTGAGCAAGTTTAAAACATTGGATTGAAGATATTCATTTCCATTTTAAAAACTTGCTCAAACAATATTTCATGCTTTTAAAGCTCGGCTCTAGCAAAAATGCTTTTCAAAGCAAAACATAAAACCTTTAGAAACATTGAGCTTTGAGTTTGTGTATAATATATGAAAACAAGTTAGCACCAACAATGATTTCCGAAATAACATCCTAATATCAACAGCATCCCGCAAATTCCCTAAGGCATTCATGATCCTCCCTAAGGGTTTTTATATCACAATTTGAAATTGTGCAAATGGTTTTTATGCTCATAATTGTTCAGAAACGAAATTTTCATGTTTTAAGCTCTAAAATCAATTCGTAATTTACACTTAACACTGTGAAAAGTTAAAACCAATGCAAGTTATCATGTTTCTATGTTTGATTAAGTTTAAAACATTGGATTCAAGATATTCATTTCTATTTTTAAAAACTTGGTCAATCAATATTTCATACTTTTAAAGCTCAGCTCCAGCATAAATGGTTTTCAAAGTAAAACTTAAAAGCTTTATAAACATTGAGCTTTGAGTTTGTGCATAATATATAGAAACAAGTTAGCACACAGTTAATTGCATCAAGCTCAAACAACAATTTTACAAATGACATCCAAATATGAATAGCATCCCACAAATTTCATGGGGCATTCATGAATCCTAACAAAAATGAATCTGAAGCAAATAAGTATGGAAGATTAAAATCGTGCAAATGGTTTTTATATCACAATTTGAAATTGTGCAAATGGTTTTTATGCCCATAATTGTTCAGAAACGAAATTTTCAGGTTTTAAGCTCTAAAATCAATTCGTAATTTACACTTAACACTGTGAAAAGTTAAAACCAATGCAAGTTATCATGTTTCTATGTATGATTAAGTTTAAAACATTGGATTCAAGATATTCATTTCCATTTAAAAACTTGGTCAATCAATATTTCATACTTTTAAAGCTTAGCTCCAGCAGAAATGGTTTTCAAAGTAAAACTTAAAAGCTTTATAAACATTGAGCTTTGAGTTTGTGCATAATATATAAAAACAAGTTAGCACACAGTTAATTGCATCAAGCTCAAACAACAATTTTACAAATGACATCCAAATATGAATAGCATCCCACAAATTTCATGGGGCATTCATGAATCCTAACAAAAATGAATCTGAAGCAAATAAGTATGAAAGATTAAAATCGTGAAAATGGTTTTTATATCACAATCTGAAATTGTGCAGATGGTTTTTATGCCCATAATTGTTTAGAAATGAAAATTTGATGTTTTAAGCACCAAAATACTTCGTAACATATACTTAACACTGTGAAAAGTTAAAACCAATGCAAGCTATCATGTTTCTTTGTTTGAGAAAGTTTAAAACATCGGATTCAAGATATTCTTTTCCATTTAACAAACTTGCTCAAACAATATTTCATACTTTTAAAGCTCGACTCTAGCAGAAATGGTTTTCAAAGCAAAACATAAAAGCTTCAGAAATATTGAGCTTTGAGTTTGTGCATAATATATAAAAATAAGTCAGCACACAGTTAATCGCATCAAGCACCAATAACGATTTTGCGATTGACATCCAAATATCTGTCGCATCACGCAAATTCCCAGGTGCATTCATCAGTCCTCTTTAAAAAGCACCTGAAGCAAATAAGTATGAAAAATTGAAATAATGCAAATGGTTTTCATACTGCAATTTGAAATTCGGCAGAATGTTTTTATGCCCATTATTGTTCAAAAATGAAAAATTGACGTTTTAAGCTCCAAGAACGAAATTTCGATGTTTTAAGCTCCAAAATCTTTCGTAAATTAAAACATTGTGAAAAGTTAAAACAAATGCAAGTTATCATGTCTCTATGTTTGAGCAAGTTTAAAACATTGGATTCGAGATATTAATTTCGTTTTAAAAAACTTGCTCAAACAATATTTCTCACTTTTAAAGCTTGGCTCCAGCAGAATTGGTTTTCAAAGCAAAACATAAAAAGCTTTGAGTTTGTGCATAATATATAAAAATAAGTAAGCAGACAATGAATCGCATCAAGCGCCAATCAATTGCATCATGCAAATTCCCTGGGGCATTCATGAGTCCTCCTAAAAATGCATCTGAAGCAAATAAGTATGAAATGTTAAAATCGAACAAAAGGTTTTGATATTGTAATTTGGATTGTGAAGATGGTTTTTTTTGCCCATAATTGTTCAGAAACGAAAATTTAATGTTTTATGCTCCAAAATCTTTCGTAAGTTACACTTAAGATCGTGAAAAGTTAAAACCAATGCAAGTTATCATATTTATGTGTTTGAGCAAGTTTAAAACATTGGATTCAAGATATTCACTTCCATTTAAAAAACTTGCACAAACAATACTTCTTGCTTTTAAAGCACAGCTCGAGCAGAAATGATTTTCAAAGCAAAACATAAAAGCTTCGGAAACATTGAGCTTGGAGTTTGTGCATAATATATAGAAACAAGTTAGCACACATTTAATCATATCATTGTGCAATAATGATTTCACGATGGACATCCAAATATCAATGCAAGTTATCATATTTATGTGTTTGAGCAAGTTTAAAAACATTGGATTCAAGATATTCGTTTCCATTTAAAAAACTTGTTCAAACAATATTTCTTGCTTTTAAAGCATGGCTCTAGCAGAAATGATTTTCAATGCAAAACATAAAAGCTTCAGAAACATTGAGCTTTGAGTTTGTGCATAATATATAGAAACAAGTTAGCATACATTTAATCATATCAAGCACCAATAACGATTTCACGATGGACATCCAAATATCAATGCAAGTTATCATATTTAAAAGTTAAAACCAATGCAAGTTATCATATTTATGTGTTTGAGCAAGTTTAAAACATTGGATTCAAGATATTCGTTTCCATTTAAAAAACTTGTTCAAACAATATTTCTTGCTTTTAAAGCACGGCTCTAGCAGAAACAATTTTCAATGTAAAACATAAAAGCTTCGGAAACATTGAGCTTTGAGTTTGTGCATAATATATAGAAACAAGTTAGCACACATTTAATCGTATCAAGCGCCAATAACAATTTCACAATGGACATCCAAATATCAACAGCATCCAGCAAATTCCCTAGGCCAATCATGAATCCTCCTAAAAATGCATCTAAAGCAAATAAGTATGAAAAATTAAAATCATTCAAATGGTTTTTATATCATAATTTGAAATTGTGCAGATGGTTTTTATTCCCATAATTGTTCAGAAATGAAAATTTGATATTTTAAGCTCCAAAATCATTCGAAACTTATACACTTAACACTGTCGAAAGTTAAAATAAATGAAGTTATCATGTTTCTGTGTTTGAGCAAGTTTGAAACATTGGATTCAAGATATTCTTTTCCATTTAAAAAACTCGTTCAAACAATATTTCATACTTTTAAAGCTTGGCTCAGCAGAAATGATTTTCAAAGCAAAACATAAAAGCTTCAGAAACATTGAGCTTTGAGTTTGTACATAATATATAAAAACAAGTTAGCACACAGTTAACAGCATCAAGCACCAATAATAATTTCACAAATGACATCAAAATATGAACAGCATCCTGCAAATTCCTTGGGGGCATTCATGAATTCTCCTAAAAATGCATCTAAAGCAAATAAATATGAGATACTAAAATCGTACAAATGGTTTTTATATCACAATTTGAGATTGTACAGATGGTTTTTATCCCATAATTGTTCAGAAACGAAATTTTGATGTTTTAACCTCCAAAATCCTTCATACTTACACTTAACACTGTAAAAAGTTAAAACCAATGCAAGTTATCACGTTTCTGTGTATAAGCAAATTTAAAACATTGGATTCAAGATATTTATTTCCATTAAAAAAACTTGCTCAAACAATAATTCATACTTTTAAAGCTCAGCTCCTGCAGAAATAAATGGTTTTCAAAGCAAAACACAAAAGCTTTAGAATATTGAGCTTTGAGTTTGTGTATAACATACAAAAACAAGTTAGCACACAATTAATCACATCAAGGGCAAATAATGATTTCACAAATGAGATCCAAATATCAATAGCATCCCGCAAATTCCATGTGGCATTCATGAATCCTAACGAAAATGCATCTGAAGCAAATAAGTAAGAAAGACTAAAATCACGCAAACGGTTTTTATATCGCAATTTGAAATTGTGGTGATAGTTTTTATTCTCATAATTGTTCAGAACCCAAATTTTGATGTTTTAAGCTCCAAAATCTTTTTTAACGTACACTTAACACTATGAAAAGTTAAAACCAATGCAAGTTATCATGTTTCTGTGTTTGAGCAAGTTTAAACCATTGGATTGAAGATATTCATTTCCATTTAAAAAACTTGCTCGAACAATATTTCAAACTTTTAAAGCTCAGCTCCAGTAGAAATGGTTTTCAAAGCAAAACATAAAAGCTTCAGCAACATTGAGCAGTTTGTGGATATTGTATAAAAAAACAAGTTAGCACACAGTTAGTCGCATCAAGTGCCAATAACAATTTCACAAATTCACTGGGGCATTCATGAATCCTCCTAAAAATGCATCTGAAGCAAATAAGTATGAGAAATTAAAATCTTGCGAGTGGATTTTATATTGCAATTTGAAATTGTGAAGATAGTTTTTATGCCCATAGTTGTTCAGAAATGAAATTTTGATATTTTGAGCTCGAAAATCCTTCATAACTTCCAGTTAACACTGTGAAAAATTTTAAACCAATGCAAGTTATCATGTTTTTATGTTCAAGCACGTTTAAAACATTGGATTCAAGATATCCATTTCCTTCAAAAAAAATTTGCTCAAACAATATTTCATACTTTTAAGGCTCAGCTCCAACAGAAATTTATTTCAAAGCAAAACATAGAGCTGTGAGTTTGTGCACAATATATAAAACAAGTTAGCACAGACTTAATCGCATCAAACGCCAAAAATGATTTCACAAATGACATCTAAATTTCAATAGCATTCAACAAATTCCCTTGGGCATTCATGAATCCTCCTAAAATGCATCTGAAGCAAATAATTATGAAAAATTAAAATCATGCAAATCGTTTTTATATCACAATTTGAAATTGTGCATATGGTTTTTATGCCTATGATTGCTCGGAAGCGAAATTTTGATGTTTTAAGCTCCAAAATCCGTTTGTAACATACACTTAACACTGTGAAAGGTTAAAACCAATGCAAGTTATCAAGTTTATGTGTTTGAGTAAGTTTAAAACATTGGATTGAAGATATTCATTTCCATTGAAAAAACAAGCCCAAACAATATTTCATTCTTTTACAGCACGGCTCCAGCAAAAATGGTTTTGAAAGCAAAAAACATAAAAGCTTCAGAAACATTGTGCTATGAGTTTGTGCATAATATATAAAAACAAGTTAACACACAGTTAATCGCATCGAGCGCAAATAACGATTTTACAAATGGCATCCAAATATCAATAGCATCCTGCAAATTCCAAGAGGCATTCATGAATCCTAATAAAATCGTGCATATGGCTTTTTATATCGCAATTTGAAATTGTGCATTTTTATGCCCATAATTCTTCAGAAGTGAAATTTGGATGTTTTAAGCTCCAAAATCATTTGTAACTTACACTTAACACTGTGAAAAATTAAAACTAATGCAAGTTATCATGTTTCTATGTTTGAGCAAGTTTAGAACATTGGATTCAAGATATTCATTTCCATTTAAAAACCTTACTCAAACAAAATTTCCTACTTTTAAAGCTCAGCTCCAGCAGAAATGGTTTTCAAAGCAAAACATAAAAACTTCAGAAACATTGAGCTTTGAGTTTGTGCATAATATATAAAAACGAGTTAGCACATAGTTAATCGCTTCAAGCACCAATAACGATTTCACAAGACATCAAAATATCAATAGCATACCGAAAATTCACCGCAGCATTCATGAATCCTCCTAAAAATGCATCTAAAGCAAATAAGTATGAAAAATTAAAATCACACAAATGGTTTTTATATCGCAATTTGAAATTGTGCAGATTGTTTTTATGCCCATAATTCTTTAGCAATGAAATTTTGATATTTTAAGCTCCAAAATCCTTCATAGCGTATGCTTAACACTGTGAAAAGTTAAAAACAATGCAAGTTATCATGTTTCTATGTTTGAGCAAGTTTAAAACATTGGATTCAAGATATTCATTTCCATTTAAAATACTTACTAAAACAATATTTCCTACTTTTAAAGCTCGGCTCCAGCAGAAATGGTTTTCAAAGCAAAACATTAAAACTTCAAAAACATTGAGCTTTGAGTTTGTGCATAATATAGAAAAACAAGTTAGTATAATCACGTCAAGCGCCAATAACGATTTCACAAATGACATCAAAATATCAATACTATACCATAAATTCCCTGGGGCATTCTTGAATCCTCCTAAAAATGCATCAAAAGTAAATAAGTATGAAAAATTAAAATCGCACAAATGGTTTTTATATCGCAATTTGAAATTGTGCAGATAGTTTTTATGCCCATAATACTTCAGAAATGAAAATTTGATGTTTTAAGCTCCAAAATCCTTCGTAACTTACACTTAACACTGTGAAAAGTTAAAAACAATGCAAGTTATCATGTTTCTATGTTTGAGTAAGTTTAAACAATTGGATTCAAGATATTCATTTCCATTTGAAATACTTACTCAAACAATATTTCATACTTTTAAAGCTCGGCTCTAGCAGAAATGGTTTTCAAAGCAAAACATAAAAGCTTTAGAAACATTGTGCTTTGAGTTTGTCCATAATAGATAAAAATGAGTTAGGACACAGTTAATCACATCAAGTGCCAATATTGATTTCACAAGTAACATCTAAATATCAATAGCATCCAGCAAATTCACTGGGGCATTCATTAATCCTCCTAAAAACGCATCTAAAGCAAGTCTGAAAGATTAAAAGCATCCAAAAAGGTTTTTTATATCGGAATTTGAAGTTGTGCAGATGGTTTTTAAGCCCATAATTGTTCAAAAACGAAAATCTGATGTTTTAAGCTCCAAAATCCTTCGTAACTTACACTTAACACTGCAAAAAGTTAAAACAAATGCAAGTTATCATGTTTCTGTGTTTAAGCAAGTTTAAAACATTGGATTCAAGATATTAACTTCCATTTAAAAAATAGTTCTAACAATCTTTCATACTTTTAAAGCGTGGCTCCAGCGAAAATAGTTTTCAAAGTAAAACATAAAATCTTTAGAAACATGGAGCTTTGAGATTGTACAAAATATATATAAACAAGTTAGCACACAGTTAATCACATCAAGCACCAATAACGATTTCAAAAATGACATCCAAATATCAACAACATCCCACAAATTCCTTGTGGCATTCATGAATCCTCCTAAAAATGCATCTGAAGCAAATAAGTTTGAAAAATTAAAATCATGTAAATGGTTTTTATGCTAATAATTGTTCAGAAACGAAATTTTGATGTTTTAAGCTCCAAAATCCTTTGTAACATACACTTAACAATGTGAAAAGTTAAATCCAATGCAAGTTATCATGTTTCTGTGTTTGCGCAAGCTTAAAACATTTGATTCAAGATATTCATTTCCATGAAAAGAACTTGCTCAAACAATATTTCATACTTTTAAAGCTCTGCTCCTACATAAATTGTTTTCAAAGCAAAACATAAAAGCTTTAGAAACTTTGAGCTTTGAGTTGTGAATATGTATAAAAAAGTTAGCATACAGTTAATTGCATAAGGCACAAATAACGATTTCACAAATGACATCCAAATATCAATAGCATCCCGCAAATTCCATAGGGCATTCATGAATCCTAATAAAAAGGAATCTAAAGCAAATAAGTATGAACAATTAAAATCATGCAAATGGATTTTATATCGTAATTTGAAATTGTGCAAAAGGTTTTTATGCCCATAATTCTTAAGAAACGAAATTTTGATGTTTGAACCTCCAAAATCCTTCTTAACTTACACTTAACACTACGAAAAGTTAAAACCAATGCAAGTTATCATGTTTCTGTGTTTGAGCAAGTTTAAAACATTGGATTCAAGATATTCATTTCCATTTAAAAAACTTGCTCAAACAATATTTCATCCTTTTAAAACTTGGTTCCAGCAGAAATGGTTGTCAAAGCAAAACATAAAACCTTTAGCAACATTGAGCTTTCAGATTGTGCATAATATATAAAAACAAGTTATCACACAATTTATCACATCAAGCGCCAATAACGATTTCACAATGACATCCAAATATCAACAGCATCCCGCAAATTGCTTGTGGCATTCATGAATCCTCTTAAAAATGCATCTGAAGCAAATAAATATTAAAAATTAAAATCGGGCAAATGGTTTCTATATTGCAATTTGAAATTGTGCAGATGGTTTTTAAGCTCATAATTGTTCAGAAACGAAATTTGTTGTTTTAAGCTCCAAAATCCTCCGTAACTTATACTTAACACTGTGAAATGTTTTAAGCTCATAAATGTGCAATTTGTTATCATGTTTCTGTGTTTGAGCAAGTTTACAACATTGGATTCAAAATATTCATTTCCATTAAAAACACTTGCTCAAGCAATATTTCATACTTTTAAAGCTCGGCTCCAGCAGAAATGGTTTTCAAATCAAGACATAAAAAGTTTCAGAAACTTTGAGCTTTCTGTTTGTGCACAATATATAAAAATAAGTTAGCACACAGTTAATCGCATCAAGTGCCAGTAACGATTTCACAAATGGCAACCAAATATCAATAGCATCTTGCAAATTCCCTAGGGTGTTCACGAATCCTCCTAAAAATGCATCTGAAGCAAATAAGTATTAAAAATTAAAATTGGGCAAATGGTTTCTATATCGCAATTTGAAATTTGTGGATGGTTTTTAAGCCCATAATTGTTCAAAAATGAAATTTAGTTGTTTTAAGCTCCAAAATCCTTCGTAACTTACACTTAACACTGTGAAAGGTTAAAACCAATGCAAGTTATCATGTTTCTGTGTTTGAGTAAGTTAAAAACATTGGATTCAAGATATTCATTTCCATTAAAAAAACTTTCTCAAGCAATATTTCATGCTTTTAAAGCTCGACTCCAGCAGAAATGGTTTTCAAATCAAGATATAAAAAGCTTTAGAAACTTTGAGCTTTCCGTTTGTGCACGATATATAAAAATAAGTTAGCACACAGTTAATCACATCAAGCGTCAATAACGATTAGACAAATGACAACCAAATATTAACGACATCCCGCAAATTTCCTGGGGCATTCATGAATCCTCTTAAAAATTCTTATGAAGCAAACAAGTATGAAAGACTAAACTCTTGCAAATGATTTTTATATCGCAATTTGAAATTGTGCAGAAGGTTTTTATTCACATAATTGTTCAAAAACGAAATTTTGACCTTTTAAGCTCTAAAATCTTTCGTAACTTAAACTTAGCACTATGAAAAGTTGAAACCAATGCAAGTTATCATGTTTATGTGTTTGAGCAAGTTTAAAACATTCGATTCAAGATATTCACTTCCGTTTAAAACACTTGCTCAAACATTATTTCATACTTTTAAAGCTTGGCTCCAGCAGAACTGGTTGTCAAAGCAAAACATAAAACCTTCAGAAACATTGAGCTCTGAGTTTGTGCATAATATATAAAAACAACTTAGCAAACAGTTAATCGCATCAAGCGCCAATAACGATTTCACAAATGACAACCAAATATCAACAGCATCTTGCAAATTCCCTAGGGCATTCATGAATCCTCCTAAAAATGCATCTGAAGCAAATAAGTATTAAAAATTAAAATTGGGCAAATGGTTTCTATATCACAATTTGAAATTGTGCGTATGGTTTTTAAGCCCATAATTGTTCAGAAATAAAATTTAGTTGTTTTAAGCTCCAAAATCCTTTGTAACTTACACTTAACACTGTGAAAGGTTAAAACCAATGCAAGTTATCATGTTTCTGTGTTTGAGTAAGTTAAAAACATTGGATTCAAGACATTAATTTCCATTTAAAAAATTTGTTCAAACAATATTTCATACTTTTAAAGCTCGGCTCCAGCAGAAATGATTTTCAAAGCAAAACATAATAGCATAAAAAACATTAAGCTTTGAGTTTGTGCATAATATATAAAAACAAGTTAGCACACAGTTAATCGTATCAAGCACCAATAACGATTTCACAAATGACATCCAAATATCAACAGCATCCCGCAAATTCCATGGGACATTCATGAATTCTCCTACAAATGCATCTAAAGCAAATAAGTATGAAAAATTAAAATTGTGCAAAGGGTTTTATATCGCAATTTGAAATTGTGAAAATGGTTTTTATGCCAATAATTCTTAAGAAACGAAATTTGATGTTTTAAGCTCCAAAATCATCTAAACTTACACTTGATACTATGAAAAGTTAAAACCAATGCAAGTTATTATGTTTCTGTGTTTGAGCAAATTTAAAACATTGGATTCAAGATATTCATTTCCATTTAAAAAACTTACTCAAACAATATTTCATACTTTTAAAGCTCGACTCCAGCAGAAATGGTTTTCACAATATATGAAACCAAGTTAGCACACAGTAAATCGTATCAAGTGCCAATATTAATTTCACAAATAACATCCAAATATCAACATCATCCCACAAATTCATTGGGGCATTCATGAATCCTCCTAAAAATGCATTTGAAGCAAATAAGTATGAAAGATTAAAATCATGCAAAATGGTTTTTATATCCGAATTTGATATTGTGCAAATGATTTTTAAGCCCATAATTGTTTGGAAACGAAAATTTGATGTTTTAAGCTCCAAAACCCTTCGTAACTTACACTTAATACTGCGAAAAGTTAAAACCAATGCAAGTTATCATTTTTCTGTGTTTGAGCAAGTTTAAAACATTGGATTCAAGATATTCATTTCCATTCAAAAAACTTGCTCAAACTATATTTCATACTTCTAAAGCTTGGCTCCAGCAAAAATGGTTTTCAAAGCAAAACATAAAACCTTTAGAAACATTGAGTTTGAGATTGTGCATAACATATAAAAACAAGTTAGCACACAACTAATCACGTCAAGCACCAATAACAATTTTACAAATGGCACCCAAATATCAATAGCATCTCACAAATTCCTTGTGGCATTCATGAATCCTCCTAAAAATGCATCTGAAGCAAATAAGTATGAAAGACTAAAATCGTGCAAATGGATTTTATATCTCAATTTGAAATTGTGAAGATAATTTTTAAGCCCATAATTGTTCAGAAACGAAATTTTGATGTTTTAAGCTCCAAAATCCTTCGTAACGTATACTTAACACTATAAAAAGTTAAAACCAGTGCAAGTTATCATGTTTCTGTGTTTCAGCAAGTTTGAAAACATTGGATTCAAGATATTCATTTCCATTCAAAAAACTTGCTGAAGCAATATTTGATACTTTTAAAGCTTAGCTCCAGCAGAAATGGTTTTCAAATCAAAACATAAAAAGCTTTAGAAACTTTGAGCTTTGTGTTTGTGCGCAAATATAAAAATAAGTTAGCACACAATTAATCACATCAAGCACCAATAACGATTTGACAAATGACAACCAAATATTAACAGCAACCCGCAAATTCCCTGGGGCATTCATGAATCCTCTTACAAATTCTTATGAAGCAAACTAGTATGAAAGACTAAAATCTAGCGAATGATTTTTCTATCGCAATTTGAAATTGTGCAGACTGTTTTTATTCCCATAATTGTTCAGAAACGAAATTTTGACCTTTTAAGCTCTAAAATCCTTCGTAACTTAAACTTAGCACTATGAAAAGTTAAAACAAATGCAAGTTATCATGTTTCTGTGTTTGAGCAAGTTTAAAACATTGGATTCAAGATATTCATTTCCCTTTTAAAAACTTGCTCAAACAATGTTTCATACTTTTAAAGCTTGGATCCAACAGAAACGGTTTTGAAAGCAAAACATAAAAGCTTCAGAAACATTGAGCTTTGAGTTTGTGCATAATATATAAAACTAATTTAGCACACAGTTAATCACATCAAGTGCCAATAACAATTTCACAAATGACATCGAATATCAACAGCATCCTGCATATTCCTTGGTGCATTCATGAATCCTCTTAAAAATGCATCTGAAGCAAATAAGTATGAAAAATTAAAATCGGGCAAATGGATTTTATATCGCAATTTGAAATTGTGCAGATAGTTTTTATGCCCATAGTTGTTCAGAAACGAGATTTTGATGTTTTCAGCTCCAAAATCCTTTGTAACTTAAACTTAACACTGTGAAAAGTTAAAACAAATGCAAGTTATCATGTTTCTGTGTTTGAGCAAGTTTAAAACATTGGATTCAACATATTCATTTCCTTCTAAAAAACTTGCTCAAATAATATTTCATACTGTTAAAGCTTGACTCCAGCAGAAATGCTTTTCAAAGCAAAACATAAAAGCTTCAGAAACATTGAGCTTTGAGTTTGTGCATAATATATAAAAATAAGTTAGCACATAATTAATCGCATCAAGCACCAATATCGATCTCACAAATGACATCAAAATACCAACAGCATCCTGCAAATTCCTTGGGGCATTCATGAATCCTCCTAAAAATGCATCTGAGGCAGATAAGTATGAAAAGTTAAAATCGCACAAATGGTTTTTATATCACAATTTGAAATTATGCAAATTGTTTTTATGCTCATAATTGTTCAGAAACGAAATTTTGATGTTTCAAGTTCGAAAATCCTTCATAACTTACGCTTAACACTGTGGAAAGTTAAAACCAACGCAAGTTATCATGTTTTTGTGTTTTGAACAAGTTTAAAACATTTGATTCAAGACATTAATTTCCATTTAAAAAACTTGCTCAAACAATATTTCATCCTTTTGAAGCTCAGCTCCAGCAAAAATGGTTTTCAAAGCAAAACATAAAAACTTCAGAAACATTGAGCTTTGAGTTTGTGCATAATATATAAAAACAAGTTAGCACACAGTTAATCGCATCAAGCGCGCATAACGATTTCACAAATGACATCCAAATATCAACAGCATTTCGCAAATTCCCTGGGGCATTAATGAATCCTCCTAAAATTGCATCTAAAGCAAGTAAGTATGAAAAATTAAAATCGTGCAAATAGTTTTTATATCGTAATTTGAAATTATGCAGATGGCTTTGATGCCCATAATTGTTTAGAAATGAAATTTTGATGTTTTAAGCTACAAAATCATTCGTAACTTATACTTAACACTGTGAAAAGTTAAAACCAATGCAATTTATCATGTTTCTGTGTTTGAGCAAGTTTAAAACATTGGATTCAAGATATTCATTTCCCTTTAAAAAAACTTGCTCAAACAATATTTCATACTTTTAAACCTCGGCTCTAGCAGAAATGGTTTTCAAAGCAAAACATAAAAGCTTTAGAAACATTGAGCTTTGAGTTTGTGCATAATATATAAAAACAAGTTAGCACACAGCTAATTGCATCAAGCGCGAATAACGATTTGATAAATGACATCCAAAAATCAACAGCATCCCGCAAATTCCCTGTGGCATTCATGAATCCTCTTAAAAATGCATTTCAAGCAAATAAGTATGAAAAATTAAAATCGTTCAAATGATTTTTGTATCTCAATTTGAAATTACGCAGATGATTTTTATGCCCATAATTGTTTAGAAACGAAAATTTGAAATTTTAAACTCCAAAATCGTTCTTAACTTAAGCTTAACATTGTGAAAAGTTTAAACCAATTCAAGTTTTCAAGTTTTGGGTTTGAGCAAGTTTAAAACATTCAATTCAAGAAATTCATTTTGATTTAAAAAACTTGCTCAAACAATATTTCATACTTTTAAAGCTCAGCTCCAGTAGAAATGGTTTTAAAAGCAAAACATAAATGCTTCAAAAACATTGAGCTTTGAGTTTGTGCATAATATATAAAAACAAGTTAGCACACAGTTAATCGCATCAAATGCCAATAACAATTGCACAAATGAAATCCAAATATCAACAGCATCCCGCAAATTCCCTTGACCATTCATGAATCCTCCTAAAAATGCATCTGAAGTAAATAAGTATAAAAAATTAAAATCCTGCAAATTGTTTTTATATCGTAATTTGAAATTGTACAAATAGTTTTTATGCCCATAATTTTTCAAAAACGAAAATTTGATGTTTTAAACTCCAAAATCCTTCATAACTTACACCTAACACTGTGAAAAGTTAAAACCAATGCAAGTTGTCATGTTTCTTTGTTTGAGCAAGTTTAAAACATTGGATTCAAGATATTCATTTCCATTTAAAAAACTTGCTCAAACAATATTTTCATACTTTTAAAGCTCGGCTTCAGCAGAAATGGTTTTCAAAGCAAAACATAAACGCTTCAGAAACATTGAGCTTTGAGTTTGTGCATAATATATAAAAATAAGTTAGCACATAGTTAATCGTATCAAGCACCAATATCGATCTGACAAATGACATCAAAATACCAACAGCATCCCACAAATTCCTTGAGGCATTCATGAATCCTCCTAAAAATGCATCTGAAACAGATAAGTATGAAAAGTTAAAATCGCACAAATGATTTTTATATCACAATTTGAAATTATGCAAATTGCTTTTATGCTCATAATTGTTCAGAAACGAAATTTTGATATTTTAAGTTCGAAAATCCTTCATAACTTACACTTAACACTGTGAAAATCTAAAACCAACGCAAGTTATCATGTTTTGTGTTTTGAACAAGTTTAAAACATTTGATTCAAGACAGTCATTTCCATTTAAAACTTGCTCAAACAATATTTCATCCTTTTGAAGCTCAGCTCCAGCAAAAATAGTTTTCAAAGCAAAACATAAAAACTTCAGAAACATTAAGCTTTGAGTTTGTGCATAATATATAAAAACAAGTTAGCACACAGTTAATCGCATCAAGTGCACATAACGATTTCACAAATGACATCCAAATATCAACAGCATCCCGTAAATTCCCTGGAGCATTAATGAATCCTCCTAAAAATGCATCTGAAGCAAGTAAGTATGAAAAATTAAAATCGTGCAAATAGTTTTTATATCGTAATTTGAAATTGTGCAAATGGTTTTGATGCCCATAATTGTTTAGAAATGAAATTTTGATGTTTTAAGCTCCAAAATCATTCATAAATTATACTTAACACTGTGAAAAGTAAAACCAATGCAAGTTATCATGTCTGTGTATTTGAGTAAGCTTAAAATATTGGATTCAAGATATTCATTTTCATTTAAAAAACTCGCTCAAACAATATTTCATACTTTTAAGGCTCGGCTCTAGCAAAAATGGTTTTCAAAGCAAAACATAAAAGCTTTGGAAACATTGAGCTTTGGGTTTGTGCATAATATATAAAAACAAGTTAGCACACAGCTAATTGCATCAAGCAACAATAACAATTTGACAAATAACATCCAAAAATCAACATCCCACAAATTCCCTGTGGCATTCATGAATCCTCTTAAAAATACATCTGAAGCAAATAAGGATGAAAAATTAAAATCATGCAAATGATTTTTATATCTCAATTTGAAATTGTGCAGATAATTTTTATGCCCATAATTGTTTAGAAACGAAATGTTGATATTTTAAGCTTCAAAATCATTCGTAACTTAAACTTAACACTGTGAAAAGTTAAAACAAATGCAAGTTTTCATGTTTTTGTGTTTGAGTAAGTTTAAAACATTCAATTCAATATATTCATTTTCATTTGAAAAACTTGCTTAAGCAATATTTCATACTTTTAAAACTCGACTCCAGCAGAAATAGTTTTCAAAGCGAAACAAGAAAGCTTAAAAGACATTCAGCTTTGAGTTTATGCATAATATATAAAAACAAGTTAGCACACAGTTAATTGCATTAAGCATGAATAACAAATAAACACTTGACCTTGACATTATCATCACTTTTCTCATGTAGTTTACATCATTTGAAAGAATTTCAAGCCCTTTCTTTATTATATTTCAAACTCTAAAATCTTGAGCCATTATAAACACTTTCATCTTTATTTTTCATTCACAAAATTCAAATTTATCAATCATAAAAGCTTTGAGGACTTCTTCAACATTTTTTTAACTTAAATTGAGCCATTTGATCTTTACTCAAGGTGATTAAACTTATAAAAAAGAAACCAAAGCTCTGATACCAATTATTAGCTTTCTAAATGAGATGGTGTCCAAGAAGGGGGTGAATTGAATCTCTTCAAATTTTTTCTCGAAACTACATTTCTATATAATTGAATAGAAACTAAAACCAATCTAAAAATATGACACAAATAATAATAAATTGATAAACTAGAAGCAAATATAAACTATAATCAAAATAAAAAAATATAGATAGAGAAATCAAACACAAGAATTTATAAAGGTTAAGTCTTTTTTCATAAAGCACCTATGTCTTCTCTTTTGATTGTCTACACCAATGTTTCAATCATTAATCTTGAATTAAGAAAACAATCTTATCTTTTTTTTTCCTAAGATTTAAGATAAAAACTTCTACCCTTACATAATCAAGAGGATACATTACTTCTTACTTACAAGATAACTCAAATAATTTTTGCAAAATAAAATAACTCTCAAAGTTGAGTGTTTACCTAATGAAGTACCAAAAAAATGATAAATGAAACACAACAATATTTTGGATACAAAAAATACAAAAGATATTGAATTTAAGCTTTAAAACTCTTAATTTCTTTAAAAGAATAAAAATATGACTTATTTAATTTTACTTTCTTGATTCATCAACCTTCTTGATGTGTTAAAATTCTCAATTTATAGTGAAATTGAAAAACTCGAAGATGCTATGGAGTAAAAAAAAAACATTGAAGCTTAAAAAACTACCCATTGGAGCTTTTCTGGACATAAGAGATTGATTGATTTTGATAAAGGATCAATCATGTACCTTAGCCAATCAATCATTTCTTGTAGAGGATTGATCCCTTTTGATGTTTTTCAAATCTATTTTATTTTTATAAGAACAAGAATTAATCCATTATAAAAAGGGATCGATTGATTTAGTCAGAGGATTGATCTTGTAACCTAAGAGATCGATCCTATAACATAATAGATAAATCTAGTCAAGCTAGGCAATTATATCTTGTTTTATGCTCTACTTACTAATTTGATCGTACCTTAAGTAACGTAATTCGAAATAAAAAAAAAAGATTTAAAAACTAAACTTAGAAGACTTTTTATCCATATAAAATTCATCTAATTCATTGTATATAAATTATAGTGAATTTTCAAATCTACTCCTTGTGCGATTTTTAAACAATTACAAAGTGCTTAGTAAAAAATCAAAATCTTTTCTTAAGAAATTTGAATGTTAATTTTGTTTGATACATTAGAAAGTATACTCAAAGAGCTTTTCAACCATATAAAATTCAAATATTAAAGTTTTGTGAATTAATACAAAAAAATAAAATAAATTCAATGTTAGAAAACTTTGTTGTAGTAAAAAAGATTTGTTTAAACGTTCAAAATCATTTTATTTGTTTTATACCAAAATAATAAAACCTAAAAATATATACTAAATAAATATTTTTCAAAATCTTGATCAAGCTTATTTAACTTAATGTTTTATTATTTCAAAATAAAAATCAATTAAATGCTAGCAATCTCTTTTTTTAATATGATAAAACTTAAAGATAAATTTACTTGATAAAAAAAATTTTGAAAAATTTCTCCTTAAATTTTGCATGAGAAAATTCTCCTTTAATTAATGTATCATAATCCAACACAATTCAACAAATATATGTTAATTAAATATATCAAATAAACACAATCAAACATATGTATGTCAAGCACAAGCAAATTTATCCATGATATTTCTCTCCCTTTTTGTTATAACAAAAAGACGAGCAAATAAACACAAAAAAAAGTTATGTTAAAACTCCTATACCAAATGCTATATACATATAAGAAAAAATATTTATAAATTCCTATTTTGTCATTGTAAAAAAAAAAAAAAGAAATCAATTCAAAACGAGACAAAATGCTTGATACCAATAATACTAAGAGTATTTTAAATGCATGTAATCAATATAATATACACAATAAATTTCACATACATATATTCAAGTACAAAAGCATAAGTGTATCCAATTAAAATATTATAACACAAAATCATTCATTCAACCTAACCACATGAAATTTATGAGCAAAAAAATAATAAATGATATATAAGCTACTCATAAATCATGTTATCATAAAATGTACTTAGAATTTAAAACATTAGTAGCAATTAAGTATAAATTTAAGCACATGCATAGAAGCTCATATCAATTGTTAAAGATATATTATCACAAGGCATACCAATTATTATCAAAAAATAAATCAAGCAAAATTATATTCTAAAATTTTCTCTCTTTTTTAAAATAAGGTAAATCAATTTAAGACAATATGAAAGATACAAGCTATATCAATGATAGGTACATAAACAAGTGTCAATGAAAGTTAAAAAATTATTTAACAATTTTGATACCAAATGTTAGTTATTTTATTCATAAACTTTTAAGGATCACAATATATTTCAAGCATATGAAAATGTTCAATCATTACATGCATAATAACATTCTTTCATAAGCGTATCCTATCTAAAACAAATATTTAATCATCATATTATAATAAATAATTATACAATCATGATTTTCAAACATGATGAACACATATGTTATAGCAAAAAAATAATAAAAGCATAATTATTTAAATATAATCCAAATTATTTCAATATAAAGCAATATTCTTAATCCAAACATATGCAAGTACATAAATACAATCAAACATTTTTCAATAAAATCATACAAGCACATGTAAAAACATTTCAAATTATATATAACAGTATACTAATAAAGATACAAACATTTAGACATAATGTGGTACATGCTATCTCAATGATTTCAATCAATGAACATGTTTAAAAAAATCAATCTATTTAACTCGTATCAATGTCCAAGACTCAAACGAATATTCATGCAATAAAAACTATTAATTAAAGCAATCAAAAAATAGACATGTATATTAATCAATCCAAGCATTTAACAAAATTAAGACAAATTCTATCAAGTCATTTGATGATTAATTTGTATAAATTGTTCACAAATTCAAACATAATATCTCATTTTTACATATATCAAATAAGCATTTATCAAACCATGTATTAAACATTATAAATCATAAGCACATAACATAGATTCAATACAATTACCTCCATCCTTATTAAGTTATGATGTTATGCTCATTGTAGTTGAGTAAAACTTTGAATCCTTCATTTTCACATTTTTAAATTAGTCTTTGATGTATTTGAGCTTGATTGATGAAGATGATTTGCTTTACTTGTTCCATTTAAAATCCCAAAAATGTTAATCCATGCTTATTTCAAGTTCTCCTATTATAAACTTAAAAAAATTTCTTGACAAAATATTTTCATTAGAAACATCAAGAAAATCAATTGATAAAAATTATATCAATTGTTCGAAATAAATTTCATATTCTAAATCATTATAGACAAATGAAATTTTGTTCACTAAACCCAATTTTTCAATTAGAAAAAGATATGTGTGTGTGTGTATATATATGAACTTACTAAAAATCATGTATCAAGTTAAGCATCATATATCACAATATTATCACTAAAGTTAAAGTTCCTATGTAATATACAAAAATCAAACCTTTTAGATTATTTATGAACACAAAATTAACATATTCAATATTCATATATATTCAGTAAATCACCAAAAAATATGTCAAAAACCAATTAAAGCCCTATAGAATTCAAAAAACTCAAAAAAGACATACTTATCATCAAAACATAATTAAAAAAATTTCACCACAAAAGCATAAATATATCTACACAAATTATAGGCCATAATCAACAATGATTTAAGACAAACATAAGCATTATAAGAAAATCACTTAATTCATGTTGAAACCATATCAAGTAAAGCTCAATCATATTCATATAAGCACACATGACATGAACAATAAATGAGCCAATAATATATTTTAGTTAAGATAAATTAGCTAATCATGCATCAAATTAAAATCACAAATCAAAAATAAGTCAAGTAACCACAAGAGCATATTTCAAAATATTTCATTGCAATCAAATAAATTGTAACATAACAATCAAGCATAAAATATATTTCAAAATTTTCACAAGAAATCAAGAAATAATCAATTTAGCATTTTTCAAAAATCAAACTCAATCCATTTATTAACAATGGCCATGTGCAGTGGATAATCAAATATGACACCATCTTGGACAGAAAGGCAAAATGTAGGCATTCCACTCACCTTCAGCATACACAATTGCACAATTAGCATAACGAAGATAAAGAATATTGACATTTTCCCAAAAGAATTACTCATCTCGATTACATTCCTCCAAGTATTATCCTCTATTGGTTTTACTAATTATTTAAATGATTATTATGACAGATGACAATTTAAGATGGTGGAAGTCTACCTTCAACTATTGTTTCTTTTCCTCTTCAATGTTCATAAAACTTATAGAATGTTAATTTTGCAAATAATATATGAAAATCTGCAACTAAATCACTCTAATATAAACATTTTATCAGTTCCTTACAATGCTAATATTTCTAAAGTGTAAAACATAAATTACCTTTTATTGTGCTAGTAGCTCTTTAGGTGAATTATTTGCACAAAAGATGAAATACATGAAAAGCAAGGGTATTCTAAGATTTCTAAAGATTCTTGGTTGTTCCCTTCAAGCGTTTTTGAAATTTTCATTTTTGGCATCTTTAGTTGTTATGTTTCCATAACTCTTGGTCCACAATAAAAATTAGTTCAATTTACAACAAGCATTTTTAACAATTTTTTAGTTCATTCTACAATATCAAAACACTTAACTACTACCACGATAACCTACTTATTCATGGCATATGGATTCAATTGATGCATGAAGAGAAGTGATGAAGCAGTAGAGAATTAGAAAAACATGTACAATACACAAATGTTTGGTAGGATTACGCAAACTTTTTCAAAACCATCTACATTTAGCATCCTCATGGATCACGTAAAAAAGTATTGAAACCCCATTCCATTTATGCAACCCAATACAACAAATGTTGCTGTAGAAGAGATAGGGGACTTAAAGCGGACATCATAATTCTAGGATGGATAAATGATTATAAGTCGAAGGATACTCAATGTGACTCAAAGAAGAGTTATAGAACATACATCTTCACCAATGGTGATAGCCTCAGGATAAACGCCATGAATCATATGATTAACCAGCATCAGATAGACAACAGCATCTACATCAATTGCATATCTGAAGTACTCATTGTAGTTTCCAATAAATGCTACCTATAGCAAGTTCAAAAAAACAAAACTTAAGCTGGGATAATACATTATAAAGATGCAATGACACTAAAAACCTTTAGTCCTCGAGAGAATTTAGTTAAGAAACAAACATTGAGAAATGATGCTTCACCACTTACAAAAGCCAAATGTTACATCAGTTCTACTTCTCTATATAACATAAAGTCAAAAATTTGATAATTAACATCTAAACATGCAAGTAACTTATTATATAACACCAAGCAAAATAGAAAATCTACAAACTCATTCTGATATTACCTGCAACCCATGATAGGTGTACATCATTGAAGTCACAACATCAAATTTGAACCCATCAACTTCTATTCTTCTAGCCACCATCTTGCATTTGAAAGAAGAAACCTTTGTACCTAAAGCAACAAGTAAAAATTAATATTTACACACAATAAGATGGAAGGAAGCCAAAATCATTCAACAAGCTATTGTTTAAGAGAAGTTTCAGTAGAAGTACATACTTCCCAGCTTCCATAATTAAAAAAGTGAGAATCCCACATCCAATGGTGACTTCTTAACCCCGAGTGGAAGTAATGAGCATCGATTCCATCAAACATGTTCAATCCATCTAACACATTATTAGATGCATGGCTGTATTTGTCAAACATCAGTCAGATACAAAGATGGATGACAAAATTAATTAATAACTTAATTTAACTAAAGAATAAAAATTAACTGAGACTTATAGCAAAAGATTACTTACTCAAAGCAAATACTCGAATAAAAATTTGCTACAGCTTAGAAAAGAATTTAACATTAATGACATGCAAAAGATAAAACTTTCATTGTAAACAATATAGTAAGATTCCATTTGGTAGTTGTTTTTGCTACTAGCTTCTTGCTTCCAAAAGCAGAAAGTAGATTTGGATAGAAAAGAGAATAATACTTTAAAAGAAGTAAAAATAAAAAAAATAATCTCTTGTAGAACAAAATACTATGATTCCTCTTTTAGTATAACAATTATACTACAAATTCTACTCATTTAATCATATATATTTTCAAACAATTATGACTTTGCTTTTTCCCTTTTAGGTTTGTTCTTTAGAAACCTTTTAGGAAGCCAAAAGCAACTAGAAAAAACATAGTAAGAGTAAGGACTAACAACAGCCTAAATTCTCATGACCATTTTTGCATCAAGTCTACTGGAAGAATGACCATACAGTCTAAATAGGAAAAAAAGAAGAAAAAGAGTTCATATTTTCATTTTTGGTATGAAAAAGCTGGGAAAAACCGTTTGCACAAAAACTGTAACAACAAATAAAGCTGAAGGCTGTGTTTTTCCCACAAAAACTGTAACAACAAATAAAGCTGAAGGCTGTGTTTCTAGAAATGATATTCTCCTGCAAGTCCAATTATTACCTGTGCACAATATCCACAATAACAAGTAAACCCAACTTATGAGCCCTATCTATCAGTGACTTAAGATCATCAGGGGTTCCAAAACGACTACTTGGTGCAAAGAAGTTTGTCACATGATACCTGCAACATATTAATGCAACTTGTTAAAAGTAGAAGAGGTTAGTTTCCATAACCAAAACTAAATTCTGAAGAAATATTTCTGTTTACATCCAAAACATAACATTTTAGTACAAGTTAACAAACATAAACAGCAACAAATAAAGATAAGCTGATATTTTGATGGAGATAATACCCAAATCAAGCATAATATAAGTGCTCTTGAACAACCATGATTTGAACAGCATTATATCCAAGTCTTCTAATGCGGGGAAGCACATCATCTCTAAAGTTGGCATATGTGTTAATTATTGGCTCCTGCATCTCAGAGTTGATAATATTAAGAAAACTAGGAAATGGATTAACCATACCAAAGTGTACCATGGAAGATAAAGTCTAAAGGTGTTTATGGGACAAATTTTCTTTGAATGACAGTATGATGAAAACTAGAGATAAATTTCGGTTTAATTGCAAATTTAGGCTTCTTATTTAGTATAATCCAAATGGAAGGATTTCCTTTAACCAAAGAACACAAAAAGTAGGCCGTATGCACCTATGTGGCTTTTTGCTAGCTTAATTTGACAGATTTTCTCTTTAAGAGAGGCCACCCTGCCTATGGGATGCAAGAAAGTTCCATTTCAAAGTTTACAGGCCTTTCCAGACAGCTATATCATTTGATGCTCTTAAAGATGTTCAATGCAAGTCAAAATGTTTCTCTATCTTCCTTTTGTTTTTTTTTTTTTTTTTTGGGATGGGGAGGGGAGGTAAAATTGATAGTTTAAATACAAATACTAAGATAAATTTTCCTTTAAAATGTATTGTCTTATAAAACCTCCTACTTCACTTTTGAGTCTTAAAACCTTGCAGGAACACTTCATAGGAAAGGTTGAAAGAAATAACATAAAAAATATGATCACACACATGATAGTATTTAATGAAGCTTTTTATCAAACTTAAGGTTTCCTCTTTTAAGATTAAATAAATCAAGGAAATGCAATTCAGAATAGAGACAGAAGAGTTGAAAAACAATTTGCAACATGCAAGGGAAAGGAATATGCATACAATGCTACCCATTCCAACATGTGATTCATAGACTTAAGTGATTTTAGTCCTTTTGGCTGGGGGTATTTGTATACATGATTTTCCTGTTATGGTATAAAAATCATTAGTCAGGATAAAGAGTACAAAAATTTGAGATAAGACACATATTACAAACTAAACTAAGTTGACTGTGTTGTGCAGTGATTAAACTTGAACAAGCGAGAACACAATTTAGAAACTGACTTCATATATGAAAAAGAACCAATCAAAATTGTTTTCTTAAAAACCTTTAAGGGCATTGATGTTAATATTAACGTTATAAAGGCAGACGTTCATCAAAACAACCTACTCTAAGAAGAATAAGAAATTCATTATTTGTTTGTATATCAATTAATCATATTTGTGTGCAGGCATGCATGCATGCTTTTTTAATGTATCCTCACACACATGCAGTCATTTTAAAATTATCATAAACATTAGTTGGTATTTCTAATTTTCCCCAAGCTCCAAATATTTCAGCTGCTTATAGTTTGAAAAAAATAGGTTATCTAATCTTTCCAACAAAACCAAAAGATCAAACAACCACTAATTATACCTCTTCCAGCCAATTATAGTATATTCCGTTGTATGGGATTTCACCTGGTGCTTGATCAGAGAACTTGATCCAAGCAAGAATGGAGTCCTTAATCCCAAATGGAGTTTCCATACAAATCTACAATCATATTTTCAAAAAGTTAAAATGGACACATGGAAAAAGAGGTTTCGATGAATGATAATTGACATGATCATAACAGTCCACCAAAAAAATAATTTTTTTCCATCTTCATCCTTTCTTTCTCCCTTCCTTTTAGGACAGGAATTAGTTGGATTTAAACTCAGCTACCTTGAATAATTTTGCTTGACTTAAAGACCGCCCCACTAAATACTTCAATGCCATTATGTCATGAATTCTAGTAATTAATTATCGTGAACATTGTACTACAACCAACGATTTATTCAAACCATATACACATGCAATAGGATCAGTGTTAAAAAAAAGCATCACTTAAAGGTTCCCGGTCCACAGATCATGATCAAAAGGTTAAATACCTTGTTGATCTACAGGGAAAGAGACGCAAGTTTTAATAGTTTCTTTTTACTCTGACTTAAAAAGTGGAAAAAGAAAATAATAAACAAGTAGCATTTGAATGTAAGCACAATAAGTATCAAGAGCCAAACTTATCTTCATCTACAGGTAATTTACCTTCACTTGAGAACCATGGGGAATTGGTGGTGAACCATAAGCATTATTAGCCAAAATATCTCCCAGACACCAAACTCATTCTGTTAAAAAACAATTAATATTTGTAGAATTAAACAGTAGATGTTATTTAAATATAGAAATAGACAATAGATCACTGCCAGTGTTAATCAACACCGCTATCTAAGCACTTAGAACACAATCACCTTCCTTTTATACTTGAGATTGCATGGCATTAAATATATGAATTAGTTGATACAATTAATTGTTACATAAGTAAGGTGACTTTTGCACTTAATTATAAAAACTTTGACAACGTTTATCTTCTTAACTTTTCTATTTGGAGCTTTTAAGAATACCAACTGCACCAGACTATACACCCAATCTTTGGTCCATTAAAAAGAATATTCATGCTCACATACATATAAAAAGATTCATGTTTACATTCAGATTTAACATTAAGCTAAGTGTTTTGACAAACCAAACTTAAATAACTTTTAACTTCTTTCGGCATGTGCATTTAGAGAAAGATATAAGCATTGACTTATGAACAGCTGGTATTGCAAATACTACAGTTTCTTAAGGCATACATCTTAGAGCACACGGTTTGAGTCAAAGAGAAAAGCAGGGAAGAATTGATTATTATGACAGATGATAATTTAAAATGGTGGAAGTCTACCTTCAACTATTGTTTCTTTTCCACTTCAATATTAATAGAACTTAAAGAATGTTATTTTTGCAAATAATATATGAAAATCTGCAACCAAATCACCCCAATATAAACATTTTATCAATTAAAAGTTCCTTACTATGCTAATATTTCTAAAGGGTAAAACATAAATTACCTTTTATTGTGCTATTAGCTCTTTAGGTGAATTATTTGCACAAAAGATGAAATATGTGAAAAGCAAGTCTACTGGAAGAATGACCATACAGTCTAAATAGGAAAAGAAGAAGAAGAAGAAAAAGAGTTTATATTTTCATTTTTGGTATGAAAAAGCTGGGAAAAACCGTTTGCACAAAAACTGTAACAACAAATAAAGCTGAAGGCTGTGTTTCTAGAAATGATATTCTCCTGCAAGTCCAATTATTACCTGTGCACAATATCCACAATTACAAGTAGACCCAACTTATGAGCCCTATCTATCAGTGACTTAAGATCATTAGGGGTTCCAAAACGACTGCTTGGTGCAAAGAAGTTTGTCACATGATACCTGCAACTTATTAAATGCAACTTGTTAAAAGTAGAAGAGGTTAGTTTCCATAACCAAAACTAAATTCTGAAGAAATATTTCTGTTTACATCCAAAACATAACATTTTAGTACAAGTTAACAAACATAAACAGCAACAAATAAAGATGAGCTGATATTTCGATGGAGATAATACCCAAATCAAGCATAATATGAGTGCTCTTGAACAACCATGATTTGAACAGCATTATATCCAAGACTTTTAATACGGGGAAGCACATCATCTCTAAAGTTGGCATATGTGTTATTTATTGGCTCCTGCATCTCAGAGTTGATAATATTAAGAAAACTAGGAAATGGATTAACCATACCAAAGTGTACCATGGAAGATAAAGTCTAAAGGTGTTTATGGGACAAATTTTCTTTGAATGACAGTATGATGAAAACTAGAGATAAATTTCGGTTTAACTGCAAATTTAGGCTTCTTAATGGGTTTTAGAAATGGGTGAAGAATCATAATGAAATGCAATCAAACCAACTTCTACGTTATTGATTTTAAACTGCCATTTAAAATATTTCTATACACAAAGCAGTTAACAAATATCCAAGTCACTAGCTGTTTGGCATTTGCATTATCATTAACTAAAGTAATACTCATTATTTAGTATAATTCAAATGGAAGGACTTCCTTTAACCAAAGAACATGAAAAGTAGGCCGTATACACCTACGTGGCTCTTTGCTAGCTTAATTTGACAGATTTTCTCTTTAAGAGAGGCCACCCTGCCTATGGGATGTAGGAAAGTTCCATTTCAAAATTTACAGGCCTTTCCAGACAGCTATACTGTTTGATGCTCTTAAAGATGTTCAACACAAGCCAAAATGTCTCTCTATCTTCCTTTTTTTTTTTTTTGGGGGGGGGGGGGGGGTGTAAAATTGATAGTTTAAATACAGATACTAAGATAAGTTTTCTTGTAAAATGTATTGTCTTATAAAACCTCTTGCTTTACTGTTCAGTCTCAAAACCTTGCAAGAACACTTCATAGGAAGGGTTGAAAGAAATAGCATAAAAAATATGATCCCACACATGATAGCATTTAATGAAGCTTTTTATCAAACTTAAGGTTTCCTTTTTTAAGATTAAATAAATCAAGGAAATGCAATTCAGTGCAGATACAGAAGAGTTGAATAACAATTTGCTACATGCAAGGGAAAGAAAGATGCATACTATGCTACTCATTCCGACATGTGATTCATGAACTTATGTGATTTTGGTTTTTTTGGCTGGCGGTGTTTGAATACATACTTTTCCTATTATAGTATAAAAATCATTAGTCAAGTTAGAGAGTACAAAAATTTGAGATAAGACACATATTACAGACTAAACTAAGTTGACTGTGCTGTGCAGTGATTAAACTTGAACAAGCGATAACACAATTTAGAAACTGACTTCATATATGAAAAAGAACCAATCAAAATTGTTTTCTTAAAAACCTTTAAGGGCATTGCTCTTAATATTAATGTTATAAAAGAAGACGTTCATCAAAACAACCTACTCTAAGATGAATAAGAAATTCATTATTTGTTTATATAATCAATTAATCATATTTGTGTGCAGGCATGCATGCTTTTGTCTATGTATCTTCATACACATGCAGTCATTTTAAAATTATCATAAACATTAATTGGTATTTCTGATTTTCCCCAAGCTCCAAATATTTCAGCTGCTTATAGTTTGAAAAGAATAAGTTATCTAATTTTCCCAACAAAACCAAAAGAGCAAATAGCCACCAACTATACCTCTTTTGGCAGATCATAGTATATTCCGTTGTATGGGATTTCACCCGGTGCTTGAACAGAGAACTTGATCCAAGCAGGAATGGAGTCCTTAATCCTAGATGGAGTTTCCATATGAGTCTAGAATTATGTGGTCAAAAACTTAAAATGTACACTTGGAAAAAGAGGTTTGGATGAATGATAATTGACATGATCATAACAGTCCACCAGAAAAATGGTTTTTCTTTCATCTTCATCTTTCCTTTCTTTCTCCCTTCCTTTTAGGATGGGAGTTAGTTGGATTTGAACTCAGCTACCTTGAATGATTTTGCTTGACTTGGAGACCACCCCACTAAATACTTCAATGCCTTTATGTCATGAATTCTAGTAATTAATTATTGTGAAGGTTTTAGTACAACCAATGATTTAGTCAAACCATATACACATGCAATAGGATCAATGTTAAAAAGAAGCATCATACTTAAAGGTTCCTGGTCCACAGATCATGATCAAAAGGCTAAACACCTTGTTGATCTACAGGGAAAGAGTTGCAAGTTTTTATAGTTTCTTTTTACTTTGACTTAAAAAGTGGAAAAAGGAAATAATAAACAAGTAACATTTGAATGTAAGCACAATAAGTTTCACGAGCCAAACTTATGTTCATCTACAGGTAATTTACCTTCACTTGAGAACCATGGGGAATTGGTGGTGAACCGTCAACATTATTAGGCCAAAAGATCTCCAGACACCAAACTCATTCTGTTAAAAAACAATTAATATTTGTAGAATTAAACACTAGATGTTATTTAAATATAGAAGTAGACAATAGATCACTACCAATGTAAATCAACACAGCTTTCTAAGTACTTAGAACACAGTCACCTTCCCTTTTATACTTGAGACTGCATGGCATAAAATATATGAATTAGCTGATACAATTAATTGTTACATAAGCAAGGTGGCTTTTGCACTTAATTATAAAAACTTTGACAACGTTTATCTTCTTAACTTTTCTATTTGGAGCTTTTAAGAATATCAACTGCACCAGACTATACACCTAATCTTTGGTCCATTAAGAAAAATATTCATGCCCACATACATATAAAAAGACCCATATTTACATTCAGATTTAACATTAAGCTAAGTGTTTTGACAAACAAACTTAAATAACTTTCAACTTTTTTCAGCATGTGCATTTACAGAAGATACAAGCATTGACTTATGAACAGCTGGTATTGCAAATCCTACAGTTTCTTAAGGCATACCTCTTAGAGCACATGGGTCAGAGTAAAAAAGAAAAGCAGAGGAGAATTGATTATTATGACAGATGACATTTTAAGATGGTGGAAGTCTACCTTCAACTATTGTTTCTTTTCCTTTTCAATATTCATAGAACTTAAAGAATGTTATTTTTGCAAATAATATATGAAAATCTGCAACTAAATCACTCCAATATAAACATTTTATCTATTAAATGTTCCTTACTATGCTAATATTTCTAAAGGGTAAAACATAAATTACCTTTTATTGTGCTAGTAGCTCTTTAGGTGAATTATCTGCACAAAAGATAAAATATGTGAAAAGCAAGGATATTTTAAGATTTCTAGAGATGCTTGTTTGTTCCCTTCAAGTGTTTTTGGAATTTTCATTTTTGGCATCTTTAGTTGCTATGTTTCCAAAACTCTTGGTCTACAATAAAAATTAGTTCAATTTACAACAAGCATTTTTAACAATTCTTTAGTTCATTCTACAATATCAAAACACTTAACTACTAGCAAGGTAACCTACTTATTCATGGCATATGGATTCAATTGATGCATGAAGAGAAGTGATGCAGCAGTAGAGAATTAGAAAAACATGTACAATACACAAATGTTGGTAAGCTTCACACACAAGTACGTGTGCAAACTTTTTCAAAACCATTTCTACACTTAGCATCTTCACAGATCACATAAAAAAGTATTGAAACCCCATTCCATTTACGCAACCCAGTTCAACAAGTATTGTTGTAGAAGAGATAGGGGACTTAAAGCAGATATCATAATTCTGGAACAGATAAACGATTATAAATCAAAGTATGCTCAATGTGACTCAAAAAGGAGTTATAGAACATACATCTTCACCAATGGTGACAGCCTCAGGATATAGCCCATGAATCATATGATTAACCAGCATCAGATAGACAACAGCATCTACATCAGTTGCATTTCCGAAGTATTCATTGTAGTTTCTAGTAAATGCTACCTACAGCAAGTTCAAGAAAACAAAGGTTAAGCCGGGATAATACATTATAAAAGTGCAATGACACTAAAAACCTTTAGTCCTCAAGAGAATTTAGCTAAGAAACAAACATAGAGAAACGATGCTTCACCACTTACAAGAACCAAATGTTACATCAGTTCTACTTCTCTATATAACATAAAGTCAAAACTTCAATAATTAACATCTAAACATGCGAGTAACTTATTATATAACACCAAGCAGAATAGAAAATTTGCAAACTCACTCAGATATTAATTGCAACCCATGATAGGTGTACATCATTGAAGTCACAACGTCAAATCTGAACCCATCAAACTTGTATTCTTCCAGCCACCATTTTGCATTTGAAAGAAGAAACCTTTGTACCTAAAGCAACAAGTAAAAATTAATATTTACACACAATAGGATGGAAGGAAGCCAAAATATTTCAACAAGCTATTGTTTAAGAGAAGTTTCAATAGAAGTACATACTTCCCAGCTTCCACAATTAAAAAGGTGAGAATCCCACATCCAGTGGTGACCCTTTGACCCCGAGTGGAAGTAATGAGCATTGGTTCCATCAAACATGTTCAATCCATCTAACAAGAAGCCAAAATCTTTCAAGAAGCTATTGTTTAAGAGAAGTTTCAATAGAAGTACATACTTCCCAGCTTCCACAATTAAAAAGGTGAGAATCCCACATCCAGTGGTGACCCTTTGACCCCAAGTGGAAGTAATGAGCATTGGTTCCATCAAACATGTTCAATCCATCTAACACATTATTAGATCCATGGCTGTATTCCTCAAACATCAGTCAGATACAAAGATGGATGACAAAATTAATTAATAACTTAATTTAACTAAAGAATAAAAATTAACTGAGACTTATAGCAAAAGTTACTTACTCAAAGCAATAGAGCAAATACTTGAATAAAAATTTGCTACTGCTTAGAAAATAATTTAACATTAACGACATGCAAAAGATAAAAACTTTCATTGTAAACAATACAGTAAGATTCCATTTGGTAGTTGTTTTGCTACTAGCTTTTTGCTTCCAGAAGCAGAAAGTACATTTGGGTAGAAAAGACAATAATACTTTAAAACAATTAAAAATAAAAAATATAATCTCTTGTAGAACAAAATATTATGATTCCTCTTTTAATAGAACAATTATACTACAAATTCTATTGCATTTAATCATATATATTTTCAAACAATTATGACTTTGCTTTCTCCCATTTAGGTTTGTTCCTTAGAAACCTTTTAGGAAGCCAAAAACAACTAGAAAAAACATAGTAAGAGTAAGGACCAATAACATTCTAAATTCTCATGGCCTTATTTGCATCAAGTCTACTAGAAGAAGGACAATACAATCTAAGCAAGAAAAAAAGAAGAAAAAGAGTTTATATTTTCATTTTTGGTACCAAAAAGCTGGGAAAAATCATTTGCACAAAAACTGTAACAGCTAATAAAGCTGAAGGGTGTGTTTCTAGAAATGATATTCTCCTGCAAGTCCAATTATTACCTGTGCACAATATCCATAAGAACAAGTAGACCCAACTCATGAGCCCTATCTATCAGTGACTTAAGATCATTAGGGGTTCCAAAACGACTGCTTGGTGCAAAGAAGTTTGTCACATGATACCTGCAACTTATTAAATGCAACTTGTTAAAAGTAGAAGAGGTTAGTTTCCATAACCAAAACTAAATTCTGAAGAAATATTTCTGTTTACATCCAAAACATAACATTTTAGTACAAGTTAACAAACATAAACAGCAACAAATATAGATGAGCTGATATTTTGATGGAGATAATACCCAAATCAAGCATAATATGAGTGCTCTTGAACAACCATGATTTGAACAGCATTATATCCGAGTCTTTTAATACGGGGAAGCACATCATCTCTAAAGTTGGCATATGTGTTAATTATTGGCTCCTGCATCTCAGAGTTGATAATATTAAGAAAACTAGGAAATGGATTAACCATATCATAATGTAGCATGGAAGATAAAGACTGAAGGTGTTTGTGGGACAAATTTTCTTGGAATGACAGTATGATGAAAACTAGAGATAAATTTTGGTTTAATTGCAAATTTAGGCTTCTTAATGGGTTTTAGAAATGGGTGAAGAATCATAATAAAATGCAATCGAACCAACTTCCATGTTATTGATTTGAAACTGCTATTTAAGATATTTCTATACATAAAGCAGTTAACAAAGATCCAAGTCACTAGCTATTTGGCATTTGCATTTTCAGTAACTAAAGCAATATTCATTATTTAGTAATACCAGAGAAATGTTTTTTTTTTTTTCATCTTCATCTTTTCTTTCTTTCTCCCTTCTTTTTAGGCCGGGAGTTAGTTGGATTTGAACTTAGCTACCTTGAATAATTTTGCTTGACTCGGAGACCACCCCATTAAATACTTCAATGCCTTTATGTCATGAATTCTAGTAATTAATTATCATGAAGGTTGTAGTACAAACCAATGATTTATTCAAACCATATACACATGCAATAGGATCAGTGTAAAAAAAAAAAAGCATCATACTTAAAAGGTTCCTGGTCCACAGGTCATGATCAAAAGGTTAAATACATGGTTGATCTACAAGGAAAGAGTTGCAAGTTTTTATAGTTTCTTTTTACTGACTTAAAAAGTGGAAAAAGGAAATAATAAACAAGTAGCATTTGAATGTAAGCACAATAACTTTCAAGAGCCAAACTTATATTCATCTATAGGTAATTTACCTTCACTTGAGAACCATAGGGAGTTGGTGGTGAACTAGCAGCATTATTAGGCCAAAAGATCTCCCAGACACCAAACTCATTCTGTTAAAAAACAATTAATATTTGTAGTATTAAACACTAGATGTTATTTAAATATAGAAATAGACAATAGATCACTGCCAATGTAAATCAACACACATGTTTACATTCAGATTCAACATTAAGCTAAGTGTTTTGACAAACGAAACTTACATAACTTTTAACTTCTTTCAGCATGTGCATTTAAAGAAGATATAAGCATTTACTTATGAATGGCTAGTATTGCGAATACTATAGTTTCTTAGGCATACATCGTAGAGCACATTGGTCTGAGTCAAAGAGAAAAACAGGGGAGACAGTAGCTCATTAAAAGCAACACAAATGATGTGTAGTTCATCAATAGCTATAAAATTGCAAGAAAACTGCCTCAGAAACAAAGTGTGGAGTTACTGATATTTTGACTGCACCAACTCCATCTTGTGACTGCATTATTTATGTCATGTATAGAAGGAGAAGATTCAGAAAGCAATCAAAGAAAATCACTTGTAGGTGCACCTACTAACGTATTGCTCAATTATTATGAACTTCACTTAATGTCAAGTAACCCATCAATGGCAGGTCAATTCTTACAGACATGGAAAATATCAATTCAATGCACAAGTGGCATTTATTCTTGCACAAGAAAGCATAACATACCTAGCTCATAATATCTGCATTAGGATTCCAATTGTTAAAATTTCCAATCAGTGTTGCTGACTGAAAAAGAAAACGCGGTAAAAAATCACAAAAATTGAAGAGAAAGCAAAACACCTAGAAGTTAATAAGACTTTTTTTGCATAGAAGTTAGTAAGATTAATGGTTAAAATCTCAAAATGTTAAAATGATGCATAAAAAACCCTAACTCCTAGTGCCCACTCCCTGTAAGTTATTCTTGTCTCACTTAAAGCCAGATGAGATTATATCAAAAAATAGCAATATCAGTTTATCATAAAACAACTTCTAAGACCAAAAAAAAAAATGAATGGAGAATAACATGTTTACTAAAAATTAAAGTTAACAAGACAGCTATTAAGCAATGTAATACAAAGAAATGATAAAGGAAACAAGGATAACACATTAACAAATAAATAAATAAATAAAATAAACATATAAAAGTGAAATAATAGAGAAAGGACTAATTCTAAGGGCTTTAATAAAATTCTCATTTTTTTCTTGCACCAAAGAACCAAATACTTGCTCCACACTTTGTTGAGCATCAAGGAACTGGTTTTTTTTTTTAGATTGATCTGCCTAAATTTTAAACATATAAAGATAAAAGATCTAGAAAATCATGTACACTAATCCCACACAAATCAATCACAAGAATATTCCAACACTAATTTTATTTAATTGAAAATTGCTCATTTGAACTGGAAAGAGTAATAAATCAAAACAAATTACATTTAGCGTAAAAAGCAATAACATGCAACCATGGGAGCTACAATTAATATGGAACATTACAGTTATGAAAAATAAGCCCATGCTAACAATTAGATATTTGGAAGAATGATAACCTACATGTGAAGCCAAGCTTCTCATAGCCAAGAGAAAATGACTCCAAAACACTTTCATACTTATCAATTTCCTTTAATATTCTTTTGTATTGTGCATACCTATAATTAGATAAGATATACAAGATAATAAAAATGTCAGTGACATATACCTTATCTATAACATCATTAGACAATTCCATATTCATTGATCACTTTGCTAAATACAAACATTGTAAGAGGGTCGGGTTAGGAGCATCAAACCTGAGTTTTCCGTTTTTTGTATCAAATGCAACATTTCTCAACAAAAAAGACACACCCGGCCACTCTCCCCCAACCCATATCCCGGCGACGGTAGCCGACCCGGCCGCCGTTCGGAGTCAGTTGACTCCAAAATTTCAGCCGTGGACTCCTCTCTTCCTTCTTGTCTCAGATTCAGCCTCTGTTTTTCGCAAATCACCTCATAATAGCTTAGATCTGAAACTTTAACCCGAAATTTTAAACCGCCGTTCACCCTCTTCTCGCCGTCCGGTCGTCCTGAAACCAAAGTATGTTGTTTCTCCCTTTCCATCCTTCCTTTCTACCGGTTCAGATCATCCAGAAGTCTCCTCACCCGCGCTGACCTCCATACGCTGCTGTCGCTCCCACCGCCCAAAAAAATAGCTCTTTTCTTTCATTTCACAAAATCTTAAAAATACTCTCCCAAATTACTCATAAAAACAAAAAAAAAAATCCCATGACCGAAAGCCCTTTTCATCCTCAACGGGCCCTTTTCTGTTTCTTTTTTTTTTTCCCGATGGATTCCTCAGTAGAGGACTGTGGTTGTTTGGAATTTTATTTTTTTTGGCTTTGTTGGCTTGGTTTTTTTATTTTTTGTTTTTGGCCGTGACAGTTGCTATTTATTTGTTGGCAGTTTCGATGGCTATCTCAGTAGGGCTGTGGGTGGTGGGTAGGTGGCAGATGAGAGCTGTTCCTGGGGGGTAGTTGGGAGATCGACGGGGTTGGGTTGGTGATCGGCTGGCAAAGGAAAGGGAATAGGATGGTGGTGGTTTAAAGTGGGAAGGTATGGTGGTACACATGGTTGCCGGTGGAGGCAATGGCTTGTTGGATTTTTGGCATTGCCTTCTTCGATCCAAAAATTGACCTCAAGAAAAAAATGCCTTTCAAAAGTTTTTTTAGAAAAGATTGGCCTCCTCTCTTGCCTCAATTTTTTGTCAGATCCAGTTCAAATCCCCAATTTTTTTAGATTTGAGAAACACTTTAATTCAAATTTTCGATTTTATGAGATTTGAGAAAGACTTTACAGTTTTTGTGCTGCCAAGTTAGACAACAATACAGTGGGCAATTGACTTGAATTCAATAGTGGAATTATTTGAATTTTGACTGTTCAGAGTTTTCAAGCTTTCTGTTTTTATTTATTATTATTTTGACCCTTTTTCAAAGAAATTAAAATTAAAAAATAAAATAATAAGAATTCAAAATAAGATATGGCACACTATTTTATTAAGCCCTCTTAGAATAATTTGGATAAAATAATTTTAAATCCAAATTAATTAGAATGAAATTTAATTTGTTCAATTTATTTGATAATTTAATAAATTCAAAATATTTATTAAGATAATAATTAATTATAATATTTTTAAATCGAGTAGATTCAAATAAAATAAAAATTGTTTAACAAATTATTTTGATTCAATTTTAAATTTAATCCAAACAAAATCTGATAAATACACATTTTTTATGTCATATGAAATGAATTATTATGTTTTGAAATTGGTCGGTTTATGATTTATGGTTTATGTTTGGCAACAAAATAAATGTTGGTTTCAATAATTTCAATTAGTCATATAGCTGAAGATAATGTTGAGGCAAATGCAGTAGAAAATTTTTTTTGTAAAATGAGATAGCCCTGTTTTGTTAGGCCGCCTCAAATATTTTATATTTAGAAGATTAGCATTTGTTTTCATGTTTTATGCCTTTAAATAACTTTTATCCAAAGAAACAAGAACAAACTTTAGACTATTAAATTGCACATGGCTTGAAAAGTCATGAAGCTTGTCACATTTGGAAACTTTAAAATTTTGTTTTTCTTTCTAAGTTTGTACATAACTTTCCATTGTCTTTTTCCTTCATGTAATTTTCTGTAATATTATGCTTCGGTCAAGTCATAAACTTGGACCCTTTGAAATAGTCCATGTTGGCCAATTATATTGAATTGTTACTTGGAATGATTTTCTACCTATGTATATTTTATTTTCATTTAGTAAAAGTTAAAGCAAAAGCTATATTTCAATCTATGAAGAGGCAAGCCAGTGATATTTTGACTAAATGTTGTATAGAGCTAGATTGTAAAAGAGAATATACCTTTTTTTTTCATAATGTAGTTAGGGAATCAAAAGCTTTACCTATTAACAATTCTAGATACGTCATTCAATGGATCCAAAATTCAACCGATATGTAAAGTTAGGCAAAGTTTGTTCCCTCAAACATTTTTTATATAAAAAATTCAATACTACTTTTAAAGGTTACTCCCCAAGAAAACATAGCTGTGAAATTTGGACACAAGATTATTATCAGTGAGATTTATGGTAAGCATGGATCACTTCTGATAAAACAGAATTTAGATGAAGATATACCTTTATTTATTGCTACAAAGGTAGGTTGGAGAGAAACTGATGAAGATGAAATCATTAGCAAGTTTGAGATTCTGAGAATGGTTAACAAGGAAAACAACATAGTTTTGCATGAAGCTCTCAGGAATGTTCATCTTAAAGTGGTTTAACTCTTGCTAAAGGTTGATCCTAAGTTGACTTTTTTAGAAATTTTGCTGGTGAATTGCCTTTGTATCTTACTTCCAGAGAAGGAAAGCTAGAGATAGTGAATGAAATTATGACATCAACAAATAAGTTCGTAGCTTATGGGGGTTTGATGGCTAAATAACTTTGCATGCTGCTATCAGTGAAAGCCATATGGTAATTTTCATGTTTGGTTCATTTATTTTCACAAATTTCTCTTACACAACATTGTAGTTCTTGCTGTTTCAAAACTTTTGCAATTCTAATTTCTATACCAAAATAGAGATATTAGATTTTTGCTAAGTATTTCCCTTTGATAGTGCTTTCGGTTTGCTTTATCTTAACAAATTTTCTATGTAAACGTAAGGTATCATGCAAACCCTCATAAGAGCCAAACCACGTTAATCAAAGAAGTTGACCATCATGGAAGAACCTCTCTCCACTATGCAGCATCTCTAAGAGACCATAAAATAGTGAAACAATTACTGGATCTTGATAATAGTGTTGTATATATATTGGACAAACATGGTCACTCACCACTTCATGTTGCAACTAGCAATGGTCATGTTAATATTATAAGAAAGATCATTTGAAAATATCCAAAATCTATAGAACTTCTTGATTTATGTGGGTGCAATGCTCTACATGCTGTTATCCTTAGTGGGAAAGGTAATGTCATCAGGTATATGCTGGAAACAATAGAAGCAAAAGGACTCATAAACCAGCCTGATAATGATGGAAATACGCTTTTGCATTTGGCAACAATTGGAAGGAAAATTTGGATAGTTCGATACTTGATATAGGATAAAAGAATGGATCAAAGAAACAAAAGCAAAAATGACCAAACTATATTTCATACTAATCATTCCATAAGAGAATCATGTTTAACAGTTCCCAAGGTAAAAAGATAATTAACTAGCTTATATTTTTTTATTAGAAAATTAGTACACAATGCATTTTTTTAATCTTGGTTGTCACTTTTAGCTGCTGTTATATGCAAGACTAATTCATGCATACCATATCAAATTTTTTATCATTACTATATTGTAGAAAGCAATCTCAATTATCTGGAGAAAATTAAGCTCCCCACCTACTTGGAACATCAAAGAAGACATCCATCCAAGTGTAAACCATGAAGCAGAAGATGCCAAAATGTAGTCTTACAAGCAAATGGGATAGATCCTTAAATCATCTTCATTTAAGTACTTAAAAATTTTTATGATATAAAATATTAAATTATTACTTACAAACCTTTAAAATCAAGAAATTTGTTATAAATATATATTATATAGCTCAAAATTGTAACTAAATTACAATTCTAATATAATAAAAATAATTTTAATACTTTTATAGTAATAAAATTGAAATAACTATCATTATACTAAATTAAATTGGAAATATAAATTTAAGTTTGAAAAAAATAAATATAACAAAAATTTTAAATTAAAATTCTAATAAAGAATAAATATTTAATCTTTCTCTATTTTAACTTTTTCTAGAAGTTTTCTTTTAAGTTTTTTGGTTTTAGGTCATCATCTTCATTCATTTTTTATATATTTTTCTTTTTTTTTAATTTTTTCATATAATTGTTTTCTATCACAATCAAATTGGATTTTGTACTTCTTTTTCTTATTTATTTTATGCTTTTTCTCAAGCTTTTTCTTTTAACTTTTTTTGTAATGGATTTTTATCTTCAATTTTATAAATTTGTGAAGTAATTGATCATCATTAAAATCATTTAAACTCTTGCTTTTCATCTATTTGCTATTGAAAATTTAAATTCTTTATTTTGATTTGAAACCATATTGTTATAAAGTTTTTGTTGCTTCAAATAAAGTAAATACATAATGTTTTCTTTTTCATGATCATTTACTTCTGTTTTTTATTTGTACTTATTTATGTCATATAAATCATTTTGTAGTTTAATTTTATAGTAAAAAAATGCATACTTACATGAATTTTACTAATTAAAAAATATTAATTTATAAACATATTCTAAAAAAAAGATTTTAAGTAATCAAGAACTATTATTATCTCGATATAATTAGCAATGATGTTTATTTATATATTTAGAAGGGATATTGACTAAAACTACTTTTAATATCGAAAATTGATTTCTTAAAAAGCCATTAAATATGCATAACTTATTAAAATATGTTATAATAAGGGTTTAAATAACACACTTTACTTAAAGGTATATTTTATCATAATTAAATAGTATTTTTATGTTGTTCTTTAAATATTGAACTACATTTCTCAATTAATTTTGGTTCAATATTTTATTGTTTGTTAAAAATAATGAAATATAAGAATTCTAAAATTAATAGATTTGACATATTTTAGACAAATATCAAAAGATATTATTATATTTTAAAGTTTAACTATATTTTAAATCTTAGACTTCAAAATTGATAATGAATATATTTTTAATATTTGAACTCTTTTTTAATTAAAATAGAGTAATTTTTTTATTCGACGAACACTTAATTATATGTATAGTATAAGTCATATAAAAAATTAATCCTTTAACTGATATTGTTATAAAATTATAATTTATAGAATTTGTACTATTATTAATATTAATAAATCATAATTTTAATTTAAAATATTATATACTTGAGAAAATAACTTATAGGTAATTTTTCTATGGTGTTTTCTAATAAGTTTAGACTCATTATTTGTTTTTTTCATTTTAAAAGTATCTTTAAAGACAATAATTTTTTGTATAGTTGCTATTAGTATTATAAAGATACCACGTAACAGAACAATTTATTGTTAGTAAAGACATAGCATTAATCTAGTTACAATTAATTTATTATCAAGTAGACGATCGATGACATTCAAATTTAGATAAAGTCATTTCAAATTGTCACTTCAAAAATTTATTTTTTCCAATAAAATTATGTTGTTATAGTAATTGGTACATGAATATTATTTTAATCATTTATATATGTGTACAATATCCAAAAATATTTGTAATTCAATACTTTAATATTAAGTGGCAATAAATATAATTTTTTAAATGAATCAAATATGTTACACATATTAGAAAAAATATAGCTCTATATCAATATTCAACAAAACAAAAAAAAATTACTAAGTTAGCAATGATTTACTACTATATATTATCAATAATTTACAACTTAGTTATGTCATTAATTTACTATTAAAATATGAATAATTTATTATTAAATTATCCATACTTTACTACTAAGCTAAAATTGATTTATTATAAGTTATCATTAATTTATTATTATCACTTATTTATAATTAAATTATAATTTATTTATCATTAAGTTATCAATAAATTACGACTAAGTTAACACTGATTTATTATTGTAAATAATTTATTTGTAAGTTTTGACTTCACTCTTGCTAGTAACCAGAGTTTAATTATTAAAAACTTCAACTATAAAAAAATTATCACCAATTGACGTTTAAGTTATCACTAATTTATAACTATGTTATTAGTGATTTATTATTAAATTATCAATGATTTACTATTAAGTTATGAATGATTTACTTTTAAGTTATTAATAATCTATTATAAAGTTATAACTAATTTTCTATGACGTTATCGATGATTTACTATAAAATTATTAATAATTAATTAATTTATTACTAAATTATAAGTGATTTATTAGTATGTTATTAGTAATTTACTACTAAATTCAATGATTTACTACTACATTATTATGCATTTACTAATTACCATTGATCTATTACTAACTTTTTAATAATTAGCTATTAAGTTATCAATTATTTACTATTAGGTTATCAATTGAATTACTACTAAGTTATTTATGATTTACTAAGTTATTTATGATTTACTATTAATTTATCAATGAATTACAATATATGAGATAATTTTCTTTTTATATAATAACATCATTGTTTCATTCAAATTTAGAATTTTTTTACTAAATTTTTTTAATCAATTTGTCATAAAACAAAAGTTTTTGTTTCTATAAGTTTGTTTGGAATAAAAAAAATGCTAAACTATTAATATTTCAAAATTAATAAGAGATTTAAAAAATAAATTTGTTTATCAAACTGGTTCAAATAGTTATGACTATTTGAGCAATTATTTCTTTCAAATTGTTATGACTTTTTGTTTTGTTATAAAACAATAGTTTCTGTTCATACAAGTTTATTCATATTAAAATAATACTAATTTATTAATATTTTAATAATTAATAAGTAAAAATTTAAAAAATAAATATGTTTACCACACTAAATCAAATAGTCATGACTATTTGAATAAATATATATTTCAAATCGTTATGACTTTTTGTTTTGTCATTAAAAAATTATTTCAGTTCATATAAGCTTATTTGAAATAAATAATTATATATATTTCAAAAATTAATAATTAAGATATTTAAAAAATGAATTTTGATCATACAAGTTTAATCGAAATAAAATAATACTAATTTATTAATCTTTCAAAAATTAATAAGAGTTTTAAATAATAAATTTATTTATCGAACCAATTTAAATAGTTATGACTATTTGAATAATTGTATACTTTAAATTGTTATAACCTTTTATTCTGTCATAAAACAATTATTTTTATTCATACAAGTTTATTCGAAATAAAATAGTACTAATATAATAATATTTAGAAAATTAAGAACTAAGATATTTAAAAAATAAATTTGTTTGCCGAACTAATTCCAATAGTTAAGACTATATGAACAATTATCTATTTCAAATCGCTTTTGTTTTGTCATAAAATAATTTTTTCAATTCATACTAGCTTTTTTGGAATAAAATAAATTGAATTTCTTAATATTTCAAAATTTTATATGTAAGAGATTCAAAAAATAATTTTGTTTACCTAACTAGTTCAAATAATTATGATTATTTGAATAATTATCTATTTCAAATTGTTATGACTTTTTCTTTTATCATAAAACAAATATTTTTGTTTATATAAGTTTGTTCAGAATAAAAAAATACTAAACTATTAATATTTTAAAAATTAATAAGAGATTTAAAAAATAAATTTATTTATCAAACCGGTTCAAATAGTCATGATTATTTGAGCAATTATTTCTTTCAAATTGTTATGACTTTTTTGTTTTGTTATAAAATAATAGTTTTTGTTCATACAAGTTTATTCAAATTAAAATAATACTCATTTGTTAATATTTCAATAATTAATAAGTAAAAGATTTAAAAAATAAATATGTTTATCAAACTAGATCAAAAGTCATAACGATTTAAAATAGATATTTATTCAACTAGTCATGACTATTTGAATAAGTATCTATTTTAAATCATTATGACCTTTTATTTTGTCATTAAAAAATTATTTTAATTCATATAAGCTTATTTGAAATAAAATAATACTAAGTTATTAATATTTCAAAAATTAATAATTACGAGATTTAAAAAATGAATCTATTTATCGAACAAGTTTAAATAATTGTGAATATTTCAATAATTATCTATTTGAAATCGCTATAACATTTTGTTTTGTCATAAAATAATTTTTTATTCATACAGGCTTATTTCAAATTAAATAAGACAAATTCATTAATATTAAGACAATTAATAAGTAAAAGATTTAGAAAATAATTTTTTTTTATCAAACAAGTTCAATTTTTTATTTCTATTTAAACAATTATTTATTTCAAATTGTTATGACTTTTTGTTTTGTCATAAAATAATTGTTTCTATTCATGCAAGTTTATTCATATTAAAATAATATTAATTTATTAATATTTTGACAAATAATAAGTAAAAGATTTAAGAAATAAATATGTTTATGGAATAAGTTTAAATAGTTATGACTATTGGAACAATTATCTAATTAAAATAAATATAACCTTTGTTTTATCATAAAATAATTATTTCAGTTCATAAAAGTTTATCTAAAATAAAATAATAGTACTTTATTAATATTAAAAAAATTGATAAGGTGGAGATTTAAAAAATAAGTCAATTTATCAAATCGGTACAAATAATTATGGTTATTTAAACAATTATGTATTTCAAATCTATAAGACTTTTGTTTTGTCATAAAACAATTGTTTTTCACCATACAAGCCTATTCGAAATAAAATAATACATTATTTATTAATATTTCAAAAATTAATAAGTGAGAGATTTAAAAAAGAAATCTGTTTACCGAACTAGTTTCTGTTTGAATAATTATCTATTTTAATTCTTATAACCTTTTGTTTTGTTATAAAATAATTGTTTCAGTTCATACAAGCTTATTCGGAATAAAATAATATTAATTTAATTATATTCCAAAAATTAATAACTAAGAGATTTAAAAAATAAATTTGTTCATCAAAATAGTTCAAACAATTAAGACTATATGAACAATTATCTATCTCAAATCATTATGATTTTTTATTTTATCATAAAATAATTATTTTAGTTCATACATGCTTATTCGAAATAAAATAAAACTAATTTATTAATATTCTAAAATTTAATAAGTAAGTGATTTAAAAAGTGAATCTGTTTATCAAAGTAGTTTAAATAATTATGGCAATGTCAACAATTTTCTATTTCAAATCATTATTACCTTTTGTTTGGCCATATAATAATTGTATTTGAACATTCAAGCTTATTCGGAATGAAATAATTTTTTCTTATTAATCTTTCAAAAATTAATTAGTAAGATATTTAAAAAATAAATCTTTTTATCGAACTAGTTCAAATAGTTATGACTATTTGAATAATTGTAAACTTTAAATCATTATAACCTTTAGTTCTATCATAAAACAGTTGTTTTTATTCATACAAGCTTATACGAAATAAAATAATAATAATCTAATAATATTTCAAAAATTAACAACTAAGAGAATTAAAAAATAAATTTGTTTGTCGAACTAGTTTAAATATTTATGATTATATGAACAATTATCTATTTCAAATCGTTATGATGTTTTGTTTTGTCCTAAAATAAGTTTTTTTTGAATTCATACTAACTTATTCAAAATAAAATAAAATGAATTTATTAATATTTCAAAAATTAATATGTAAGAGATTTAAAAAATAATTCTATTTACCTAACTAGTTCTAATAATTATGATTATTTTAAAAATTATCTATTTCAAATCGTTATGACCTTTTGTTTTGTCATAAAACAAATGTTTTTGTTCATATAAGTTTTTTCAAAATAAAAAAAATTAATCTATTAATATTTCAAAAAATAATAAGAAATTTAAAAAATAAATTTGTTTATCAAATCAGTTCAAATAGTTATGATTATTTGAGCAATTATTTATTTCAAATTATTATGACTTTTTGTTTCGTTATAAAATAATAGTTTCTGTTCGTACAAGCTTATTCAGATTAAAATAATATTAATTTATTAATATCTTGACAATTAATAAGTAAAAAATTTTAAAAATAAATATATTTACTGAACTAGATCAAATAGCCATGACTATTTAAATAAATATTTATTTCAAATTATTATGACCTTTTGTTATGTCATAAAAAAATTATTTTAGTTTATATAAGCTTATTCAAAATAAAATAATACTAAGTTATTAAGATTTATTTTTTAAATCATTTACCTAGCGAGTTTAAATAGTTATGATTATTTATTATAAATTGTTATGTTATTTTGTTTTGTCGTTTTGTCATAAAACAATTGTTTATATTCATACAATTTTATTCACAATAAAATAATACTAATTTATTAATATTCTAAAAATTAATAAATTGGAGATTTGAAAAATAACTCTATTTATCGAACAAGTTCAAATAGTCATGTTCATGTGAACTATTATCTATTTTAAATCATTATGATATTTTGTTTTGTCATAAAATAATTGTTTTTATTCATAAAAAATTATTCAAAATAAAATAATATTAATTTATTAATATTTTAAAAATTAATAAGAGATTTAAAAACTAAATTATTTACCAAACTAGTTCAAATAGTTATGACTATTTGAACAATTATCTATCTCAAAGCATTATGATATTTGTTTTGTCATAAAGCAATTGTTTAAGTGCATATAAGTTTATTTAGAGTAAAATATTACAAAACTAATAATGTTATAAAAATTAATAAGTAAGAGATTTAAAAAATAAATGTGTTTGCCATACCAGTTCAAATAGTTAAGATTATTAGAACAATTATCTATTTTAAATCATTTTGACAATTTATTTAGTCATAAAATAATTGTTTCAGTTCATACATGCTTATTCGAAATAAAATAATACTATTTTATTAACGTTCAAAAAATTAATTAGCAAAAAATTTTAAAAATTAAATATGTTTACCGAACAAGTTCAAATAGTTATGACTATTTGAACAATTATATATTTAAAATTGTTATGACCTTTTGTTTATAAAATAATTGTTTCAGTTCACAAAAGCTTATCCAAAATAAAATAATATTATTTTATTAATATTTCAAAAATTGAGAAGTTGGAGATTTAAAAAATAAATCAATTTCTAGAATCAGTTAAAATAATTATGGCCATTTAAACAATTATCTATTTTAAATCATTATGAAGTTTTGTTTTATCATAAAACAATTGTTTTTCATCATACAAGCCTATTTAGAATAAAATAATACTAATTTATTAATATTTCAAAAATTAATAAGTAGGAGATTTAAAAAATAAATATGCTTACCAAACTGGTTCAACTAGTTATGATTATTTGAACAATTATATATTTCAAATCATTATGACCTTTTGTTTTGTCATAGAACAATTATTTATCTTCATACAAGCTTATTCAGAATAAAAAATACTAATATAATAATATTATGAAAATTAATAACTAAAAGATTTAAAAAATAAATTTGTTTGTTGAACAAATTTAAATAGTTAAGGCTATATGAATAATTATTTATTTCAAATCATTATGACATTTTGTTTTATCGTAAAACGAATGTTTTCGTTCATATAATCTAGTTTAGAATAAAATAATATTAATTTATTAATATTTTAATTAATATGAGATTTAAAAAATAAATCTATTTACCAAATTAGTTTAATTAGTTATAACAATTTAAAATTGATTTATTTCAAATCATTATGACCATTTGTTTTGTCTTAAAATAATTGTTTCTATTGATAAAGTCTTATTTGAAATAAAGTAATGCTAATTATTAATATTCTAAAAATTAATATGTAACGGATTTAAAAAATGAATATGTTAGCTTGACCAATATAAATAGTTAAAATTGTTTGTACAATTATCTATTTTTAAGCGTTGTGACCTTATATTTTGTTACAAAACAATTGTTTCTATTCATACAAGCTAATTTAGAATAACATAATTCTAATTTATTATTTCAAAAATTAATAAGAGATTTAAAAACTGAATCTGTTTATTGAATAATTACTTATTTCAAATTGCTATAACTTTTTTGTTTTGTCATAAAATAATTTTTTTTGCTTATATAAGCTTATTTCATTAAAATAATACAAATTTATTAATATTCAAACAACTATAAGTAAAAGATTTAAAAAATAATATGTTTATTGAATAAGTTCAAATAGTTATAACTATTTAAATAATTCTTTATTTCAAATTGTTATGACTTTTTGTTTTGTCATAAAATTAATATGTAACGAATTTAAAAAATGAATATGTTAGCTTGACCAATATAAATAGTTATAATTGTTTGTACAATTATCTATTTTTAAGCGTTGAGACCTTATATTTTGTTACAAAACAATTGTTTCTATTCATACAAGCTAATTTAGAATAACATAATTCTAATTTATTATTTCAAAAATTAATAAGAGATTTAAAAACTGAATCTGTTTATCGAATAAGTTTAATTAGTTATGACTATTTGAATAATTATTTATTTTAAATTGCTATAACTTTTTTGTTTTGTCATAAAATAATTTTTTTTGCTTATATAAGCTTATTTCATTAAAATAATACAAATTTATTAATATTCAAACAACTATAAGTAAAAGATTTAAAAAATAATATGTTTACTGAATAAGTTCAAATAGTTATAACTATTTGAACAATTATTTATTTCAAATTGTTATGACTTTTTGTTTTGTCATAAAATAATTATTTTTGTTCATACAAGTTTATTCAAATTAAAATAATATTAATTTATTAATATTTTGACAATTAATAAGTAAAAGATTTTAAAAATAAATATATTTATTGAACAAGTTTAAATAGTTATATTTGAATAATTATCTATTTCAAAATGTTTTGACCTTTTGTTTCATCATGAAATAATTGTATAAGTTCATTAGGCTTTTTCGAAATAAAATAATACTAATTTATTCAAAATGAATCTATTTACCAAACAAGTTCATATAATTATTATTATTTGAACAATTATCTATTTCAAATTGTTATGATATTTTGTTTTATCATAAAATAATTGTTTCTGTTAATACAAGCTTATTCTAAATGAAATAATCTAAATTTATTAACATTCCAAAAATTAATAAGTAAATAATTAAAAAATAAATTTGTTTTTTAAACATGTTCAAATTGTTATGACCTTTTGTTTTCTCATAAACCAATTGTTTCTATTCAGACAAGCATATTCGAAATAAAATAATAATAATTTATTAATATTCTAAAAATTAGTATGTAGAAGATTGAAAAGATAAATTTATTTACCGAACAAGTTCAAATAGTCATGTCTATTTGAACAATTATCTATTTCATATCATTATGACCTTTTGTTTTGTCATAAAATAATTATTTCTATTTAGTTGATAAAAACTTATCTGAAATAAAATAATATACTTTATTAATATTTCAAAAATTAATAAGCAAAATATTTAAAAACTAAAGTTGTTTTCCAAACCAATTCAAATAGTTACGACTATTTGAACAAATATCAATATCAAATCATTATGATCTTTATTTTCTCATAAAATAATTGTTTCTGATCATACAAGCTTATTTGGGTAAAAATAAAACTAATTTAATAATATTTTGAAAATTAATAAGAGATTCAAAAAATAGTTGCGATTATAACTAATTAATCTAATTTAGATTAATTATAATAATAATAATAACAATATATCAATTTATAAAATTAATAATTATTGTTATATAGAGATTATAATACCTATAATTATTAATTATTATAAAATTAGTTACTATTTAAATTATTAATATTATAATCTCTATATTAACTAATAATTATACTATAATTATTATTATTACATTATAATTCAAAATAGTAATTATTATAAGATATTAGTAATTAATTTAGTAATAATTATAAACAATTATTAAATTTATATTATTAATTATTAATAATATATTATATACTTATTAATATTATTATGCTATTACTGATTGCAATTATTTTAAATAATTTATTAATTATTAAATCTATTTAATAGATTGTATATTTATATAATATATTATTTTTTTGGTTTCCTGATTAAAAATAGGTAATAGCTATGTCAATATTATATCTATTAATTAAAATATTTAATAATTATCTATTAAATATTTTGTTACTAAATTTATTTTTAATTTTTACTATTTAAGTAATTGATTTAAAAATTAAATATGTTTATTTATTAATTGATTAAATAAATAGCTATTTGAATAATTTAATTATTTTGATTTGTCATAAAATAATTATTTTAGTTAATACAAGCCTAGACGAAATAAAATAATACTAGTTTATTAATTTTTTGAAATTAATAAGTAAGAAATTTTAAAAAATAAATATGTTTAGTGAATCAGTTAATATTTTAAATCATTATGACCTTTTGTATTGTCATAAAATAATTGTTTTTGATCATACAAGCTTATTTGAAATAAAATTATACTAATTTATTAATATTTCAAAAATTAATAAGAGATTTAAAAAATAAATCTGTTTACCGAACCAGTTTAAATAGTTATGACTATTCGAATAATTATCAATCTTAAATCATTAAGATCTTTGTTTTATCATAAAACAATTATCTCTAATCATAAAAGCTTATTCGGTTAAAAACAATACTAATTATACTATTTGTATCCTAATTTGAATAATAATTATTATAATATGAATAATATTAATATTTAAATTAATATATATAAAAATCTTCCAAATTATCGTTAATAAATTTATTATATTAAATGTTATTGATATAATTATTACTTTAAATAATAAATTTTAATAACATAATTATTAATTATAATTATTAAAATTCAATGTTTAAAATAAATAATTAATATTTAATAATAATTTAAAATATTAATTAAATGATACTATAATATAGATAATATTAATCGATAAGAATAAACTATTTAATAAGTACTAATTGATAGTACTACTTTATTAATAATATTAACAAATCTTTAAATGTTCATTTAAATGTTATTTATTAATAAAATAATACATTTACTATTAAAACTAATTTATTAATACTTCAAAAATTATAAGAGATTTAGAAACTAATTTTATTTACCGAACCAGTTCAAATAATTATAATTATTTGAACAATTATTTTTTCAAATCATTATTACTTTTTGTTTTGTCATAAAACAATTATTTTTGTTAAGATAAGTTTGTTCAAAATAAAATAATACTAATTTATTAATATTTAAAAAATTAATTAGTAAGAGATTTAAAAAGTAAATAAATAATTAATCTATTATTTTTTAAATTGATAAACAATTAATATCCAATTATATATTATATTTATATTATAACTGAATTTGTAATAAATAGTTATTATAATAATTAATACAATAATATTATATTATTTTTTTAAAATTATATAATTAAATATAATTTATATGTTAATAAGTTTTAATTATAAAATATTAAATAATATATATTATATTTTATTATAATTCTTATATTTTGACTTAATTAAACATTATTAAATTTTAAGCTTATCATAAAACAAATATTTATAATTAATAATTATAATTAATTATTTTAATTAATTTTCAAGTAATTAATTAGATTAATATTATTTTATTCGATATTTATATTAATTATAGTTTTATTATTTCAAATAATATAATTGATAAGAACAATTATCAATATTGTTTAATATTAATACTAATTTAATATTGATATTAATATTAAGCTTTTTATTAATTGATAACGATTTGAACAATTAAATATTTTAATAATTATTATAAATCCTTACAATTAATAAGGATTATTGTATTAAATTATTAAAAGTATGAACTTTTATTATGATAAATAAAATAAATCAATAAATTATTAATCAATAATTCATTTTAAATCTAAGGGGTTATGATTTTAATAAATATTTAATTAGATTATATTAATTTATAATAAAATTTTTAACAATTAAATTTATATATAATTATCTGAATATTGATTTTAATTTAAATATTTTAATTATTGATTTTTATTAATTAATAGATATCTAAAAAGATTTTATTTTTTAGATCTATTATTAATTATTAATTATAATTTCAATAAAATAATAATATTCCCCATACTAAATTATTATTTTTTTAAATCTCTTAGTTATTCATTTTTAGAATTTTGCTAAATTAGTATTATTTTATTTCGAATAAGCTTGTATGAATAGAAATAATTATTTTATGATAGAACAAAAGGTTGTAACAATTTGAAATAGAAAACTGTTCAAATAGTCATAACTATTTGAATTAGTTTAAATAAACTAATTTATTTTTTAAATATCTTATTAATTCTTAAAATATTAATAAATTGGTATTATTTTATTTCAAATAAGCTTGTATGTTGAAAAACAATTATTTTATGACAAAACAAAAGGTAATAATAATTTAAAATAGATAGTTATTTAAATAGCTATAATTATTTAAGCTAATTGGGTAACTTAATTTATTCTTTTAAATTAGTTACTTTTTAATTTTTGAAATATTACTAAAGTAGTATTATTTTATATCCGATAAACTTTTATGAACTAAAACAATTGTTTTATGACAAAACAAATGGTCATAATTATTTTAAATAAATAATTGTTCAAATAGCCATAATTATTCGAACTTATTCAATAAACATATTTAAAAGGTATAGGTTCTATAAAAATTATAAAAATTTAAAAAATAAACTAATTTAACTAAAATACGAGTTTAATATAAGTAAAAGATTTAATATTTTAATTGTTAAATTTATTAATTAATTTTTGAAAATACGTTATAAAACAATTGATTAATATTTTGTTATTAAAATATTATCATAACTATATTTATTGTTAAATATTATTTGATAAGGGACATTTTGGATGGGAAAAACTGTTTTGTGGTGTGTGAGGTTGATGTTGGTGTTTGGCTTAGTGTTAGTGGTATGTTTTGGCTGGGGTCGATGGTGCTTTATTGCTCAGGTAGGTGATCCAAGTGAGGATGGGATTGGATTTGCATGAGAGTAGGGCTTAATGTTAAGGGGTAGGCTAAGGGTTAGTACCAACAAGAGAGGAGTTTGGTGTGTGCAGGGTCGGTTGGTATTGGTAGGGTTTATACTAGAGTAAGTGAAGGCCAGGTGAAGGGATTTTTTAGTGTTAGCCGATATCTTGGGTAGGGTCTATACTAAGGCTAGGTGGCATAGGGTGTTAGGGTGTGCGCTTGGGCATAAGCTGATGCTTGGGTGTTGGTGTTTGAGGGTTATTGTTTAACTTATTTAATTTTTATAATAAATTAAATAAGTAATTAATAAATTACTTATTAATTTGAACAATTAATAACCAGTGTTGTCTATTCATACAATTTTATTCGAAATAAAGTAATGTAATTTATTTATTAATTTTTTGAATGTTAATAAATTAATATTATTTTATTTTGAATAAGCATGTATGAACTAAAAAATTTATTTTAATAAATTATATTATTATATTACAGTCAAATAATCTGATAAATTATTTATAATAATTTATGATAGTGTTATAATATATATAAATATTATTTGTTATTATAATTTTTAAAATTATTAACTATATTTATAAATATTAAATTTATAATTAATGATTATAATTAATTATAATTATATAATTATAAAAATATTATATTTATATATTTAAATATAAATATATTATTTAAATTTATTACAATATATTAAATATAGTAATAAGTTGTTAATTTATATTATTTTACATATAATAATCGGTTTAGGATTTATATAATACAAAATAAAAATGATATAATTTATATAACTTAATTTTGAAAAAGGCTTTTTTCAAAATTAGATTATTATAATTTAATTATTATTAGTCATAATATTTTAATTATACTAATTTTATTCAGTATTGTTAATTATAATTAACATTATGATTATATTGGAAATAATTGAAATAGTTGTTATTAATAATAGATATTATTATTATCTATTAATTTACTAATATTTCTAGAATTAATAAAAGATTTAAAAAATAAATTTATTATATAATATATTATAATATTATAATAATATAATTATAGTATATAATTTATTATTAAAATATTTATAATTATAATTAATATTTATATAAATTAATAATTATATATATAATATAATTACAAATTTGTAATTATTTTGCAAATATTTTAAATTTAATCTTTAAATAAATTTATATATACAAACCAAATTAAAATAAATAATTACAAATTTATTAATCTTATTATATATTCTACTTTTGTTTATTATATTTATAACTATAATTAATATAATATATTACTTATATGTATATTTATAAGTATATATAAATTAATTATTATTAATAATAAATAATATAATAATATTATATAATTATTATTTCAATAATATAAATTATAAGCAATAATTATTAAATAGTACTTATAATAATCATAAAAGATTATCCATACTTACAATTAAATTATAAATATAATTTTATTATAATTTGTTTTTTTAAATTAATGTTCCTATTATATATATTTATAATAATTAATAATCATAAAATTGGTATAAAGCTTTAATTAATTAAATTAATTTTGAATAAACCCTTATATATCAGAATTAGAAACAAAAGGTCATAGGTAAGTTTGAAATGATTTAATTATATGAAGACTATAAATATAATATTATATTTCAAATTAAAATAATTAAAATAATTTGTTAATAAAGTAACAAATTTATTTACAAATAATTTTATATTTATAAATAGTTATAAATAATTTATAACACATATTTATTATTAACATATAACTAGAACTTATTATAGTTTAATTATTGATAATTAAGTTATATGTTAACTTATAACTTAAATTGTAGGAACAATTCAAATATTTAATATATTAAAGTTCAAATATTTATTTAAATTAGTATTAATATAACTATTTTATTTGGATATAGTTCATATGAATTTATAATAATTATTAAATAATATAATTATCTATAATTATAATAAATATTAATAATTAAGTTATTAATTATGTTAATATAATTAATACAAATAATTGTTAATATTGTATAACATAGGTCGAAGGAAAGACGAAGTAATGATTGGATCGATGTAATGAATGGATGTTTAATATAAATATTATATTTATAATAATATAATATTATAATTTTTAGTTTATTATAAATTAACCTTAATCAAGTTTAAATAATAAATTTTATTTATATTAAGTAAAAATATAATACATATTTATTATAGTTAATAATTTTTAATTATTAATTAAATTATTAATTTTCATAATATTATTAAATTAATATTATATTTACAAATTATTAGTTAATTAATTAATATAATATATATTATTTAATATAAGCATGTATAGTTTAACTATAACTTATTACAATAATAATAATAATAGTTACAATTTGTTAATAATTTATAATAATTATATTAATATTAATTTATATAATAATCTTAATAATAATAACAATTAAATATTAATTACATAATAATAATTAATAATATTATATTAATATGTTATACATATTTGACTATTAGAATTAATCTTAAACTAATATAGTATAATATATAATTATATAATATTAGTTTTAAACTAATAAAATATATATTTATGTCTCATAATAATAGTATAATAAATATAATATTAATTAATAATTGTATAGATTTAGTAATTAGTCCGATTAATTATGATTTTAAAAAGGTTTATAAACAAAAGTTAATAAATAGTGTAATAATTAATTTATTAATTAAATTAGATATAACTAATTTTAAAATTTTGAAATAGATAATAGACAATTATTTATGAACAATTAATAAATTATCATTATAATTTAAAATGATAAATATTTCAAATAATTTTTATTAAAATTAAATTTATAATTGAATGTTTTTACTGAACAAACTCTAATGAATAATATTATTAGGATAATTTTAATTATTATCATAATACTAATATTATTAATATTAAAATAATTACTTCAGTTCATACAAGCTTATTCAAAATAAAATAATTCTAATTTATCTTATCTATTTGTGAATTATTAATATTTATGATAAATTAATTACTAATAAATAATTATAACAATTAAAGATAAAGTTAATTAAATACATGTTTTAATATTGTTATACAATATTAATAAGTAAGAGATATTAATTCATATTAATTTTATAAACTTTAAATATTAATAGTGATCAAAATAAAATAATTGTTAATATTTAATTATTGTTAATAATTTTAAAATATATTAATATTTATTAAATTAAAAATATTTAAGTAATTATTATAAAATTGGTGGATTTTATCTTTTAATTTATAATTACTAGATAAAATTAAATAATTATAAATATTATATTAATTTATAAATATAATATATTTAAATTATTATAATATAATATATAAATTGTTAAATTTAATAATTTAATTTATTAAATTATTAACTATATAGATTATAACTGAATTATTTTTATTATCTATATTATTAAATATATTAATAAATAAATATTTTGAATAATTAATTAAATTATAATTAATAATTAATATTTAACAATTTATATATATAATTAAATTGAATTCTTTTATATTATTTAATATATGTTGTATTAATCAAGATTAATTATATTCATAATATAAAATTAAATTTATATATATACATATAAATTATCATAAATTATTATTATTTTAATAAATTTAATATAATAATAATCAATATTTATTTTATTATTATATATAATTATCTAAAAATAAATCTAATTATTTATTCTTATGATTTATCATAATTAATTATACTCATGACACATTCAAATAATTTAATAAATTATAATAATTTATATATTAATTTCAAAATTAATATATAAATTATTAATATGAATATTAATAACTATATAATATGTATAATTTTAATTATTTAATGAATAATTAATTAATGAATATTGATATATTTTAATTTAATTTATATATCATTGATATATCTATTTTATCTATTAAATAGAATAAAATAATTTCAAATTATTAAAATATTATTGATTATTGAATAAACAATTGGTTTATGACAAAACAAAATGGTCATAATGATTTGAAATAGATAATTATTCAAATAGTCATAACTATTTGAATGTGTTTAGAAAATAGCTTTATTTTCTAAAATTATACTTATTAATTTTTGGAATATTAATAAATTTATATTATTTTATGACAAAAAAAATGTCATAATGTTTAAAATAGATAATTGTTTAGATAGTCATAACTATTTCAATTTGATCGATAACAAACTTCATTTTTTAAATTCTATTACTTTTTAATTTTTGGAATATTATTTTATCTCAAATAGGCTTATATGAACTGAAACAATTATTTTATTACAAAACAAAAGCTCACGATGATTTAAAATAGATTATTATTCAAATAGTAATGACTATTTAAACTTGTTCGGTAAACATATTTATTTTTTAAATCTTTTACTTATTAATTGTCTTAATTTAATAAGTTTGAATTATTTTATTCGAAAAAACTTGTATGAACAAAAAATAAATATTATCATTCATTAATAACTAATAAATATGAACAAAAAAGCTTATCATTCATTAATAACTAATAAATTATTAGTATTATAATTCTAATAGTCTATTTATAGTCTAATTAGTTAACTTAATATTAAAATAAATTAATTGTAATATAATTTGATTATATACATTTAATTATTATAAAATTATTAACTAATTTAATTGCAATAAATTTATTAATAAGCATATTAAATTATTTATTTAATAAAATTTATAAACCCTAAATTAGTATTATTAAAGCAGATATAAATAATCTGCTTTTGTTATAAATTGAGGGATCTTCTCAATAAATTATTAATATTAATATTGTAATTAGGCAACATCTAATAGCTTTGGCCAGTCCCTTTGCATGGCACTCACATAGTGCCTGAGATAGACCTCCAATAGTCCATTCACTCGTTTGGTTTGCCCATTAGTTTGTAGATGCATGCTAGTTGAAAAGTTCAAATCTCACCCCAACAGCTTGAACAACTCAGTCCAAAACAAATAATAATTATTAATTATTTTTCTATTAATTAAGGTAATTTAGTAGTAATGCTAATTTATTAATATTCTAAAAATTAATATTAATTTTTATATTAATTAAATATTTGAACTTAATAATTAATATTCATTATTAATTATTTAAATTAATTAATATATAAAAATAATTTAAATATAATATAAATATTTAATTGGAAAGGCTAAGATTATCATCTTATAAATTATTATTTATTTTAATAATTCTAAATATTTCAAATATTATAATTAACATAATATTTGATATATAATAATATAATTATATATTAGTTAAGGTCATAACTTAATTATTTTATTAATATATTAATTATATAATATATTTCATAGACTAATAGATATTATAAGTATATGACTATTAATATAATTCATAATAAATAAATTATGCAAGCTATTTATTTAATTATTAAATATAAATAATTATTTATTTAAAATTTATAAATCTATCCTTAATTAATATATAGTCACAAGCTTCGTCATATTTCTAATTGAAGCATATGTTTTATATATATAATAATTTGTTATAATAGTGAAATAAATATGTTAATATAATTATAACTTATTTTATAAATTATTAATTATTAACATAATATAAACCAATTTTGTTTTAATAACATAAAATAATAATTAAAGATAATTAATTCAAACTTTATTGTTATAATTATCGATTATAACTAATCTAATAATTTATAAACTATTCAAATAATGTATATTCTAGTATAACTAGTAATATTAACTAATAAGTTATTCATAAAACTAATTATAATTATAACTAATTATTAATTAAATATTTTAATTATATTATTAATAAATCATAATATACTATATTTATTTAATAATTTATAATATAAATTATAAATTAATTATAAAATATTAATTAATAATAATTAATTATTATCATAATATATTATATTATTCTAGTCATACTATAAGTTGTTACTTATAATTTATATTACACTATAAATCAAATATTATAAATTATTAATAATATTTACTAAAAATTTATAAGACATTTATAATAATTATTAGTTATTAATAAATACAACTATTATAGTTAATATTATTAGATAATAATAAAAAATTATTTTATTTTTTAATAAAATTGTATATTTGTATTATTAAATATTATATAAATATTAGTAATAATTGTTATTAAATTAAATAAGTATTTAATTATATAAATATAATTATTAATTTAATTAATTATATAAGATAAATTTTATTTATATAAATATTAATTTATATTTAAATTAATATTTATATAATTTAAATAATTACCATGGATCTATTATTAATATTTATAATTATATTTATATAATATTAATAATTAGCTATAAATTATTAGTATATTATTTATAATAATAAATAATAATATTTTAAATTTATCTTATCTTTGTAGATAATAACTAATTACTACTTTAATTAATATAACTAAATTATTAATTGTTATATAATTGTATTTATTAAATAACCTTTTATATAAGTTTCAAATTAATGATTTTATAAATATAAAATTAATTTTAAAACAGATTTTAATAATTAATTATAGATAAATAATATTCCAAAAATTAAAGAGTAACAGAATTAAAAAAATGAATTTTCTTATCGATCAAGTTGAAATAGTTATGACTATCTAAATAATTATCTATTTCAAAACATTATGACATTTTGTTTTGTCATAAAACAATTGGTTCTGTTCATGCAAGCGTATTTTGAATAAAATAATATAAATTTATAAATATTCCAAAAATTAATAAGTATAATTTTAGAAAATAAAGCAATTTTCTGAACACATTCAAATAGTTATGACTATTTGAACAATTATCTATTTCAAATCATTATGACCATTTGTTTTGTCATAAACCAATTGTTTCTATTGAAACAAGCTTATTTGGAATAAAATAATTTTAATTAATTAATATTCCAAAATTAATAAGTAAAAGATTTAAAAAATAAATTTGTTTATCGAGTGAGTTCAAATAGTTATGATTGTTTGAATAATTATTTATTTCAAATCATTATGATCTTTTGTTTTATTATAAAACAATTGTTTCTATTTATACAAGTTTACTGAACCAGTTCAAATAGCCATGTCTATTTGAGCTATTATCTATTTCAAATTGTTATGACATTTTATTTTGTTGTAAAACAATTATTTCGTATTGATCAAGTTGAAATAGTTATGACTATCTATTTCAAAACATTATAACATTTTGTTTTGTCATAAAACAATTGGTTTTGTTCATGCAAGCATATTTTGAATAAAATAATATAAATTTATTAATATTCCATAAATTAATAAGTAAAATTTTAGAAAATAAAGCTATTTTGTTAAATTAATAATTTATATTAATATACAGATTAGCACGAGGAAACTAATCGTATTTTTTTATAATGTTTATTTATAAATATTTTATTGTAGTTTTTTCCCCTTTTTATATTAGTTAATTTGACTTCAATTTAATTATATTATACTATAGTATTATAAGATTCAAAATATTGCTAAACAACAATTATGAATAATAATATTTATATTCGTATAATAATATTTAATAAATTTTAAAATATTTATATTTATATATTAAATATAATTCTATTAATAATTAATAGAATATATTAATAATTAATATTTTAAATAACTAATTTTATTTACTATAATTAATTATACTAAAATATAATTATTAATTAATAATAAACTAATAATATTCTAAAAATTAATAAGTAAGAAATTTAAAAAATAAATGTATTTGTTGAACCAGTTCAAATAGTTAAACTATTATAGTAATTATCTATTTCAAATCATTCTGACTTTTTGTTTAGTCATAAAATAATTGTTCAGTTCATACATGCTTATTCGAAATAAAATAATACTATTTTATTAACATTCAAAAAATTAATAAGTAAGGAATTAAAAAATAAAATTTGTTTATCAAACAAGTTTAAATAGTTATGACTATTTAAACAATTATCATTTTAAAATCGTTATGACCTTTTTGTTTTATCATAAAACAATTGTTTCATTTCATAAAAGCTTATCCAAAATAAAATAATATTGCTTTATTAATATTTCAAAAATTAAGAAGTTGGAGATTTAAAACATAAATCATTTTATCGAATCAGTTCAAATAGTTATAGCCATTTGAACAATTATCTATTTCAAATCGATTATTAATACTTTTTGTACTATTATTTGAATAGTTTACTAAATTTATATAATATTATTAATTAATATTAAACAATTGTTATAAATAAAACAATTAATAAATTATTATTAGTTTAAATAATAATAATTTAAACAAATATATAAATAAACAATAGTACAAAAGTCATAACGATTTGAAATAAATAATTCCTTAAATAATTAATGCAATAAATTAATCTATTAATAAACTAATATATTAATTATTGTAAATTAATTATAATTATAATTATATACCTAAAAAATAAGTATATTAATAATTCCAATAATTTTTTAATAATTTATTACTATATTTAATATAATTACTAAATTATTAAATCATTCAAATGGTCATATTATAAATCATAATATTTAATTATAATTGTATATATTAATAAATAAAATAACTATATAATTTTTATAATAAATTAATTCTCAAAGTGATGTTATATTTTTTTAAATATAAAATACTATAGTTATAATAATAAATGTTATTAGTACTATTAGAATAATTATTAAACCAAATGACTAATAATAATTAATATTTGAATAATTATCAAATAACTAACAATAATTATTAAATTATTAATAATAACAAATAAGTTATAAACAATTGTTACATAATTAAATTATATAATTATTAATATTAGTTAATCAAGTTTTATGTTATAAACTATTATTAATATAATAATTATATTGAAATTATAAATTGTTTTATATATGTAAATTCTTCATATATAATATAATAACTTAATTAATTTATATTAACTTATAAATTTGATAACTATTATTTTATAAATGTCTTATTATGTTATTATATAATTTATTAAATATTGTTAATAATGTGTTTACTGAATAAATTCAAATGGTTAAGACTATTAGAACAATTATTTATTTCAAATCATTCTTATTATTATATATAATAATTAAATTATTATAATTTGACAATATATTACTTATTATTACTATATCTATTATTAAATTATAGTTAAATATAATATAATAATAAGTTATAATAAATTTGAACTTATTTGGTAAACTTATTTTTTTAACTATAATACTATACTAATAATATATATTTAAATTAGTTAATAATTTTATAATAATCAAATAGTATAATAATTAAATGTATATGTGAATAATCTATTGAATCAATAATTTATTAATCATTAATTAAAATATTTATGATTATTTTAATTCTATATCTTTATATTATAATTAAGAATCAATATTTCACTCTAAATTAGTTTATATGAACAGAGATAGATAATTGTTCAAATAGTAATAATTATTTGAACTGGTTTGGTAAATATATTTAATTTTTAAATCTCTTATTAATTAAAATATAATATTTAATTAACAATTAATTAAATAAAACCTAAAATATAATTAATATTAATATTAATAATAAGTTAATATATTCAATATATTATCAAGAATTTGTTTGCTAATATAAATAATTGTTTTACTATTTAAATTATTATTGAAATATGAATAGATTAGTATTAGTTTTTAAATCTCTTATTAATAAATTACTTAATAAATAGTTATATCTAATTATAATAACATATTAATTAAATTAATTATAAAATTTTTATTATATTTACTTTAAAGTAAACTAAATATTAAAATTATTTGATATAATTAATCAAATTTATTACTAAAATTATTTTTGTTATATCTAATTAAATATTAAATTATTCATAATTTAATTTTTTATTAAATAATAATATTAATATAACTTAATAATTAGAATTAGGTTAATAATTATAGTATTAATAGTTATATAATATTATAATTAATTATAATTATATTAATAATTCAAATAATATAATAATAAATATATAATATAATTAATACTATAAATTATATTCTAATAATCTAATATAATTACAAATAATAATTAATATTTATAATATAATTAATATAATTATTTTAAATAAATTCAGATTAATAATATTGTTAAGATATGAAAGTAATAATTTCAATTTTTAATTATTATATTTTATATATAACTAATTTGAAAATGTCATAATGATTTGAAATAGATAATAATTCATAGAGTCTTAAGTATTTGAACTAGTTCGACAATTAGATTTATTTTTTAATTTTCTTGGTTATTAAGTTTCAAAATATTATTAAATTAGTATTATTTTATTCTGAATAAAATAGTATGAACAAAACCAATTGTTTGATGATAAAATAAAATGTTATAATGATTTGAAATAAATAATTATTGAAATAGTCAAAACTATTTGAAATTGTTTGGTAAGTAGATTTTCTTTTTAAATCTCTTACAAATTTATTTTCTAAATATTAATAAAACAATATTATTTTATTTCAAACAAACTTATATTAACAAAAACAATTGTTTTGTGACAAAACAAAAAGTAATAATGATTTAAAAGAGATATTTGTTCAAATAATTATAATTATTTGACTAAACAAAAACATAATTATAACTTTCTGAACTAGTTCAAATAATGATGAGTATTTAAACAATTACCTATTTCAAATTGTTATTACTTTTGTTTTGTCATAAAACAATTGTTTTAGCTAATACAAGCTTATACGGACCAAAATAATACTAATTTATTAATATTTCTAAAATTAATAAGAGATTTGAAAAATAAATATATTAAAAATTTATTTAAATTGTTATATTATATAATAATATTAATTAATAATAATAAAGAAATAAATATTTGAATAACTATATAATATGCTAACAATTTACTATATTAATATAATGTTATATTTATAATATTATAATAATAACAATTTATTATAATATATTAATTATTTTATTAATTTATAATAATATAATTATTAATAATATTTAATATCTAAATATAAATAATAAATTATTTTTATAATTATGATTTATTAATTAAATAATATTGTTAATGTTACAAATAATTATATATTAATTATTAATTTATAAAATATAAATAATTTGATATTAATAATAATAATAATAGTATTTAAAAATATATTGATATAATTCTATTATTAATTATAACAAATTATTTATATGTTACTATTTAATATTAATAATTAATAGAATATATAAATAGCCTAATTGTTAATTAAATATTATATTAATAATTCAAATACAATTATTAAATTAGTATATACATAATATAATATGTATAAAATATTATAATTGAATAATAATTATTCAATTATTATTTGAAGTAACTATTAGTTATGAAATATTAATAAAAATTTATTAATTAATGATTATAATCTATTCAAATTAATTATTACTAATAGCTAATAATTAATTTATTTATAATTATATAGATAATTATATTAGATAATATTAATAATATGTCATTAAATAATTATAATATGGATTAAAATTATATTGTGAATATAAATTTGAATTAATAAATAATAATATTAATAGTAATTTTTATGATAATTTTAAATATAATTAAATTATAGCATAAATTTTAATAAATTTATATTTAATTAATGATTAATTAATTTATTAAACAATTCTAATATTTAAATATTATAATTAAATATTAATTAATAATAGTATATTAATTATATAATTTTAAATTATAATTACAATACATAAATATTAATAATATAATTAATATGATTTATACTATAATATAAAATATTAATTATGTTAAATATAATTAATTATGTATTAGAATATATTAATATTAAAAATATTAAATAGATTAATAATATTTATTTGATAATTAAAAATTATGAATAATAATATGTTATTAAAAATAATTCTATTTACGAAATCGGTTCAAATAATTATAACTATTTACACAATTATCTATTTCAAATCATTATTACAAATTGTTTATAATTAATTTATTAATAATAAGTATTGATTATTAATAAGACTTAATATTAATTAGTAATTAATAATAATAATATTTTATTATTATTAGATTTATGGGCATTTGTCATAAAGTTCAAATCTTTATGACTATTGGAACAATTATTTATTTTAAATTGTTATGACTTTTTGTTTTGTCATAAAACAATTATAATTAAATCTAAATAGATTTATTATATAATTATAAAGATATTTATCAAATATTAGTTTATTTATAATAGTTAATTTGTATAAGTTTAAATTATAAATATTATTTGAAATTAATAATTTAATTATATTTAATATTTATATAATTAAATATTATTTAGATTATATTTTATTATTAGTAATTATATTTATTACCAAATAAATTATAAAACTTATAAATTTATAAATATCTATTGTTAATTAATTATTTAAAATTATTATTAATTTTTTATTTAAATTATTTATAATTTAAAAGATTAGATAATTTAATAAATAAATTATAAATTATTTTAATTTATATAGTATTATTATATAATGTAGAATTTAATTATTACTTCTATTTAATTAAACTAAATAAATTATCTTTATTTAGTAATATTTAAATATTATTAGGATAATTTTAATTATTAGTAAATATTTTTAATAGAATATAAATTTTATTTGATAAAATAACTTAATCCTTTTGTTTTGACAAAAAACAATTGTGTCATTTCATAAAAGCTTATCCAAAATAAAATACTACTAATTTCTTAATATTTCAAAAATTAATAAGCAAGAGTTTAAAAAAATTAATTTGTTTACTGAACAAATTCAAATAGTTATGACTATTTGAACAATTATCTATTGAAAATCATTATGACCTTTTGTTTTGTTTCAGTTCATACAAGCTTATTTGAAATAAAATAATAGTAATTTATTAATATTCCAAAAATTAATAAGTAAGTGATTTAAAAAATAATTATGTTTGCCAAATTTGTTCAAATAATTATGGCTATTTCAACAATTATCTATTTGAAATCAATATTACCTTTTGTTTGGTCATATAACAATTGTTTTTTATCATGCAAGCTTTAGAATACAATAATATTAATTTATTAATCTTTCAAAAGTTAATAAGTAAGAAATTTTAAAAATAAATTTATTTATCGAACCAGTTTAAATAGTTATGACTGTTTGAATAAATGTATAGTTTAAATTAGTTATTTAAAAAATAAACCTTTTTTATTCTATCATAAAACAATTATTCATGTTTATACAAGCTTATTCGAAATAAAATAATACTAATCTAATAATACTCTAAAAATTAATAACTAAGAGATTTAAAAAATAAATTTGTTTGCTGAACCAATTTAAATAGTTAAGACTATATGAACAACTATCTATTTTTAATCGTTATGACTTTTTGCTTTGTCATAAAATAATTTTTTCAATTCATACTAGCTTATTCAAAATAAAATAAAATGAATTTATTAATATTTCAAAAATTAATAAGAGATTTAACAAATAATTCTACTTACCTAATCAGTTTAAATAATTATAACATTTTGTTTTGTCATAAAACAAATGTTTTTGTCCATATAAGTTTGTTCGGAATAAATTAATAATAGATCTAAAAAATAAATCTTTTTAGATATCTATTAATTAATAAAAATCAATAATTAAAATATTTAAATTAAAATCAACTTTTAGATAATTAATAATAAATTATAAGTATTTATAATAATAATTTAATTAAATATTTATATTTTAATTAATTTAAATAATTGTTAATAAATTAAATTTCATGATTAATCCTTAAATATTAATCTAATTTATTTTAAATTATTAACAATTATTTATATTTAATTAAAATAAGGAGCTATATTGTCAATATTTATTTTAATATTAATAATTAATCAATATTAATATTAAATAAACATAGAATTAATTAATCTTTTAATTATAATATAACTGTGTGTTTTTCTTGTTAATGTCGGAAGAACACTTTCTATTCAGCCATTATTATTAATATTAATAATTCAATATTATTATTAAAATATAATAATAATTAATAAATATTATATTAATTTATTAAAATAAATTATTATCGATAATTTTAATAATTATAACATTTTTATTAAAATTATTAAAATTATTATTCTTATATAATATAGTTATTATATATTGTAATAATTAATTGTTCTAATTAATATTTAAATTAATTAAATTATTAAAACTAATCATTATTATTTAATAGATTATAATTTTATTAAGAAAATTATTTGTTCAATATGCTTATTTATTAAAGCCAATTATTGGATAATAATTATATATTTTATTAATTAAACCATAGTTATTAGATAAATTATATTATGATTAAGCTTGTATGATAATAAAATAAAGATATTAATACGAATTATTGGTTTTAATTTAATATAACTAATAAATGAATAATTATATTTATTAATTTTCAAAATATTTAAGAAATATTTTAATAATTATTATTAAATATATTTTTACTAGTTATATTTAATACTATAATATATATTAATTTTAAATATTAAATCTAATTTATTTATATAATTAAAATTAATTAAAATTTTTACTTATTAATTTAAAATTAAAATAATTATTATAATTAAATAATAATCTAATTTAATTATAGTATGTAATTAATTCAAATATAATATAAATATTTAAATTTTAAATATTAATTTTAAATATTAAAACTAATATACTTTGTTTTAATATATTAATTTGTTTAAATTAAAAATAAATATTAAAATTTATTTTAAGTAATAAATATTGCAATAGCATAATAATTAATACAAACAAATCTAATTATTAATAAAGTATTAATTAGTTTATTATATAAATTATTGTTATAAGTATAATAAATATTGCATGAATATCATAAATTATTGTTTGTTATAAATTAAATATTAATTTAAGTTTCCATTCTCATAAAATCATTAACCTCAATTTCCAATCATTGGAAAGGAATGTTACTTCAACTCCTATAAGTGGGACAATTCTTTCGGGCGTTACTCGTAAAAGCATCATTGACATTGCGGGTGGTTTTACTGAATAAGTTTTAGCTTCCCATAAGCTATCCACCTCTCTTTCTCAACTTTTTGCATGAACATAATTTAATTAAGACTTTTACAAAACCTATAGCTCTTCTAAATATATGCTAAAAATAAAAGAAAAAAGAATCTCTTAAATTGAATCAGGTTGAGGAAAATTATATTATTATAATATAGTATATAATTATTATAAATTATAATTAATATATAATTTATTAATATTAATATAATTATTAACATTAAATAATTATATTGTAATTAAGTTATGTTATTATGTTAAATAACAATATCTACTTTAAGTTATTAGATATTTCATTATACTTATTTAGATATTTCATTATATATTTCATTTGTATAATTATCACAAAAATGATTTAATTAAATCAAATATTTAAATAATAATCATAATTATCTATTATATTTAAATTTTTTAATTGTTCAAATTTAACAATTATCTATTTTAATTCAAATAGTCTATAATAAAAAAAATCTATACAACTGTTTTATGATAAAACAAAAAGTCATAACAAGTTGAACTTATTCGGTAAACATATTTATTTTTTAAATCTTGTACTTATTAATTGTCTTAATATTAATAAATTTGAATTATTTTATTTGAAATAAGCTATTATAATCAACTATTATAATATTATATAGTTATAATATAATTTATAAATTATTCAAATATTAATTATTATTATAGTCATTTTTTATATTATAACTATTAATATTAGTTAATATTATAAGTATAAACTTATAAATTTAATATTATAACCTTAACTATTAATACCTTAATATATTATAATAAATATATAAATTAGTATAATACTATAATAAGTTCTTACTTATTTTTAATTATAAAAATAATTAATAGTTATTTATACTTTATAAAATAATTATTATAACTATAGTATTCTAATAAATCATAATATATTATATTATATTTAATAATTTATAATATAAATTATAAATTAATTATAAATATTAATTAATAATAATTAATTATTATCATAATATATTATATTATTCTAGTCATACTATAAATCAAATATTATAAATTATTAATAATATTTACTAAAAATTTATAAGATATTTATAATAATTATTAGTTATTAATAAATACAACTATTATAGTTAATATTATCAAATAATAATATTAATTATTAATATTATTAATATTTAAATTAATAATATAATTTATTTATATTACTAGATTTATTGTCGGATTATACAATTAAATTAATAGATAATATAAATATATTAGTAACAAATAAAATATAATTAATATTAATAAATTAATAAAATATTATTTTATAAAGTAGTACTATCGATTAGTACTTATTAAATAGTTTATTGAATAGGTTAATAAATTAATAATTAGATTAAATAATTATAATAATATTTATTATAATTATATATATTTATTTATATAATTTATTAAATTATTATAGTATACTAATATACTAATAAATTAGTTATAGTATACTAATAAATAATAAGTAATATTAATAAGTTATTAATATAATATTTTATTTAAATTATTATTAATTTAAATAATAACAAAATAGTTTTTTTTATAAATTGATTATAAAAAATTAATAATTAATTTTTTAATTAAGTTATTAACAAATAGTATCATAAATTATAATAAGATTTAAAATAGATAATTATTTGTTAATAAATATTTATTAATTGAAATAGTCAATTATTATAATATTTGACCTTTTGTTTAGTCATGAAATAATTGTTTCAGTTCATACAAGCTTACTCAAAATAAGTTAATACTAATTGATAATATTTGAAAAATTAATAAGAAAGAGATCTAAAAAAAATAACGTTCAAATAGTTATTACTATTTTAACAATTGTCTATTTAAAATCTTTATAACCTTTTGATTTATCATAAAACAATTATTTTAGTTAATACAAGCTTAGACAAAAAAAAATATACTAAATATTAATATTACTAAATTAATAAGTAAGAAATTTAAAAAATAAATATGTTTACTGAATTATTTAAAATAATTATGTAATAATTATTATTATTCATAATAAAAAAAATAATACTATATCCAGTTATAAAATGTAAAGAGTTTATTATGATATTAATATAAAATAATTTCAATATTTTCCAATGTTAACTATTAATGATTATTATTAATTTTTATATTATTATTACAAATATTTTTGTTATTAATAATATTAATTTTACTTATTAATAAATTACTAATAAATTAATATTTATACTATAATATCTATATAATAATTTTAATATTATTATTATATTTAATTAATCAACTATATAAGTAAAAACTTATTATTAATTTATAGTTGGTTTATTTTATGTTATTTACAATATTATTTATAAATAATAAATTGTTATTTAAACTTATAATGATAAGTTTAATGATATGAGGATAAGAATGGATATGATTTTAAATTTTTAATAGATACGAAAATGGAAACGAGTAATAATGTACCCACCTCATATCCGTACTCATACCCTACGTATATATTTATATATATTTAGTATATAGATTTTTTATTAAATAATATAAGTTATTATTTTAAATTAATTAGAATTAATATATTGCTATTGAAAATATATATTTATAAAAAATTATCTAACTATACAAGATAAAAATTTTAAAAATTAAAAAATAAATTTTATTTGTTATTTCTTTAAAAATTATGGGTATGAAAATTACTTACATCGATTAAATACCTGCAAAGGTAAGATAAATTTAAAATATCCTTTTGGTATAGGTACAAGAATGGATATAATATAAAAATCTAAAAATGATAATGAAAATAATTAAAATAACTTGGCTTATAAATTACAATATTATTTTTAATCTTTATTTAGTAATTATATAGTATAATTATTAATTTGGCTATTGTAATTTAATATATTAATATAATTTCAATTTTAAACTAATAGTCATATATTAGTTAATATTTATAATATTATTACTATTTATTATAATAATTAAATTATATAGTATCATGTAATAATTTAATAAATTATTATAATTAAATATTATTAATAATATTTTATTAATCATATTAATTATTATACTATGTAATTATAATTGTATATTATATATTATATAATAATTATTTATTATATAATTTAATTGGACATATATATTAATAATTAAATAACATAATGATAATTTTTTGACAATAATAGTTAATAAAATATTAATAATAACTATTAACTATTAATATTATAATTAATTATAAGTTATAATTAAAATTGTTTGATATAATTATATTTTAATTTTAATTTAATTATTAATAGTAATTAAGTTATATTTAATATTATTATAATTATAAAATTATGAATTTATTAATATTTCATAATTGAATTATTTATTATAATTCTATTCAATATATAAAATTATTCATAATAAATATATTGTATCTAATATATTATGATATTAAATTACTAAATTATAATTAAGTATATAATTTATTAATATATTGAATAATATATTTATAATAATAATTAATAATCATTATTAATTAATAATTTAATTACTTATTATGATAAAATGTTATAATAAAATATCATTAAATATTCATATAATCTCTTATATGTTTATATAATTTACAAGTCAAAGATTAAACTAATTATATAATTTATTAATAACAATTTAATAATAGTTTATATACATAATTATTATTATTATACAAAAATAATAATAGTTAATAATATATAATATTATTATAATGTTATTATATAATTATAAATATATTAATATATTTTTAGCACATTTATAATTTAAATAACTTATATTATTATTAAATAATTAATTATCATATTATATTAATGGAAATATATTTGTAATTATTGTATCTATTATAATTATAATTATATAAACTTATCTATTAAAATTATATTGTTTAAATAGTCATAACTATTTGAACTTTTTCGATAAATAGATTCATTTTTTAAATCTCTTACTCATTAATTTTTGAAATATTAATAAATTGGTATCATTTTATTTCAAATAAGCCTATATGAACTTATACAATTGGTCATAACCATTTGAAATAGATAAATATTGTAAGAGTATTTGAATAAGCTTGTATGAACAAAACAAATTGTTTTATGATAAAACAAAAGGTCATAATGATTTTAAATATATAATTTATTATTAAAATATTATATAATAAATATTATATAATTAATTATTTATTAATAGTGTTATTTTTAATAAATAAACTTATAAATAAAATATTTAGTATGTTATAAACTATTATACAATTAAATAATTAGTTTAATTATTAATAATATTATAAATGTTACTATTAATTTATAATTAATAATTATAATTATTCTTAATATTATAAACAATAATTATAATTTAAAATATCTTATAATTTTATATAATAATTTATATATATGATAGTTAATATATATCATAAATTAATGATAAATAATTGATATTGTTTATTATAATTTATAATATTAAATTATTAGATATTAGTATATTAATTAATTTATATTATTAAATTATTATGGAAACATTATAATATTTATATTATCATAATTATCAATTAATAATATTAATTATTAATTAATTAATAATGTTAATTATTAATTAATTAATAATGTTAATTATTTTAACAAGTTGTTATTACTATATAATTATATCTATTAAATAAGTTTATGATATAATATGAATTATTAAGATTATTTATTAATATATTATATATTTTATAATATATATTATAACCTATTATTATTATTTGAATAATAATAATGATTAATTAATATATAACAATATCTACTTCAAGTTATTATATAAATTACCTTATATTATATTTATATTGTAAATATATTATAATTATATTATTGATAATCTATAAATAAATAATTATTAATAAATGTATATAATATAAATAGTTATATAACTATTAACTAATTTATCAATAACTAAATTGATAAAATATTTAATAAATAATTGTTCATAATATTTGATTATTTTATAACCAATTCATAAAATATAAATTAATAAATCAACTAATAATTATATTAATTTATTAGTAGTATATAATAATTAAAGAAATTGTTCAAATATATTAAACTATTAATTTAAATAATAATATCATTATTAATAATAAATTAGATCTATTTATATATAGAAATATTAATAATACAATTATAAATTATTAAGCTATAATAAATTTTGATATTCTAATTATAACCTGTAACTTATTCTTATATTAAGTTTGATTATATCAAATAATTATTAACTATAAAATAATAATTATACTAAATAAAAATTAATAATTTAACTACAAAATAATTATTAAATATTAAATTATAATTGTATAATAAAAATATAAATTATTATTTTATTTTGATTATAATTAATAAATATAGAATTTTAATTTATAATTAAATTTAATATTATAATATTATAATTAATAATATATTAGTTAGAAATTAATTATTCATATAGCCTTAACTATTTGAACTGGTTCAACAAATAAATTTATTTTTCAAATCTCTTAATTATTAATTTTCATAATATTATTAGATTAATATTATTTTCTTTTGAATAAGCTTGTATGAACATAAATAATTATTTTATGACAAAATAAAAGGTTATAATGACTTGAAATATATAATGATTTAAATAGTCATAATTATTTGAACTAGTTCAATAAACAGATAATCTCCTACTTAATAATTTTTAAAATATCAAAACTAGTATTATTAATAATTTAAAAAATAATAATATATTAATGATCATAATAATTAATTATGACTATTTCAATAATGAAATGTTTAATTATTTATATAAATTATGTATAAAATGAACTAAGATAATTGTAATAATTATTATTATAATAATTTATAATATATTATTTATAACACATTAAAATAGTTATGACTATTTTATTAAATAGTAAATCTAATTTACTATTTTAATATTAAATTAACATAATATAACTAAATATTAAATTATAATATAATTAATTAATATAACTGAATATTAAGCTATTAATAAATAATATTGTTTTAATATTATAACAAACTTATTTCAAATCTATTTACCGAATAAGTTCAAATAGTTATGACTATTTGAATAATTATTTAATTCAAATCATTAAAATAATAATAAATAATTAAAATAAATATAATAATTATAAATAACTTAAATATATAATAGTTATTAATATTATATAAATAATAAATATATTATATATTATATAATTATATAGTATAATTTATAAATATGATATAATTAGAGTATTTTATCAAATAGTTAAATAATTATTTGTAATCGTGAATTGAGATTACTATTTTAACTATATTAATATTAATTATAGTATTATATTTAAATTATATAATTAATATTATTATTTAATATATTACTAATATAAAAATAATATACCATAATTATTAATTTCGAATAAGCATGTATGAGTTGAAGCAATTTTATTAAATTTAAATTATAATAATTACTAATTTATTATAATAATAATTATAATATTATTTTATTAATATTTTAAAAAATTTAAAATAATAGTCATATTAAATTGTAATAAATTATAATAATCAAATAATTGAAATAAAATTTTATTTAAATTATAATTATTGAAAATTTTGATTATAAACTTTAATCAAAAGGAATTTATTAATTATTTATTATTATATTAATTTAATAATAATAATTATCTGTTATTTGATAATAGATTAAATATTTATACTTGTTTATTTTATACAAAAATATACTCATTCATTATAATATAAAACAATAAATATTTAATATTATTTTACAAATAATATATAATATATATTTATATATTTGAATAATATAACATTATTTTACTATTTGATTAATTAATAATTGTTGAAATATTACTACTATTATTAAAATTGAATACTAATTAATATAACAGGTCACTTGTTAATTTATCATTAATTTTATAATATTAATTAATTATAAAATTATTTATAAATTTAAAGTAATAGATAATTTAATAAATTACAACAATAATTTATTTTACTAATTTAACAATTAAGATTTGAAATGATCCTAACTAGGCTTCAAATATAACAATAATTATAATTATTAAATATTAATAAATTAGTTAATTAATCTATTAATTGTTAAATTATAAAGTGATTTAAAAAATAAATCTATTTATCAAAATTGTTCAAATAGTTATGACTATTTGAGCAATTATTTATTTCAAATCTTAACATATGAATATTATATAATTTATCCAATATTAGTAATAATTAATTGTATATTAATAAATATAATATATTATAATTAAATAATATAATTTCAATTCATTATATTAATAATAATAATAATTATTAAATAATTATAAATATTATATATTATACTTGTATTTATAATATAAATTAATAAATTATATAATTAGTTATAATTATAAATAATTATATTTATTAAATATATAAATAATTTATATAATAATTTATATTCTTGTTTATCACCCCTAACCAAACAGAATTACAAGACTAAGTAGAAGGCATAACCAAACAAGTTTATCATATGGGAGGTTCACTAAAATGGAAAATATTCTTAAGCACATATCAAAAAACAGCAAGCATTACAAACTATTATAATGAATAATTTATATTTAATGTAACACTAATTTATTATTTTAAATTAATAATTTAAATAAAAATTATATTATAATTATATATAATAATAACTAGTAAATATATAGGATATATTAATTATTTTATCTATTTTAATAATATCTATACAATAATAATACTAATTTAATAATATTTATAATTATTATCTTTAATTAAAATATAATAAATTTTAATTTATAATTAAAAAATAAATTTATTTGCCGAACTAGCTCAAATTTAATTATAACTTATTATATAATAGTCTTTAGTCAAATAATAAATCATTTAAGTTTAAATGAACATTTAAATATTAGTTATTTACAATATATAAATATTTTAAATAGAGATTATTAACTTTTAAATAAATATTTGTATTTAATTAATTAATACTAAATTAATTTTATAAATTTATAATTAATCTAATAATTAATAACTTTAAGTTAATATATTTACAATATTATAATATTGATAATAATAAAGCAATATTATTTTATTTTGGATAAACTTTTATGAACTAAAACAATTGTTTTATGACAAAACAAATGGACAATATTGACAATTGTTCTTATCAATTATATTATTTATTTATATAGAAATATTGTTTAATATAAATTGTAACTAATAATATTAATAATTAAAATAAATAATTATCTATTATTTTATAAATAGTTGGATTCAATAAATCATGATATAATTTAATATATTATAATGTTAGATTATAAATTGTAAATATAATATATTAATTAATTTAATTATTATAATTAATAATATAATGATTTAGAATTTATTATAATAAAATTATTTTATTATATGATATTAATATAATATCAATTATTATTATATTAAAAATTTATTATTAAATTATTTTATATCAATTGACTATTTGTATTAGTTTTTTATTATAATGATTTAAATAATAATAATATAACTAATTATAATCTATTATAATTATATCACTTGTAAAGTATTTAAATAATTTATTATTTACAATTCTTAGTATAATTTTTACATCATTATTTAATTAAGGACTTGATAATAAAATTATAGTATTTCAAATTATCTTATAAGTTGGAGATTTAAAAAATAAACTAGTTTATCAAACCAGTTCAAATAATTATTTATTTCACATCATTATGACCTTTTGTTTTATTATAAAACAATTGTTTTTTTATCATACAAGCTTATTGAAAATAAAAGAATACTAATTTATTAATATTTCAAAGATTAATAACTAAGAGATTTAAAAAATAAATGTATTTACCAAACCGTTTAAATAATTATGATTAGTTCAAATAGTTATTATTATTTGAACAATTGTCTATTTTAAATTATTATAACCTTTTGTTCTATCATAAAACAATTATTTCTATTCATATAAATTTATTTGAAAAATACTAATTTAATAATAGTATAAAAATTCATAATTAAGAGATTTAAAAAATAAATCCAATTGTTAAATCAGTTCAAATAGTTAAGACTATATGAACAATTATCTATTTCAAATTGTTATGACCATTTGTTTTGTCATAAAATAATTATTTCATAATTATTTAAATTTAAATTTTAATAAATCCTTATTAATTATTAAAATAAATATACTTTATATATTAATTTTAAATAATCTCTTATATAATCGTTATGACCTATTGTTTTATCATAAAAGAATTGTTTCAGTTCATATAATTAAATATAAATTATATTAATAAACTATTTGAACTTGTTTGGTAAATAGATTCATTGTTTAAATCTCTTACTCACTAATTTTTGGAATAGTAATAAGTTAGTATTATTTTATTTCGAATAAGCCATATGAATTGATATAATTGTTTTATGGTGAAACAAAAGGTCATAAGATTTGAAATAGATAATTATTCAGACAGTTATTACTATTTGAACTTGTTTGGTAAACATATTTATTTTTTAAGTCTTTTACTTAGTAATTGTTGAAATATTAATAAATTAATATTATTTTAATTCGAATAAGCTAATATGAACAAAAATAATTATTTTATGACAAAACAAAAGGTCATAATGATTTGAAATAAATAATTATTTCAATAGTTATAACTATTCAAAATTATTCGATAAACAGATTTGAAATAAGCTTGTATCAATAGAAAAAATTATTTTATGACAATACAAAAGGTTATAGCAATTTGAACTAGATAATTGTTCAAATAGCCATAATTATTTGAACTTTTTCGGTAAACAGATTCAATTTTTGAATCTCTCACTTATTAATTTTTGAAATATTAATAAATTAGAATTATGTTATTCTGAATAAGCTTGTACGAACAAATATAATTATTTTGTGAGAAAACAAAAGGTCATAATAATTTGAATTAGATAATTGTTTGCACTGGTCAAGCCAAAAGATACATTTTCTAAATCCATTACTTATTAATTTTCAAAATATTAATAAATTAGCATAACTTTATTTCGAATAAGATTATATTAATAGAAACAATTGTTTTATAATAAAACAAATGGTCATAACAATTTAAAATAAATATTTGGTCAAATAGTATGGCAAATAGATTTATTTTATAAATCTTTTACATATTAATTTTTGAAATATTAATAAATTAATATTATTTTATTCCAAACAAACTTATATGAACAAAAACATTTGTTTTATGACAAAACAAAAGGTAATAACAATTTGAAATAGATAATTATTCAAATAGTCATAATTATTTGAAATAGTTTTGTAAACAAAATTGTTATGACTTTTTGTTTTGTAATAAAACAATTGTTTCTATTCATACAAGCTTATTTAGATTAAAATAATATTAATTTATTAATATTTTGACAATTAATAAGTGAAAGATTTAAAAAATAAATATGTTTACAAACAAGTTCAAATAGTTAAGACTATTTCAAATAATTGTGACCTTCTATTTTGTAATAAAATAATTGTTTCAGTTAACATAAGCTTATTTGAAATAAAATAAAGTAAACAATATTGAAATTACATTTCAAGTTTACTTTATATATTAATTAATAAAATAATTGTTTTTGTTAATAAATTATTACAGTTATTATAATAAATATTATTTATATTTAATTAATATAAATTAAATACATAATTTGGATTAAACTAATACTAATTTACTAATATATTGACAATTAAGAAGTAAAAAATTTAAAAAATAAATATATTTATTGAACTAGATCAAATAATATCGAAATAATATAACATAATTATTAATTTCGAACAAGCATGTATGAGTTGAAGCAATTTTATTAAATTTAAATTATAATAATTACTAATTTATTATAATAATAATTATAATATTATTTTATTAATATTTTAAAAAATTTAAAATAATAGTCATATTAAATTGTAATAAATTATAATAATCAAATAATTGAAATAAAATTTTATTTAATATTATAATTATTGAAAATTTTGATTATAAACTTTAATCAAAAGGAATTTATTAATTATTAATTATTATATTAATTTAATAATAATAATTATCCATTATTTGATAATAGATTAAATATTTATACTTGTTTATTTTATGCAAAAATATACTCATTCATTATAATATAAAACAATAAATATTTAATATTATTTTACAAATAATATATAATATATATTTATATATTTGAATAATAAAACATTATTTTACTATTTGATTAATTAATAATTGTTGAAATATTACTACTATTATTAAAATTGAATACTAATTAATATAACAGGTCACTTGTTAATTTATCATTAATTTTATAATATTAATTAATTATAAAATATTATAATACTTATAATATTATAAAATTATAAAATTATTTATAAATTTAAAGTAATAGATAATTTAATAAATTACTACAATAATTTATTTTACTAATTTAACAATTAAGATTTGAAATGATCTTAACTAGGCTTCAAATATAACAATAATTATAATTATTAAATATTAATAAATTATTTAATTAATCTATTAAATTATAAAGTGATTTAAAAAATAAATCTATTTATCAAAATTGTTCAAATAGTTATGACTATTTGAGCAATTATTTATTCCAAATCTTAACATATTAATATTATATAATTTATCCAATATTAGTAATAATTAATTGTATATTAATAAATATAATATATTACAATTAAATAATATAATTTCAATTCATTATATTATTAATAATAATAATTATTAAATAATTATAAATATTATATATTATACTTGTATTTATAATATAAATTAATAAATTATATAATTAGTTATAATTATAAATAATTATATTTATTAAATATATAAATAATTTATATAATAATTTATATTCTTATTTATCACCCCTAACCAAACAGAATTACAAGACTAAGTAGAAGTCATAACCAAACAAGTTTATCATATGGGAGGTTCACTAAAATGGAAAATATTCTTAAGCACATATCAAAAAACAGCAAGCATTACAAACTATTATAATGAATAATTTATATTTAATGTAATACTAATTTATTATTTTAAATTAATAATTTAAATAAAAATTATATTATAATTATATATAATAATAACTAGTAAATATATAGGATATATTAATTATTTTATCTATTTTTAATAATATCTTTACAATAATAATACTAATTTAATAATATTTATAATTATTATCTTTAATTAAAATATAATAAATTTTAATTTATAATTAAAAAATAAATTTGTTTGCCGAACTAGCTCAAATTTAATTATAACTTATTATATAATAGTCTTTAGTCAAATACTAAATCATTTAAGTTTAAATGAACATTTAAATATTAGTTATTTACAATATATAAATATTTTAAATAGAGATTATTAACTAATATTTTAAATAAATATTTGTATTTAATTAATTAATACTAAATTAATTTTATAAATTTATAATTAATCTAATAATTAATAACTTTAAATTAATATATTTACAATATTATAATTTTGATAATAATAAAGTAGTATTATTTTATTTTGGATAAACTTTTATGAACTAAAACAATTGTTTTATGACAAAACAAATGGACAATATTGATAATTGTTCTTATCAATTATATTATTTATTTATATAAAAATATTTTTTAATATAAATTGTAACTAATAATATTAATAATTAAAATAAATAATTATCTATTATTTTATAAATAGTTGGATTCAATAAATCATGATATAATTTAATATATTATAATGTTAGATTATAAATTGTAAATATAATATATTAATTAGTTTAATTATTATAATTAATAATATAATGATTTAGAATTTATTATAATAAAATTATTTTATTATATGATATTAATATAATATCAATTATTATTATATTAAAAATTTATTATTAAATTATTTTATATCAATTGACTATTTGTATTAGTTTTTTATTATAATGATTTAAATAATAATAATATAACTAATTATAATCTATTATAATTATATCACTTGTAAAGTATTTAAATAATTTATTATTTACAATTCTTAGTATAATTTTTACATCATTATTTAATTAAGGACCTGATAATAAAAGTATAGTATTTCAAATTATCTTATAAGTTGGAGATTTAAAAAATAAACTAGTTTATCAAACCAGTTCAAATAATTATTTATTTCAAATCATTATGACTTTTTGTTTTATTATAAAACAATTGTTTTTTTATCATACAAGCTTATTGAAAATAAAAGAATACTAATTTATTAATATTTCAAAAATTAATAACTAAGAGATTTAAAAAATAAATGTATTTACCAAACCATTTAAATAATTATGACTAGTTCAAATAGTTATTATTATTTGAACAATTATCTATTTTAAATTATTATAACCTTTTGTTCTATCATAAAATAATTATTTCTATTCATATAAATTTATTCAAAAAAAATACTAATTTAACAATAGTATGAAAATTCATAATTAAGAGATTTAAAAAATAAATCCAATTGTTAAATCAGTTCAAATAGTTAAGACTATATGAACAATTATCTATTTCAAATTGTTATGACCATTTGTTTTGTCATAAAATAATTATTTCATAATTATTTAAATTTAAATTTTAATAAATCCTTATTAATTATTAAAATAAATATACTTTATATATTAATTTTAAATAATCTCTTATATAATCGTTATGACCTATTGTTTTATCATAAAAGAATTGTTTCAGTTCATATAATTAAATATAAATTATATTAATAAACTATTTGAACTTGTTTGGTAAATAGATTCATTGTTTAAATCTCTTACTCACTAATTTTTGGAATAGTAATAAGTTAGTATTATTTTATTTCGAATAAGCCATATGAATTGATATAATTGTTTTATGGTGAAACAAAAGGTCATAAGATTTGAAATAGATAATTATTCAGACAGTTATTACTATTTGAACTTGTTTGGTAAACATATTTATTTTTTAAGTCTTTTACTTAGTAATTGTTGAAATATTAATAAATTAATATTATTTTAATTCGAATAAGCTAATATGAACAAAAATAATTATTTTATGACAAAACAAAAGGTCATAATGATTTGAAATAAATAATTATTTCAATAGTTATAACTATTCAAAATTATTCGATAAACAGATTTGAAATAAGCTTGTATCAATAGAAAAAATTATTTTATGACAATACAAAAGGTTATAGCAATTTGAACTAGATAATTGTTCAAATAGCCATAATTATTTGAACTTTTTCGGTAAACAGATTCAATTTTTGAATCTCTCACTTATTAATTTTTGAAATATTAATAAATTAGAATTATGTTATTCTGAATAAGCTTGTACGAACAAATATAATTATTTTGTGAGAAAACAAAAGGTCATAATAATTTGAATTAGATAATTGTTTGCACTGGTCAAGCCAAAAGATACATTTTCTAAATCCATTACTTATTAATTTTCAAAATATTAATAAATTAGCATAACTTTATTTCGAATAAGATTATATTAATAGAAACAATTGTTTTATAATAAAACAAATGGTCATAACAATTTAAAATAAATATTTGGTCAAATAGTATGGCAAATAGATTTATTTTATAAATCTCTTACATATTAATTTTTGAAATATTAATAAATTAATATTATTTTATTCCAAACAAACTTATATGAACAAAAACATTTGTTTTATGACAAAACAAAAGGTAATAACAATTTGAAATAGATAATTATTCAAATAGTCATAATTATTTGAAATAGTTTTGTAAACAAAATTGTTATGACTTTTTGTTTTGTAATAAAACAATTGTTTCTATTCATACAAGCTTATTCAGATTAAAATAATATTAATTTATTAATATTTTGACAATTAATAAGTGAAAGATTTAAAAAATAAATATGTTTACAAACAAGTTCAGATAGTTAATTCAAATAATTGTAACCTTCTATTTTGTAATAAAATAATTGTTTCAGTTATCATAAGCTTATTTGAAATAAAATAAAGTAAACAATATTGAAATTACATTTCAAGTTTACTTTATATATTAATTATTAAAATAATTGTTTTTGTTAATAAAATATTACAGTTATTATAATAAATATTATTTTATATTTAATTAATATAAATTAAATACCTAATTTGGATTAAACTAATACTAATTGACTAATACATTGACAATTAAGAAGTAAAAAATTTAAAAAAATATATATATTTATTGAACTAGATCAAATAATCACGACTATTTGAATAATTATCTATTTCAAATTGTTATAACCTTTTGTTTTGTCATAAAAGAATCGTTTCAGTTCATATAAGCTTATTCAAAATAAATTAATACTAATTTATTAATAATCTAAAAATTAATGATAAAAATATTTTAAAAATGAATCTATTTACTAAACAATTATTTATTTGAAATCACTATAACCTTTTGTTTTGTCATAAAATAAAATTTTCTGTTCATACAAGCTTATTTTGAATAAAATAATACAATTTATTAATATTAAGACAATTAATAAGTAAAAGATTTAAAAATAAATTTGTTTACTAAACAAGTTTAAATCGTTATGACTATTTAAGCAATTATTTATTTAAACTTGCTATGACTTTTTGTTTTGTCATAAAATAATTGTTTATGTTCATACAAGTTTATTCAGGTTGAAATAATATTAATTTATTAATATTTTAATAAGTAAAAGATTTAAAAAATAAATATGTTTACGAAACAAGTTCAAATAGTGATGACCATTTAAATAATTATCTATTTCAAATTATTATGACATTTTCTTTTGTAATAAAAGAATTATTTCAATTCATACAAGCTCATTTGAAGTAAAATAATACTAATTTATTAATATTCTAAAAATTAATGAGTAAGAGAATTAAAAAAAAAGAATTTGTCTATCGAATAAGTTCAAATAGTTATGATTATCTGAACAATTATCTATCACAAAACATCATGACCTTATATTTTGTCATAAAACAATTGGTTTTGTTCATGTAAGCTTATTTTGAAAAAAAAATTTATTAATTAATTTTTATATCAATTATTAACTAATAATTATTATAATAATATTTAATTAAATATTTACTAAATTATAATATTATAATTATAATAATTTATTATATTAATATAATAATACATATTATTATTAATTTTATAAGATTTAGTAAATTAGTTAACTTATACAATTGAGTTATTCTAATACTAATAATTAATTTATAATATCTGATAACTTTAATTATTAAAATTCGTATCACTATAGGTTTTTTTATAAATTATAATGAATTAATGAATTATTATCTAATATTTCATAAATGGTTAAATTAGTTTAATAATACTAATTTTATTCCAAATAAGCTTGTATGAACTGAAATAATTATTTTATGACTAAACAAAAGGATAGAATTATTTGAAATTGATAATTATTCTGATAGTCTTAACTATTTGAACTAGTTCGACTAACATATTTATTTTTTAAATCTCTTATTAATTTTTGAAATATTATTAAATTAGTATCATTTTAATCCGAATAAGCTTGTATGAGAAGAAACAACTGTTGTATGACAAAATAAAGATCATTATGATTTGAGATAGATAATTGTTCAAATAGTCATAACTATTTGAACTGGTTTAGTAAATATATTTAGTTTTTAAATTTCCTATTAATTTTCAAAATATTAATAAATCAAAATTATTTTTATTTTGAATAATTATGTATGAACAGAAATAATTGTTTTATGACAAAACAAAAGATCATAACAATTTGAAATAAATAGTTATTCTAATGGACACGACTAACGTCCATTTAAATATAATCTGTATATTAATATAAATTTTAATATTAACTAAACGTTATTTAATATGTTTTAAAATAACTATAATAGTTTAACTATAATTTTATATTTTATTAATTATATTTTACATAGAAATATTATAAACTATTATTAATTTATAATAATATAATAGTAAATATTATAAGTTTATTTATATTATTAAATTAACCATAATATTTGAAAATTAACACGTAATTTATAAATTATTAAAGATTAATATAATAATTTATATTTATAATTATAATTAAGTTATTATAAATCTAATAAGTTTAGATAATTTATAAATATATAATAATTAAAATAATTATTACTTAATATTTATATAATACATATAAAATAATATACTTAATATTAGATTAATAATTTATTAAATATTAGAAAAATTGTTATTTTTATTAATAATTGATACTAATTTAATAATATTTCAAAAATTAATAAGAGATTTAAAAAATGAATATGCTAGCTGAACTAGTGCAAATAGTTAAGACTATCAAAATAATTATTGATTTCAAATCATTCTATCTTTTTGTTTAGTCATAAAACAATTATTTCAGTTTATACAAGCTTATTTGAAATAAAATAATACTAATTTATATATTCTATTATATATATAATTAACTATATTTCGAATAGTTATGACTATTTGAACAATTATCTATTTAAAATTGTTGTGAATTTTTTTTTGTCATAAAACAATTGTTTTCGTTCACAAAAGTTTATCCAAAATAAAATAATACTACTTTTCTTAATATTTTAAAAATTAAGAGATTTAAAAAAAATCAGTTTACTGACTTAGTTTAAATAATTATGGCATTTGAACAATTATCTATTTCAAATCACTATTACCTTTCATTTTGTCATAAAACAATTGTTTTTCAACATACTAGCTTATTTGAAATAAAATTGTTAGTACTTTTTGTTTCATAATTATTATAACTTATTATAATAACTATTAATAAATATTATTAATTTTAATAAATTGATACTTATAATACTATAATAATTAACCAAATAGTTATTCAAATAGTTATAAGTGTATTACTATTATAATGTATAAATTTATTATCCAATAAATAAATTATCAATATACTTAATTAATCTTAGTAATTATATTTATATTTATATTATTTATAATTACTTAAAAATGATTAAATTAATTTAATTGTTTCAATATATTAATTAGTATAGAATTGTTCAAATAATAAAATTACAATTTAGTTATAATATAATAATATTATAAGATTTAATAAATATATAAAAATAAATAATTAATAAGATATTATATTTAATTAATTAATAAATTAATTATATTATAATTATAATATTTGTTATAAAACAATTTTTTTTTCAACATACAAGCTTATTTGAAATAAAATCGTTATTACCTTTCATTTTGCCATAAAACAATTGTTTTTCAACATACAAACTTATTTGAAATAAAATAATATTAATTTATTAATATTTCTAGAATTAATAAGAGATTTAAAAAATAAATTTATTAATTGAACTAGTTCAAATAGTTATGACTATTTGAATAATTATCTATTTCAAATTGTTATAGCCTTTTATTCTATCATAAAAGCAATTATTTATGTTTGTACAAGTTTATTTGGAATAAAATAATACTAATTTAATAATATTTAGAAAATTCATAACTATGAGATTTAAAAAATAAATACGTTTTTTAAACCAGTTCAAATAGTTAAGACTATTTGAATAATTATTTATTTCAAATCGTTATGACATTTTGTTTTGTCATAAAATAATTATTTCAACTCATACAAGTTTATTCGAAATAAAATTGTATTAATTTATTAATATTTCAAAATTTAATAAGTAAGAGATTTAAAAAATAATTCTATTACAATTATTAAATAAATAATTGAATAATATAATATTATTTTACTATTTGATTTGTTATAAATAATTATTAAGTAATTATTAATTATATAAATAGTTATGACTATTTGAACAATTAAAATAATATTATAATTATAATAAATTATAATTATTTTATAACAAATATTATAATTATAATATAATTAATTTATTAATTAATAAATATAATATCTTATTAATTATTAATTTTATATATTTATTAAATCTTATAATATTATTATATTATAGTTAAATTAATATTAAATAATATATTTAATGCATATAAATTAAATAAATAATTTGTTATTTAATAAATATTATATAAATAAATAGAATTTCAATATATTATTTGTACTAATTTATAAGTAATAAATTATATTTAACTATTATAAGTTATAATTTTTATTTAATATAGTAATTATTAATTGAAATATAATTAGATTATTAATTAAGATACTAAATTATTAATTAAAATTTTATATTATATTGTAACTTTAATATAATATAAAATAAACCTATATATTTATTCATTAATTGCAATTATACAATTATTAATATTACTAATAATTACTTATAATTTTAATATTAAATTATAAATAAATAATTATAATATTTATTTTATGAATAAATTATATATTTTAGTATATATTAAATTTATATGATATAAATTTAATAATAGTTACATAAACATTATATTATAATAAATTTAAATCTATTATAATTATATTATAAAATAATATTAAATATGTTACATTATAAATATTATAAATAATAATATTAATTTTAAATTAATAATTTCTCGAGCACTCTGTGAGAGAGTTTGGAACCTTCTAGACTAGGTGCACCACATAGTGTCTAAAATCAACTTCTTTCTGGAAATTCCCTAACTGACCTTGTATGTGTCTAGGGATATTGGAACCCTTTAGAATGTATATAAGAGCCACACACTTGATCTTTGGTGACTATGTAATATTAAAAATATTAATTAATATTTAATATATTATTACTTATAAGCATTAAGTTCTAGAAATATTAATATAATAAATTATTGATATTTTAATACTTAAATATAATTAATTTTTAATATCATAAATTATTTAATTATTAGCTTAGAAATAATAAAATTAATTAATATTATAATAAAATATATTGAAACAATTATATTAATAATAATATAATTAAATATTAAATAATTAAATATTTTATTAATAATAAATTTCATATTATTATTTTACTTTTAGGTATTTGTTAACTAATTAATTTAATTAATTTAACACTATTTTTTTAATAATGATTATTTCAATTAGTAATGTTATATAATAATTAATTTTATTTTTAATAAAATAATTCAATTATTTATTGATAATAAACAAATAGACATTATTATTAACAATTGTTTTTGAATGGTATATTAATTAGTTGTAATATTTATAATTATTAATTTAATAAATATTAATTAATCTAATATTTCATTCAAATATTAATTATCAAATTTTGAATTTTAATAATATATTAAACTATTACTAATTGATAATTAATAATTATATAATATTTAAATGGGTTATTTATTTAATTATTTTATGTATTATTATATTAATATTATAATTAAATTTATTATAATTATTGACTATATTATTTAAAGTTAAATTATAATGTTCAAACAATACATTGAGCTATTGATTCAAATAATTATTACTATTCAGAATTGTAATTAAGTATCATAATAAGATTATTAATTAAAATATCAAATTAAATTATATTTGATCTATTTTATAATTAATAAATATAATTATTACCAGTTCATATTAATTTATTTTATTTTGAATAATATTATTATAAGGAAATATTATTCAAAATAATATACTAATAATTGATCTATTTGAATTAAATTTATATATTTATTATATATAATTATAATATATAATAAATATAATATTAATTAATAATTGTATTTAGGATTTATTATAAGCTAATTAATTAATTATATTTAATTAAAGTAATATTTTTTAATATTATAACAATTATTTTTCTACACATAAAAACTACAATATATAATTAATTGTTTCATAAATATTTAATTTTTTATTTAATAAAAATACCATCATGAAAAATGACTTTGAAATACTGCATATTTATAAGTTCTTCTCTATCATTTAATCCTATTGTTTGCTTAAGAAAATAGGGGAAGAAATGTTGATGGTTAATTAATTATTAATAATTATTATAATGAATAATATGAATAATAATACATTGATATAATGATATTATTTTGAAAATAAATATAATATAAATTTAATTAAATTGCAAGATGAATCTGGCAAGAAAGAGAAAGTTATTTATGACTTGAGCAAGAAATTCACAGAGTATGAGTCTAAGTATTCATCACTAGAGAAAATGTTTAATTTATAATATTAATAATTCTAATGATTTTAGTTATATTATATATATTATTACTAAAATATTAACATAATTATAAGTTTATAATAATATAATTTATTAAAATAATTATTATAATATTTTAAAGCATATTTAAATAAGAAAATTATATTTGGTATATAAATATATTATTTAAATTATTTATAATTAATTTATAAACAAATATTAAATAATTGTTATAATTATTATTATCAACAATATTAATTGATCTTGGTTATTAAAATAAATTAAAATTTTGAATTTTAACAAAATATTAAATTTTCTAATATAAGTATTATTTAAATAAATACAAATAAATATAATAATTATACAATTATTTTTTGGAATGCTTATAATTAATTATGCTATTTGATAAGATTTATCAAACCATTTAAGATTAAATTGTAATTTATAATTAAAATAATTTTAGTATTTTATAATATATTTGTATTATATAAAGATTAAATGATTTGAATTATAATCCTTTGTTTCATCAAATTATTTATTTGATCCATGATAATTAAATAACTAATATTTAAATGTTCAAATAGTCATAATTATTTAAACTTGATAGATAAAAATATTCATTTTTTAATATTTGTTAATTTGTATGATAATTCAAATAATTGTGTATTAATAAGTAAGAGATTTATTTGTATTAATTATAATCCTTATTAATTATAATTAATTATTAATATTTATTACAATTATAATAGAAAATTAATATATGTTAAATTTTAATTGGATTATTAAATATATTAATAATATTAATAATTTATTCAATAGCCATTAATAATATTGTTAATTATTAATACAATTATTAATTAGTGATTATTAAAATTTTTGTAGTACATTCAAGCCAATTTGAAATAATATAATATAATTTTATTAACATTCAAAAAATTAATAAGCAAGAAATTTAAAAAAATAAATCAATTTATTGAACAAGTTCAAATAGTTATAACTATTTGAACAATTATCTATTTAAAATCATTATGACCTTTTGTTTTATCATAAAACAATTGTTTCAGTTCAATAAAACTTATACAAAATAAAATAATATTACTTTATTACTATTTCAAAATTTGAGAATTGTAGATTTAAAAAATAAATCAGTTTATCGAATCAATTCAAATAATTATTTATTTCAAATTGTTATGACCTTTTTGTTTTATTATAAAACAATTGTTTTTTATCGTACAAGCTTATTCAAAATAAAATAATACTAATTTATTAATATTTCAAAAATTAATAACTAAGAGATTTAAAAAATAAATCTATTTACCAAACCAATTTAAATAATTATGATCAGTTTAAATAGTTATTACTATTTGAACAATTATTTGTTTCAAATTATTATAACCTTTTGTTCTATCATAAAACATTTAATTATCGATTATTTATTATAATACTTAACATTTAATTATTGATTTTAATAATTATTTAAAATTGATAATTAAAACTATAAAATAGATTTATTAAATAGATAATATTGGTATAATTTATTAAAATTATATATAATATTTTAATAAATTAAAATTATTGATAATTATTATTAAAATCTTAATATTTGATATTAAATAATTAATTAATTACTTGAAAAGTTTACTTGAATATCAATGATAAAATATTAATTAATTAATATTATTAATGATCTAATATTTCATAAATGGTTATTATATTTGTATTTTAAAAATATAAATTATTATAATGAATGTAGTAATTAATTAATTACTATTATTAAAATTGAATACTAATTAATATAATGGGTCACTTGTTAATTTATCATTAATTTTATAATATTAATTAATTATAAAATTAATTATAATAATTATATTTAATTTATATTATTATAAAATATTAGTAATATTTATCATCACTATTCAAATTTTTTATTATTATAATAGTTATAATACTATAATAATTATTTAAGTATATATTAATAGTTAAGGTCATAACTTTTATTGTAAAATTATTATTCAAATACTTATAATATTAACTAATATTAATTATTAGTTAATAATATATAATAACAATTTATTAATGTAATCTAATTTAAATAATTATTTGAATATTATTATAATATTAATTATAATTTATATACTATTATAACTATTTTCTTAATATTTCAAAAATGAATAATTAAGTAATTTAAAAAGTGAATTTGTTTACCAAATTAGTTCATTAGAGTAATTCATTAGATGATAAACTAATTACAATTTAATTATAATAAAATTATAATTAAAATAATAATGATACTAATTTAATAACATTACAATATTTAGTTAATTAATTTATCATATATAATATTAGAAAATTTAATAACTATATTAATTTTAAATTATATTACATAATTTAAATATAAATATAAATTAATATTTATATAATTAAAATTTATCTTATATAATTAATTAATTATTAATATATTATAATTATACTATATTATTTATTATTTTTATAATTAATAATTAGTACTAATTTAATAATATTATTATCAATTTTTGTTATAATTATTTAGATTAGTATTATTTTATTCTGAATAGGCTTTTATTCAGAATAGGCTTTTATTCAGAATATATAATTTTGAATTTGGGTTATAATAAACTATTAATAAATTAGTAATGTTAATAGTATTAAAATTAACTATATAATATTATTATAAGATATAATAAATCTAAATTAGTAATTTAATTATATAAGGAACTATAATTAATGCAATTTCTATTTAATATTATTTTTTGAATATATTAATAAGAATTTTTTATTTTTTATGAACAAAAACATTTATATAGTTCTAAATATATAATTTACTTATATATTATTAGTAAATTATATAACTTAATTTATAATATTAAGTAATAATAGTTATTAATAGTTATTAATATTAATATATCTTTGTTCATATATTGATTAATTAATAATATTAATAAATAATTTATTATATTTAATTTATATAAATTAATTATAAAATTAATATAAAAATAATTATAATTATTTATTAAATATTATATATCTAATTATAAAATTATTTGTTTAATAATTTAATTGATATTATTATGATAATTTATTAAATTTAATAATAAGCTATTATTTAAATTATTTTAAATTATTGTTAATTAATTATATTATATATAATGGTATAAATTATTTGTATATTATTATACAAAACTTTAATTAAAAAGTAATGAATATAACTATTAATTTAAATAGTTATTTATAATATATTTATTAATTCATTATATTAATTATACCATATCAAATAATTAGGTTTTGAAAATATTTATATATTTTTATAAATATATAAAGCTTATTATTAATAATAATTTATAATCGATTTAAATATTATATTAAAAAGCAATATTACTATTAATTTATTAATAATCATAATTTATTCAAATAATTAATTATTTTATAATTCAAACTAAAAAATATATTTTTTTAATAATAATATAATAAATATTAAAATTTCATAAATTTATAAATTATAATCAATAATTTATTAAAAAATGATCAATATTGATTTAATATATAAATAATTTAATTAATTTAATATTAATTATAATTTTATTAACCTAATTAAACATGTTGAATTATAACATGACTTATAATAATTAATTCCTAATTAGGTTTTTTTAACTATTATTAATAGTTAATAATATTAATTGCATAATATAATTAATTTTATAATTATAATTTATTAAATAAATTATTTCCAATGCACCATTAAATATAAATTCAATAATAATATTTACACTATTATTCATTATTATATAATTATTTACAAGGTAAATTATAAATTATAATATTAGTTATTAATTATTAAATCAATTTTAAATTATATATAATTTAATAAAATTCAATTCATAACGACTTTCAATAGTCAGATCAATTGTTCAAATAGTCAAATCTATTTGAACTTGTTTATTAATAATTAAAATTTAATATTAATAATATTTATGATAATCAATTATAATTTTTTATAATTAATACATTAATCATATAATTTTATCCATTATTAACTTGTAATCTTTGAACAATTATAATATTAATTTAATATTATTATAATTAATTATAAGTTAATTTGATAATTTATTAATAAAAAAATAAATAATCAAATATCAAATTAATTAATTTTAAAAGCAAAATGATTATAATAGTATCAACTATTATTAAATAAATTGATAATAAATAATTTATTAATTAATTATCTATATTATTTAATAAAATGTAAACAATTTGTATATTTTAATAACTTATTTTATGATTATATTTAACTATTATTACTAATATCATATATTTAATATTTGTTGAATTTTTATGATATAAAAAATTTTATGAGAATTTGTAATAATTAATAATTTAATTAGTGATAATATAATAATTATAATTACAATTATTGTAACTAATATTTTGTTATTATAAAAAACAATTTATTCAAATATTGTTTATATTATAAAAATGAACTAATTAATATATTTTAATATGATATATTTTAATATTATCTATTCAAATAATTATTCATTTAAATAATAATTATAATTATTCGATTAATAATCAATTTAAATTATATATTTGTTAATATTTAATTTATTACTATAATAATATTAATTATATTTATAATTATTAATAACAATTATATAGTATGAAAAATATTATATTATATAATTATAATATTAATTTAATTATACATTTATTTAGTATTATAAGATATTGTTATTATTATATTATTTATTATTATAGTATAACATAAATATATAATATATAGAATAATAGTTATTATACTAATAATAAAAATACTTTAATAGGTTAAATATTAATTATAATTATTATAATATTATCTATAATATTAATTTATATTAATTATTTTATAAATTAATTTAATTAATTTGTTTATTATAAATATACAAATTTATTTATTATTAAATACATTATAAATATTAATTAATATATACATTATTTGGCTATTAATAATAAATAATATAAATATTATTAACTATTTGAATTTGTTCGGTAATTATCTAAATATTAGTTTGATAAATTATACATAACTATTATTTAATTGTTTAATAAAATTAATATTATTATATAATTAAATTAAGAATATAATTATATAATATTTATTATATTATAATAAATATTTAATATATAATAATATTATATAATTAAATATATTATAATGATAAACATTTACTTATTAATTATTGTAATTTAACTTATTATATAATGTAACTATTATATTTAATTTATTAACTATTATTATATCTATTAATATTTAATATTACAGATTGTTATAAATAGTCATAACTAATTTTATATATGTAATATTAATTGAATTATTAATAAAATTAATAAATTATAATTAATATAAACAATAATATTAATAATAAATTTATTCATATTTCATAAATTTTTTATTAATAAGTAGGACATTTGAACAATTATCTATTTCAAATTGTTATAACCTTTTGTTTTGCCATAAAATAATTGTTTTTGTTCATACAAGCTTATTTCAAATAAAATAATATAAATTTACTAATATTCCAAAGATTAATAAGTAAAAATATATAAAATAAATTTATTTTCTGAACACGTTCAAAATAATTATGACTATTTAAACAATTATATATTTCCAATCATTATAACCTTTTGTTTTTTCATAAAACAATTATTTATCTTCATACAAGCTTATTCGAAATAAAATAACACTAATCTAGTAATATTATGAAATTTAATAACCGATAGATTTAAAAAATAAATTTGTTTACCGAACCAATTCAAATAGCTATTAATTAAAATATATAATTTGTTACTTATTAACTAATTGTAAATTATATGATTAAATTAATAGTGAAAAATTATAGTCCATATATGGCTAAAGCCATTACAACCATGTCTTGCTCATCATTTGAATGTTCTTTAATGAAGCTTCGCAAAAAGCTCCTTAAAATCCCTTTGCTCTCACTTTTTGATTAATAATTTGTTTATATTTATAATTAAATTGTAATTATAATAATTAATATTAATTATTATGATATTAACAATTAAAAATAGAAATATAATATAATTATCAATTAAGTAACTTATAATTATATTATAGTTATTATTTTATAAATTAATATACCTTATTTATAATTATTTATTATTTAAATAAATATTATAATCTTATAATATATAATTGATATATTAATTTTATAAGTAATCAATTATATAATAATTTAATTTAATTATTAAAATAATTGATATAATAATTAATTATTCTTAATAATAATATAAATATATAAATATAAATTTATTATATTATAAATAATAGGTTTGGTTTTACAATAAATTAAATAATTATTAATAATATATGTTTAATAATTATTAACTTATAGTATTAATTAAAATAATTAATATTGATATATAAATAAATATAATTATTATTATATAATAAAATAGATTAATATATAATAAGTATTTATATTATTAAATAAAATAAATAATTTATATTTAATATTAAAAATAAATAATAATAATAATTAAGATTATTATAATATTATAATAAAATAGTTATTTTATTTTGGATAAACTTTATTAATAATTATAATAGAAATTATTAATAAATTTATTAATATTATAAAAATATTAATTATTTTTAGTTTAATAATTTAAACTTATATTATATTAGTTGAATTAAATATTAATAGTAATTATTAATATTTATGATAAATTAAAATTTATAATAAATAATTAATATTTATTATTAATAGGTAATATAAATAAATTAAGTATTAGCTTAATAAATTAGAATAATTTTTAAATTAATTATTATTAAAGAGATTATTAAAAACTATTTGAATGTTTTATAACTAATATTATTGTAATTATTATAATATTTGGATAATTTATTCATATAATTGATAATTATTAAATAACTAATATTTAAATGTTCAATTAGCTTATAATAATTAATATTTAATTAAAATAAATTAAAAGTACTTAATTTATAATTTAATTAATATTAATAATTACTTAATATTATTAACATAATGATTAATATTATTAGGATAATTATATAATATTTTTATATATTAAATATTTAAATTAAATATTTATTATAATATAATAAATATTATATAATTATATTATTAATTTAATTGTATAATAATATTAATTTTATTAAACAATTGAATAATAGTCATGTATAATTTATCAAACTAATTTTTAGATAATTAATAATATTAATTAATTAATATTCTATTATATTAAATAATTAATAAGAATTTATTTAATATATTAAATAAATTCTTATTAATTATTTAATTAACTATTATGATTAAAATGTTTGGATTAATTATTACTTATTAATAAGTATTTAAATAAGTATTATTGTTATTATTCATAACTAATTGAATTATATATATTAATTCTATTATATATAGATTAGTACAAGGAAACTAATCGATAATTATAAAGCATAATTACTATTATTTGATAATATTTAAATATTAATTAGTTATTTAATTTAAATAGATTTAATAATATTTGTTTGGTTAAGCTATAACAAATTATAATTTATAAATTATATAATGTTTAAATAAATAATTTAATATTAAGATAATTATCGGTATTATCTATAATTAAAAAAAAACTATATATAAAATAGTTTAGTTATATATCAAATTATTAATAATTTATATTAATTATAATAGATAATAATTTATCATTATTTTATAATAATATTATTAATTGTTATATTATATACTATAATTGTTATATTTTATTAGCAATAAAATAGATATATCAATGTTATATTAAATATTTAAAGTTTAATATTTCTTATAAATAAGATATAATTTATTATAAATATTAATAAATATTATAATAATATTTGATATTATATTTTAAAATTAAATTTAAAATAATTGTAGTTTTATAATAATATAAAAAACATATAACTTAATTATAAACATTAAGGTTAATTTATAAATATAATTATAAATAATTTCAAATTTTAATTATTATATTCAATTATCAAATATAATTAATAATATTTATAATTATTATTAGTTATTTTAATAATATCAATTTTGTCATAAAACAAATGTTTTTGTTCATATAAGTTTGTTTGGAATAAAATAATATTAATTTATTAATATTTCAAAAATTAATACATAAGAGATTTAAAAAATAAATCTGTTTGCCACACCAGTTCAATTAGTTATAACTATTTGACCAAATTTTTATTTCAAATTATTATGACTATTTCGTTTATCATAAAACAATTGTTTATGTTCATATAATCTTATTCCAAATAAAGTAATGCTAATTTATTAATATTTTGAAAATTAATAAGTAATGGATTTAGAAAATGTATCTTTTGGCTTGACCAGTGCAAACAATTATGACTATTTGAACAATTATCTATTTCAAATCATTATGACCTTTTGTTTTCTCACAAAATAAGTATTTTTGTTCATACAAGCTTATTCAGAATAACATAATTTTAATTTATTAATATTTCAAAAATTAATATGTTTACTAAACAAGTTCAAATAATTATAGCTATTTGAACAATTATCTAGTTTAAATTGCTATAACCTTTTGTATTGTCATAAAATAATTTTTTTCTATTCATACAAGCTTATTTCAAATTTGTTTATTAAATAATTTTGAATAGTTATGACTATTGGAAGAATTATTTATTTCAAATCATTATGACCTTTTGTTTTGTCATAAAACAATTATTTATGTTCATATTAGCTTATTCATATTAAAATAATATTAATTTATTAATATTTCAACAATTAATAAGTAAAAGATTTAAAAAATAAAAATGTTTACCGAACAAGTTCAAATAGTAATAACTATCTGAATAATTATCTATTTCAAATCGTTATAACCTTTTGTTTCACCATAAAACAATTATATCAATTCATATAGGCTTATTCAAAATAAAATAATACTAACTTATTACTATTCTAAAAATTAATGAGTAAGAGATTTAAAAAATGAATCTATTTACCAAACAAGTTTAAATAGTTATGACAATTTATATTATAAATAAATAATTTAATATTAAGTCTTAATAGATTTATTATATTATATTATTAATAACTACCTAGTATTATAATAATACTATTATTCATATTAATTATAAGATATAATTATTCACAATAAATATAAATGATATGAAATAGATAATTATTCTAATAATTTTAACCATTTGAACTGATTCAGTAAACAAATTTATTTTTTAAATCTCTTACTTATTAATTTTTTAAATATTATTAAATTAGTATTATTTTAATCCAAATAAGCTTGTACAAACAAAACAATTGTTTTACGTTAAAAGAAAAGGTCATAACGATTTGAAATAGATAATCATTCATAGAGTTTTAACTATTTGAACTGATTCGACAATTAGATTTATTTTTTAATTTTCTTTGTTATTAAGTTTCAAAATATTATTAAATTAGTATTATTTTATTCAAAATAAAATAATATGAATAGAACCAATTGTTTGATGATAAAATAAAAGGTTATAACGATTTGAAATAAATAATTATTGAAATAGTCAAAACTATTTGAAATGGTTTGGTAAGCATATTTCCTTTTTAAATCTCTTATAGATTTATTTTCTAAATATTAATAAAACAATATTATTTTATTTCAAACAAACTTATATTAACAAAAACAATTGTTTTATGACAAAACAAATCTTTAAATATTTTTACTTTAAAATAGATTTGAAATTGAATATTTAATTTTTAAATTAAACAAATTTAAACTTAAATTAGAATAATATTCAAATAGTTATAAATATTTGAATTATAAGATTCCAAATATAAAAAATTAATAACTAAGAGATTTAAAAGGTAATATTTTCCTAACTATTTAGCCGTTGTTTTATGACAACTCAATTAAAAAACTTTTAATAAGTTTAAATTACAAAAGGTATGATTCAAATTTATTAACAAATTATTAATTTAGTATGATTTGAAATAAATAAAATGTTCAAATTGTTATAACTAATTGAACTAGTATGGTAAATAGATTTATTTATTAAATCTCTTATTAAATTTTGAAATATTAATAAATTAATATTATTTTATTTTGAACAAACTTATATGAACAAAAACATTTATAACCAATTGTATTAATAGTTTAATATTAAAATATAATTAAATAATAACTAATACTAATAAATTGATAACTTATTTTTCATTTAAAATTATTAATATTTCATTTTTTCAAAATATTAATAAATTAGTATTATTGATATTGAATTGATATTAATCATTAATTTATTTGCTATAATTATTAAATTAGTATTAAAATATTATACTATTATTAAATTCTATTATTATAACATTATTAATTAAGTAAATATGCTTGTAAAACTATTGATTTACAAATTAAATATATTAATTTAACGTTATTACTTTTAAAATATTTGTGTGAATTATACATATATTACATTAAAGTAATTTTATATTAATAATATAGAACAAGTTCAAATAGTTATGACTATTTGAATAATTATTTATTTAAAATCATTATGACCTTTTGTTTTGACATAAAAGAATTGTTTCAATTTATAAAAACTTTCTAGAATAAAATAATACTAATTTCTTAATATTTCCAAAATTAATAAGCAAAAGTTTTAAAAAATAAATTTATTTATCGAACAAATTTAAAAAGGTAATATTATTTTATTTCAAATAATAATAATTTAAAAATAGAATAATTATCTAAATTATTAATATATAAATTGATATATTATAAAATTGCTTGTTAATATTGATTATTACTAATATACAAATAATTGCTTATATAATAAAATAGAGTTCTAATTATTATATAAATATGGATTTAAATAGTTAAATATTATATTAATATTAACATTTTTCTATAATTATTAAATTAAAAATTGTCTAGAGAATATATTATAATAATTATTTAATATTGTTTGTCATTTAAATGTTCATTATACAAGTTTTATAATTAAAGTATAATATTAATTTTATTTGTTTGTTAATTATTTAATTATTATTGATTTTAATAATAACATTTAATTATTTACTAATTAATTATTATTATTATTATGATTATTTTTATTAATAGTTTAATAATGAATTGTAATTAGTATTATTATATTATTATTAAACTACTAATTAATATTGTCATTATTTAATTTATTATTTTAATATTTATAATATTACTAATAATTAATATTATTATAATATAATAATTATAATATTTTTATAATATTAGTAATTTGGTTATCCAAAATTAGTTATGACTATTTAGTTGATTACTATTATTAATATAGTTATTAATTAAAATAAATTAACAAATATTAAAAAAATGAATATTTTTATAGATCAAGTTTAAATAATTATGACTATTCGAATATTTATCTATTTGAAATCGCTATAACCTTTTTCTTTGTCGAAAAATAATTTTTTTGTTCATAGAAACTTTTTTTGAACAAAATAATACAAATTTATTATAAAATTGATCAAATCTACCCTCCTGTGATAGTTTATAATTTCAATTATTAAATCTCTTACTTATTAATGTTTGAATTATTAATAATTAATATTTTAATTAATAATTTATTTTTAATAAATAATGTTAATATTTGACTATTAATAATAAACAATTATTAACTTAATTATAATAAAATAATTATATATGTAAAATTTACTTTTCATAACTAATTTAATGATTAATAGTTAAAAGCATAAAAAACTATATTTTCAAAATAATAAATCAAAATAATATTATTATAATCTATTAAATTATTTAATATTCTAACCTAATGCTCCAAGGATTGTTGGCAGAAGTCCCAAGCACATGATAATTAGTATCAGAGTAGGTTCTGGTTAAGGTGATGTTTAATATTAATAATTAATATAAATTACACATATATTTATTAGAAATTTATAATAAGCCTATTATTAAGATATACTATAATTGATGAAAACTATTTTATTTTTTATTAAAGATTATAATTTAATAAAAAATTAAATATTTATTAATATTATTATAAATTTATTAAATTTGAATAAATGGTATTAATTATTATAATAATATAATAATAGTATTAACAATTAAAAGGTATAGGTTATATTAATTTATTAAATTTTGTTCTATTATAAAACAATAGTTTTTGTTCATACAAGCTTATTCAAATTAAAATAATATTAATTTATTAATATTTTGACAATTAATAAGTAAAAATTTTAAAAATAAATTTGCTTACCAAACTAGATCAAATAATCACGACTCTTTGAATAATTATTTATTTCAAATCGTTATAACCTTTTATTTTGTCATAAAAGAATTGTTTCAGTTCATATAAGCTAATTCAAAATAAAATAGTACTAATTTATTAATCATCCAAAAATTAATAAAAAAGAGATTTAAAAAATGAATCTATTTATTGAATAAATTTAAATAATTATGTTTATTTAATTATATATATAATATTAACTATTATTAAGTATATTATTTAAATATTTATTAATATACATAATTATAATTATAAAATAATTTTATTAATTAATTGAATAATTGAATTATCTTTTGTTATAAGATAATATAATATTATAATAATATTATTATTTAAATATTAGGTTATGTATATATACTTAAAACTTTATTAATATACTTAAAATTTTATATATTATTAATTAATTGATATATCTTAATAAGATCTATAAATTATTATAGATTAATTAATTTAATAATTATTAATATATTCATATAATTATATTATAAAAATTTAACTAGTATATTATAATTATTATATTAAATAAATTATTAATATTATTTCAAATTAAACATTTATAATTTAAATATTAATTTTTACTATAATTAATAATATACTAATTATAAATATATTATAAATAATATTATTATCTTAATATAATTGTTAAGATATTTAAAATATATTTATATTCAAATACAGTTAATTATAATTATAATAAATACTATATTAATAAGAAGATACTGTATTATAGTATTTTATCTATTATTTATATATTTAATTATATTTATATTATATGCTTTAATATATTAATCATATCATTATTAAAAGGATATACTTTAATATTTATAATAATAGTCATTAATTATTACAAATTAAATATTATAACAAATAAAACATATAATTTTCATACAATTGAGTTAGATATTAAATTATATATAAATATTATAAATAATTATAATAATTATAACTTTAGGTTATTACATGTATTATAAATTATTATTATTTAAATTAATAATATTATTAATTATAACTAAACATTATAAATTAAATAATTAATTTCAAATAATTTTGATTATATATAATAAATATATAATTATAAAATAATTATATTGTAAATTAATCATTATATATTATAATTACTATTATAATATTTAATATAAGATATTATCTTATTATTTATAGTTTAATATATTAAATAAAATAATTAATATAAACAAATTAAAATAATAACTTTTATAATAATATTATATAATTTATAAACTAAGAAGTAATAGTTATAATATTATATTTAAATTAATTAATATTATTTTAAAAGAATAAAAAATAAAAAAAATAAATTTTGGGAATAAATATTAATTATCAAATGATGGAATTTATAGAAATTTCAAATAGTAAATTTCTATAAAATTCCTAGGTGAGAAATTTTTTCTAAATTTGTCCCAAATTGTGGAATAATTTAGATAAGGTTTCAACAACAATATTTAATATTTATTCAAACAAAAAAATAAAAAATTGGTTGAAAATATTTGATAATTATCCAAGGATGAGAATCTTAGAAATTTCAAATGGTAAATTTTCTAAGAAATCTCTAGGTGAGAAATTTCTTTAAATTTGTCCCAAATGGTGGAAGAATTTAAATGAAATTTCAAGAAAAGTAATTGTCATATTATTCCCCTTCCAAAAAAAATAAAAAAATAAAAAGAATTTCTAAATAAGCCCAAATGGTGGAAAATTTAGAAATTCAAAAGAGAAAATATTTCTAATTTGGGCCAAATGGTGGAATAATTAGATATATTTTCAACAAAAAATAATATTAAAAATTAATTAAACCTTTTTTTCAATGATGGTGCCTATTCAAGGAAACAAATAGGATCCTTGAATACTTTTGAGGTGAGAGAAAATATTTTTAAGAATTTTACCAGATTGATGGAAGAATCTTATAAATTATTTTCAATATTTAACATAAAAATTAAAATCATTAGAATCAAGACTTTAGGATAAATTTTAAACAAAATGGTATCATCCTTTGGATGGGCATGTAAAGGTGCTATAACTTCCCTACGTGTAACCAAACTCTTAAATCTTGTTCTAGTTTGTAGACCCGAACCTATTCTTTTAGGGACCCTTAAAAGGATAGATTCTTTAAATGGTCAATCACACCTAGATAAAAAGATTGGCAGTGACTCCATGTATTTGTTAAGTCTAGCCTAAAGAATAGGTTCGATTAATTTAAATATAATTAATAAATCTTCAAATGAAAATCTTTAAGAAATCCTCAAATGAGAATCTTTGAGTTTTAAAAAAGAATCTCTGAGTCTTAAATAAGAATATTTAAGAAATTCTCAAATGAGAATCTTTGAGTCTTCAAATGAGAATCTTTAAGTTTCAAATGATAATTTTTGAATGTGAATCTTTAAACTCGAATGAGAAGCTTGAACTTTTGGATGTGAATCTCCAAAATTCAAATGAGAATCTTTAAATGTGGATGAGAGTCTTACAATTTGCAAGTGCAAATCTTGAGATCTTGCAGATTTGAATTCTTGTGAAACTGAAATTTTGAAAATTAAATTTCAGTGAATTCTTGAAAAGTTGAAAGGCTTTTGTGAATTTGAACGTTTGGAATTTTGAACTCGAATTATGAATCTTTAAGTTTTCATTACAAATTTCATCAAACTTGATCTATGACTCCTTTAGACATGATTGTCAATAAGCCTTTATTTTTCAAAGTTGTTGTGCCTCTGTTTAGAGGAGCCATTTTTTTTTTCTCAAAGTTGTTGAGCCCCTATTTAGAGGAGCTTTGTTTACTTTTTCAAAAAAAAAAGTGTCAAGTTGATTGGGTTGTCTATGTCTTTGCACAATTCTTGTTACACAAAAAATACGCAAAGAGGGACAACTATAGACACCTCGATCTGTCAAAGTTGTTTATTTTTAATAATGAAAAAAAAATGAAAATTTTGGAAAATTCTAGGTGATTGGATTTGTTTTGGATTGTTTCTTTAAGGTTATTAATGTTGGGATAAACTCAGAATTGAAGATTGGAAGAAATCAAAACTCTTTTCTTGTTTAGGGTTTTTAGGCTCAGGACCCTATAAATACATATACACAGACATAGATCAAGCGCAGAAAGAGGAAAAAAAATAGAGAACACAGGAACATAATTCAAAAAAAAGAAGAGAAAAGCAAAAAGCAAAAAAACAATTTTGGGAGTTTTTTGGATTTAAAAAAAAAGGGATTTTTTTGAAAATTTTTTTGCGCCGGTTGAATTTTGCAACAAGCATCCCAAAATCTAGTTGAAGATTTCAGCCAGCTTGAATTTTTTGATGAACATCCGGTGAACCTACCAAGATTTTGGTGACTTTTTTTAAAATTCGGTGAAGATTCAACTGGAGTTCTTTGATTTACTAGAGAGAGGAATAAGGGTAATATTGTGAAAAAAGATCGAAATTAGCCTTTAATACTATTACAAAATGATGTTGTTTTGGCGTTAGGAGACCCCTATGATCCATGTGTTTCTATTCGGATCAACCTGACCTGAGTGTAACCCGCTTTTGACCTATGCATTGATCGATCTCTCAAGCTATTGTTTTTGTCTCGAGCTGAGTTGAATTCCAGCCACTCCAACCAAGCCATTTGGTTTGGTATTTTTTTATTTTTTATTTATATATATTTTTTCTTATTATTTTGCATGATTAAATTTTTAAAAAATAAATAATAAATAAAATTTGAAAATAAATATTAATTATCCAATGATGGAATTTATAGAAATTTCAAATGGTAAATTTCTTTAAAATTCTTAGGTGAGAAATTTTATCTAAATGTCCCAAAAGGTGGAATAATTTAGATAAAGTTTCAATAACAATAATTAATATTTATTTTCAAACAAAAAAAGAGAAAAAATAAAATAAAGTAAATAAATAAATAAAAAGAAAAATTTCTGAATAGGCCCAAATGGTGAAAAATTTAGAAATCCAACAAAGAAATAAAATAAAAGAAAAAGAATTTCTAAATAGGCCCAAATAATGGAAAATTTAGAAATTCAAAAGAGAAAATATTTTTAATTTGGCCCAAATGGTGGAATAATTAGATATATTTTCAATAAAAAATAATAATTAAACTTTTTTTCTGATGATGAAGCCCCTTCAATGAGACAAATAGGATCTTTGAATACTCCTGAGGTGAGAAAATATTTTACCTTGTTTGGTTTGTATAATTGCTATAATTACTATAATTTTATTATTATATTTAATAATATGTATAATCGATTAATAGTTATATTTATATTATTATATATATTTAATTGTATAATTGTTTATTAAATAATTTATAATAATTAATATTATTTTATTTGTAGTAATGGGTAATAATAAATTATAATATTAAATATAATTTTGGTAAAAAAATTAGGGATACTATATTAAATTATTTTTTAAATGGTAATTTATTATTACCCATTACTACAAATATAATAATATTAATTATTATAAATTATTTATTAAACATTATTTTTTGTTAAATTATTAATATATAATTAAAGATAATGTGTAATTAATATATATTTATTTATGTATATTAAATAATAAATGATTAGTAGTAATATATTTTACTTATGTAATAATGGAAAAATATAATTATAATCTATTTAAATAATCTTATTTATTAAATTGTTTAATAATGATTTAATTATTCTTAATTTTTAATTATAATTAAAGATAATTAGATTTAATTTTTTAAAACAATTAATAATTAAAATTATTTTTAATTAAATTAGTATTATTAATTATAATAATTAAATAATAATAATATTATTATTATTATTATTTTTAAATAATATTAAAATTATTTAAATTAATTAATACTCAACTAATATATGAATAATAAATTATAAATTATTACTAATATGATCATTAATATAGTTATAAATTATATATATATAATATTGTTATAAATATTATAAGCTTTCATAATGCTAAATAGATAATTATAGTTAATAATTTATTTAATTATTATATATATAACAAATTCATTAATTGTTATAACTATTATAAATTAAAGTAAATATTTTACTTTTAAATAATAATTATATTATATACTAAATATATACTATTTATTAATAATTAGTATTTAATAAAAAAATTAATAATATAAATATATTATAATTAATGAATATATAATTTAATATATTATAAGATTTAATAAATATAGTTAATTATTATAAACATATATTAAATTATAATAATATTAACATGATTAGCTTAACTTTAATTTAATTATAATACAATTAAATTAATATTCATTATATTAATTATTAATATTTAGTATTCAATACATTTAATTTAATTAATTTTAATTAAATTAATGTAACTATAACAATGTTTAATTTAACCTCTTATTATTCATATTAATAATTATAAATGGATAGTTTCAAACTATATAGTTATTATTTATTATATATAATAATATTATTATTTTTTATAATAATATTATTATTATTTAAGACAATTGTTTTTGTTAATAAAATTAAAATTAATATTAATAATTATTAATAATAAATTTAATATTAATATTAAATAACTTATTTCGATTAATATAATAATTATAGTTATTAATAGTAATATAATTAAATAACAAAATAATTATTAATTTAAATAAATTAAAAATAGTTAATTTTTGTCTATATGAACAATTATTTATTAATAAAAGTATAATTTTATACTAATTGCAAAATATATTATAAATTATTTGATTAGTAAAGGATTATAATTAGATTACTTATAAATTATAAATAAGTTAATATTATTATATAAATGTCTTAATTAATTTTTAGATTTTATTAAAAGGATATACTTTAATAGGTGGCCAATCGCACCTAGTCAAAAAAGATTGGTGGCGACTCCATTATTTTTTCATTTTTTAATTTTGTTTCTAAATTCGTCGGGTAGACACAAAATCGTTACAACATTTTATATTAATTTTAAAATTCAAATACTTTTTTAAATTTAAATTAATAAACACAATCTATACATTATAAAAAAATAAAAATAAAATATTATTAATAATTAATATCTATAATAATTTAATTATTAATTAAATATAAATTATAATAATAACTAGATTTTATATTATTAGTTTAATTAAAGAGTTAGTTATAGATTATTATCTATTTATTATAGACTATAATAACAATTATATAAACTATTTATATGTATTTTATGAAATATTAGTAATCAAATATTTGAATAAACAGTTAAAATAATATACTACAATAGTATAATAATTATAATATTCAAATGCTTTTTTAAGTTATATCTAATTAAATTAGTATTTAATTATAAATTAGTATTATTTATCGAACAAGTTTAAATAATTATAGCATTTTGAACAATTATTGATTTGGAATTGCTATAACCTTTTGGTTTATCATATAATGATTTTATTTGTTCATATAAGCTTACTTTGAATAAAATAACACAAAGTTATTAATATTAAGACAATTAATAAGTAAAAGATTTAAAAATAAATTTATTTATCGAACAAATTCAAATCGTTATGACTATCTGAATAATTATTTATTTCAAATTCTTACGACTATTTTGTTTTGTCATAAAACAATTGTTTCTGTCTATACGAGCTTATTCTTAATAAGTAAAATTTATATAATCTATTTAATGATTATATATTTATAATAAAATATTTAATATTAAATTATTGCAATTGTTAATATTAATCGAACTTATTAATTAATTAATATATAAATTACAATTACAAATAATAAATTATAAATTTTATTTTTATATGAATTTATTCAAATATTTTATATAATTATAGTATTAAATATTATTAATAAAAATAGTAATAATATATTACTTATTTAATATAATATATATTTAATTATAACATTAAATAGTCATAACTATTTGAATTAGTATATTATATATTTTAATATATTTAAATAAATCTAATTATTTAATCTAATTTATTATTATAATTTTATAAATATTATAAAATAGAAATTTTTTATTTATGATTATATTATAATAATATATATTAATTGTATAGTTAATTAATAATTGATTAATTTTATTATAATATTTGTTAAATTAATTAGTAATATAATTAATTTATTATATAATTTATATAACTTTAAATAAGATAAAAATAGTTATCTTAATTTTTATAAGATAAACTATTCTACTTAAATATAATATATTGTTATTTATCTAAATATATTATAATTATTTATTTATATATAATTATATTATTTATTTAATTAATAATAATATATTGATACTATATAAATATTAAAATAAATATTATTTAGATTATATATAATTAAGTAGTATTAAAATATATTATATTTTATAATAGAATTCATAAAAATCCTAATTAAAATAAACAATAATAAAATATATAATAATTATATTAATATAATTTATAATAAGTTAAATTATTAATTGTTATGTATATTAATATATACTATATTAATTAAATAATATAATATTATCCTTTTAACAATCATGCATATTATTTGAAAGTTAAATATTATAATAGTATAATAAATTATACTATTATAACATTTAAGTGCTATGTATAATTACATAATAGTTATTATATTTATAGATAAATTACAATAATATTATATTGCAATAATATTTATAATTGTATACAAATTAATTAATAATATTATATGTATTCAATTAATATATTAATAATTTAATATTTAATTATTTATCATAATTAATAATTATTTATATTAATAAACTTATATATCAACAATTAAATAAACTAGTTTGGTAAACAAATTTATTTTTTAAATCTCTTACTTATTAATTTTTGAAAGATTAATAAATTAGTATTATTTTATTTCGAATAAGCTTGTATGATAAAAAAACAATTGTTATATGACCAAACAAAAGGTGATAACAATTTGACATAGATAATTGTTGAAATGGCCATAACTATTTAAACTGATTTCGTAAACAGATTTACTTTTTAAATCACGTACTTATTTAATTATTATAGTATATTAAGTAAAATACTTAATTAATAGATATTAATTAATAGATAATAATGATTAAATCTAATTATTAAATTATACTTATTTTTTAATATAATAATTGTTAATAAATAATTGATTTAAGTAATTAAAAATTTAATTTATAATTTAATATATTATAACAAGCATATAAGATTACATTCGTATTAAATTAATTATTTATAATTTATAATAAATATATATGTAATAAATATTTATATTAATAATTTAAATAATAATTAATATTATATGATTATATACTTATTATAGCAAAATATAATAGTAATATACTGTAGAATAATTAATTTTATAAATTAATATATTAACTAATTATGCCTGTAGAATTATATTATAATTCTTAATTTCATATTAAATTTATTCCATTTAAGCTTGTATTAATTGAAACAATTCTCTTATGACAAATCAAAAGGTTATAACAATTTTAAATAGACAATTGTTCAAATTGTAATAACTATTTGAATTTGTTCAGTAAACATATTTATTTTTTTAAATCTCTTTCTTATTAATTTTTTGAATGTTAATAAATTAGTATTAATATGTATACATTAATTATTAAAATTAAAAAATTTTAATAAAAAAATTGATTAATTTGAAATAAAATAGCTAAATATTATATCAAATAATTTAATTTAATATTAAACAATTGTTAGTATTAATATAACATTATAGAAATATTATAATATATTTATATTAATATATTATAATTCATAAAATTATTAATATTAAATTTATAATTAATATAAATTAACAAATATTTTTATTTGTATTGAATAAATATATTTATTAATATTTATTAATTTTAAATTAATTATATACAATTCAGATATTTATTTACAAATAATAAAATAATATCAATATTATTTAGTGTTAAAAAATTAGAAATAGATATAATAAATGCTTATAAACAATTTTATTTATTATCAATTTTAAGTTATTTTAATCTATGATATTAATTATAATTATAAACATATAATATTATTATATTAGTAATTATATAATTATTATTAATAATATTTCATTAATATACTATAAAATTAATGAATATTAAAATTAATTATCGGTAATAATAATATATCAATATTACAATAATTATAATAATATTTAATCTTCATTTATAAATATAGTATAATAATATCTAATTTATTAGTTAAATTAATTATAATAATATGTAAATTAAATAAAAAATAATTTTCAAAATATTATTAACTATTTTAAATAATTTTACTATTATAAACAACAATTATATGTTATTTATTCCAATTAATATATTGTACTATATAATTAGTAAAATTAATTTAAAATTTAAGTAATAAACAATTGTTTATTTATTCTATTAATTATCTATTTTAAATAAATTAATTATTTGATAATATAATTATCAAATATTACTAATTTAATAATATATTATTCTAATCTATTATAATTATAATATTACAAAAGGATTAAGTTATTATATTTATTATTAGAACAAGTTAATTAATAATAATTAATATTATTTAGAATAATTTAATAATATATTTGATAAATATACAATAATTGATAATATTGTTAAGATACAAAAGTAATAATATTTATGTATCAAATAAATTAAATCTATTATATTAAACTTGTTTGATATTATATTAATTATTTAATTTTTAGTTATACTTATAAAAATAATTTATAAATAGCTATTAATAAGTAAAATATTTAAAAAATAAATCTATTTATCGAACAAATTTAAATCGTTATGACTATCTAAATAATTATTTATTTCAAAGTCTTATGACTTTTTTGTTTAGTCATAAAACAATTGTTTCCATCCATACGAGCTTATTTAGATTAAAATAATATTAATTTATTAATATTTCAACAATTAATAAATAAAAGATTTAAAAAAAATAAGTTTACCAAACAAGTTCAAATAGTCATGACTATTTAAATAATTATCTATTTCAAATCATTGTAACATTTTGTTTTGTAATAAAATAATTGTTTCAATTCATGTTAGCTTATTTGAAATAAAATAATACTAATTTATTAATATTCCAAAATTTAAAAAGTAAGAGAATTAAAAAAATAAATTTGTTTATCGAACAAGTTCAAATAGTTATGACTATCTTAATAATTATCTATTTCAAAACATTATAGCCTTTTGTTTTATCATAAAACAATTGGTTCTTTTCATTCAAGCTTATTTCAAATAAAATAATATAAATTTATTAATGTTCCAAAAATTAATAAGTATAAATTTTAAAAAAATTATATTATATTTATATATTATATTTATATTAAAATATTATTTTTTAAAATTATTATATATTATATTTAAAATTATATATATTAAAATAAATTAGATATTATATATATATTTATAAATATTATATTATATTTATATATTATATTTATATTAAAATACTATTTTTTAAAATTATTATATATTATATTTATATTAAAATATTATTTTTTAAAATTATTTAAATTAAATTATAAATATTGCAATATATTATAATTAAGACAATTTTTAAACTAATTATAATTTAATTTAATTATAATTTATATAATTATTTATATTATAATATTATATATTTGAACAATTATATGTTTATACTATATTTATACTTATAAATTTATCTAATTTAATTTGTTTATCATTAAACTTGTATAATATAATTAAATTAAATAATTTTAATTTTAATATTAAATTATTAAAATGATTTATCTATTTATTAATTATTAATTTATTTAATAATTAATAACTATATATCATAATAAAAATATATAACAAAAATTAAAAATTAATATTTATGGGAGCTTTTTATTGTTTAATAGATATAATAAAAATTATTATTATGCTATTGGATAATAATATTAATATAACTAAATTAATTAACATAATTAATTATTAATTTATTAATTAATAATTGATATATAATTAATTAAATAATCAAAAAAATTATGTCACTAAAGTTATATATAAGTTATTTTAAATTAGTATTAAAAATAGTCATTTTTTAAATAATTTTGTTACGGAATCATTCAATTACTAATTAATTGAAAATAGATTAGTATTTTTAGTGATAATACTAATATAATAATATTCCAAAAATGAATAACTAAGATATTTAAAAAATAAATTTGTTTGCCAAACCAATTCAAATAGTTAAGACTATATGAATAATTATCTATTTCAAATCGTTATGACCTTTTGTTTTGTCATAAAATAATTTTTTTAATAATATTTTTAATAACTTATAGATTTGTTTAATAACATAATGTTAAGACTCTATGAACGATTATTAATAACTTTTTCAACAAATAATATTTATTAAAAATATCAAGTTAATAATTTTAAATAAATTATTAAAATCATTAATAATTTTAATTGGTTTGGATCATTATAATTTTTAAATAATGACTACAATGTAATTAGCTTGTTTTAAATTTTTAATTATAATTTATATCTAATAATATTTCACATATTATATTAATAAATGCTAATTTATTAACATTTGAAATAAAATTATTATCCACTAATTATTAATTACAATATTAATTTTAATTGAAATTAAAATTAAAATTATTATATTTGTATAACAAGTATATTATTAGACAATTGCATTGTATAATTAACAAATATTAAAAAATTATATGAATATTAAATATAAATATAAATTATATGAATTACTCTTGCTTATAACAATTATAAATTAATAATTAATATTTTAAATAACTAATTTTATTTACTATAATTAATTATAATAAATTTTATAATTTGTGCGGGTGAGGTTTTGTTATAATATATATTATTTTTGAATCCAATTTTAGAATAAGTTATATCTAATAAATATAAATAACTTATTTTTATTAGTAATTAATAAAATAGTTAAATTATATAACTGTTCAAATAATTATGACTATTTGATTTTACCAAATTATAAAATAAAATAATTATTAATTATTTATTTATTTATATTTGATAAATATAATAGATATAATTAAACATAATCTTTTAATTTATAATTATAATTGACATATATATTGTTATAGTTATATTAATTATTTTTGTTTATATAAATAATTTATTAATAATGATTAATTTTTTAATAATTGTTAAAAAGTCATAATGATTTGAAATAAATAATTGCTCAAGTAGTCATAACTATTTAACTAGTTTGATGAACATATTTTATTTTTTAAATCTCTTATTAATTTTTGAAATATCAATATATTAGTATTATTTTATTCCAAACAAACTTATATGAATAAAAACATTTGTTTTATGACCAAAGGACATAACGATTTGAAATAGATAATTGTTCAAATAGTCATAATTATTTGAACTGGTTAGGTAAACAAAATTATTTTTTAAATCTCTTACATATTAATTTTTGAAATATTAATAAATTCATTTTATTTTATTCTAAAAATGCTAACGTGAATTGAAAAAATTGTGTTATGATAAAACAAAAACAACTTGAAATAGATAATTGTTCATACATTCTAAACTATTTGAGCTAGTTTAGCAAACAATTTTATTTTTTAATTATAAATTAAAATTTATTATATTTTAATTAAAGATAATAATTATAAATAATATTAAATCTATTTTAAAGTAAAAAATATTTAAAGATTTGTTTGTCATAAAACAATTTTTTTTGTTAATATAAGTTTGTTTGAAATAAAATAATATTGTTTTATTAATATTTAGAAAATAAATCTGTAAGAGATTTAAAAAGAAAATTTGCTTACCAAACCATTTCAAATAGTTTTGACTATTTCAATAATTATTTATTTCAAATTGTTATAACATTTTATTTTATCATCAAACAATTGGTTCTGTTCATACTATTTTATTTAGAATAAAATAATAGTAATTTAATAATATTTCGAAACTTAATAACCAAGAAAATTAAAAAATATAATACTATAAATATATAAACAATTGTCATAACGATTATAATAATTATTAAATTTATATAATATAATTATATTGGTATAATTATTTATAATAAATAATTAAAATAAATATTAAAATTATAAATTAATATTTAGATAATATTATATTAATTAATTAACTAATAAATAGTAGTTATTTATATTTAATAACTATTACTATTAAAATATATTATATATTAATTATATAAATTAATTAATTAATAATATTTATTATATACTATCTTCTTAATTAATAAATATTTGTAGTAATTAATTAATATAATTAAGCATATATAGAAATATCATATAAGTAATACTATAAATAACTATTAATTATAGTTATAATTATTTAACTATAATTAATAATTAAATCTCTTGCTTATTAATTTTTGAAATATTAATAAAGTAGTATTATTTTATTTCAAATAAGTTTTTATGAATTGAAACAATTGTTTTATGACAAGACAAAAGCTTATAACTAAAATATAATGATTATATTAATTACAATATTATTAAATATAATAATTATTAATTATTTTTAATAATAGTTTAAATAATGAATAATTATTTGACTATTTATTAGTTATGACTATTTAATATCTAAAATAGTTATTCTTATTATAATATTAATTATATAAATATAATTATTAAATTAATAAAATTATTAATTAAATCGTCAATGAATTCATTATAATCCTTATTAATATTAATCTTATTTAAATTATATTAACTTATATCCTATATAAGTTCTATATTTGTTCTTACTATAAATAATATAAATTTTATTTGATAAAATAATTAATAGTTCTATTATTAATTAATATTACAAAACCATATTTATTTAATAATTGTTATTAATATAATATTAATATTATAATAATATAGTTATAAAGTTGTAATTAATATAGTATTAATATTAAATCTATGTTAATAAATATAATTTATATGATATATAGTTATTACATAATAATAAGTATTTAATTAATTACTATAATTATAATTATATCAATTAATAACAATTATTAATACAATTTAATATATAATTACTATACTAATTAAGTTATATGAATAATATAATATTTATTAGATAATCTGATATAATACTTATTAAAATTATTTTAAATTATATAATAAGAGATTTAAAAAATTAAGAAGATTAATAATTGAGTAAAAATTTTATACTTATTATAATTTTAAAAAAATAATTAATATTTTTATATTAAGGCCAATTTGTTTTAATTATAAGTTGCACAAATAACTATTTGAATATTATTCAAATATATTAATTATATTAATAATTATTAATATAAAACTAATATTATAAGTATATTATTTAAATTATAATTTATAAATATTATTAGATTAAATTTATCTTACTTAATTAGCTTTTAATTAATTATAATAAACTTAATTAATAAGCAGGATATTTGAAAAACTAATAACTATTATTAGTGTTGCCTTGTTAAACAAATTATTCAAAATTAATTATAAAATAGATGACAAAACAAAAAATTATCTATTTATAGTATTTTAAATATTAATATTTTCAATTATTGAATATTTTATTGATTATTATTTAAAAATAATTATTATTAATTTAATAATACTAATTATGATAGTTATTATATATAAAAATTGATATTATTTGTCTCTTATTATTGAACTAATATAAATTAGTTTTTAAATATTCTTATATTAAATAAATTATTCTAGTATTTAAATATATAATTTTAAATTAAGACTATTTCAATATTAAGTCATTAAATGAATAAAAAATTTTCATTTAACTTAAATATTTCAAATTTAAATTAATAAATTTAATTATAATTTAAATTAATTAAATTCCTTGAATAGTTTAATCATTTAATTTAAAATATTAATTATAATTAAATAATTATCCAAATAATATTTAATAAAATTAATGAGTAAGATTTAATTTATTATTAAATCTATTTTAATTTATGTATACTTAAACAAAAAATAAGTTATTTATTTAATTAAATATATTAATTAAACTATATTATATGTAAGATCATTAATTATTAATATATATTGTTATAATATATAAACTTATTATATTAAAACAATTCAACTATTTTATGATTAAACAACAGGTCAGAACTATTTGAATTGATCGGCAAATACATTTATTTTTTAATTAATTATAATATAGTTTATAATAATAGTATAAATTTAATAAATTAGTTATTATTAATAATAAATATAACATTATAATAATTAATTTGTATGTTAATTAAATTATCATAAAATTTATATAAACTATTAATAAATTATATTAATAAATACAATACTAATTGTTAATAGTTATAACTTATAATAAATAATAGTATTTTATAAGATTAAAGTAAAATAATTATATTATTTATTTAATAATAAATAAATTAATAAATTTATTATAATTACAATGAAATCATAATGATCTTTATTTTGTCATACAACAATTGTTTCCTTTCATACAAGCTTATTCGGATTAAAATGATACTAATTTAATAATATTTCAAAAATTACTAAGAGATTTAAGAAATAAATATGTTAGCCAAACTAGTTCAAATAGTTAAGACTATCAGAATAATTATCTATTTCAAATCATTCTATCCTTTTATTTAGTCATAAAACAATTATTTCAATTCATAAAAGCTATATTTGGAATAAAATAATACTAATTTATTAACATTCAAAAAATTAAAACAAGAGATTTAAAAAAAATAAATCTATTTACTGAACAATTTCAAATAGATATGACTATTTAAACAATTATCTGTTTAAAATTATTTTGACATTCTGTTTTGTCATAAAACTATTGTTTCAGTTAATAAAAACTTATCTAAAATAAAATAATACTATGTTATTAATATTTCAAAAATTATTAAGCAAGAGATTTAAAAACTAAAGTTGTTTTTCAAAGCAGTTCTAATAGTTATGACTATTTGAATAAATATTAATCTCAAATCATTATGATATTTGTTTTGTCATAAAACAATTGTTTTTTTGTCCTATAAGCTGATTACGATAAAAATAATACTAATTTAATAATATTTTAAAAATTAATAAGTAAGAGATTTAAAAAATAAATGTGTTTGCCGATCAGTTCAAATAGTTAAGATTATTAGAATAACTATCTATTTCAAATTGTTATGACCTTTTGTTTAATCATAAAATAATTATTTCAGTTCATACAAGCTTATTCAAAAGAAAATAAAACTAATTTATTAACTTTTGAAAGATTAATAAGTAGGATATTTGAAAAACTAAATTTGTTTACTGAATAAGTTCAAATAGTTATAACTATTTGAACAATTATCTATTTAAAATCATTGTGAATTTTTGTTTTGTCATAAAACAATTGTTTTAGTTCACAAAAGTTTATCCAAAATAAAATAATACTACTTTTCTTAATATTTTGAAAATTAAAAGATTTAAAAAATAAATCAATTTATTAAATATTCTATTTGATATAATCTATACAGTTAATCTATTTAACTTAACCATTTGAACTAGTTAGTAAACAGTACAAACCTTACAGTTTGAGTATATTTAATTTTATTATATATAATTCTGTAAAGTATTAATTTAATTCTTTAAAGTATTTTAAAATAATTAAAATTTAATGAATTTAATTAATCATTTTGGATAATTATTTAATATTATATATAAATAATATTAAACTTTTTATTAATTTTAATACTCAATTTATTTAATTGTTATGATTAAAAGATTTAATCTAATCCTTTGTTAAATTGAATTAGTACCTCTTTTATATTTAAAATTATAAATATATAGGCATTCTTTGTGAATATTATTTATATTATTAAATACCTATTATTTAAACTAATCTAACATTAATAAAAATGTTATTAATAAACATTTAATTATTAATAATTAATAATATGAATAGTTTTGCTAGAAACTAAGTAATAATTAAATGTAATATTTAATTACTAATTTAATTATAAATTAATAATTAGTTAACAAAGTTATTATTGTAATGCTTTAAAATATTAAAATCGGGATTAGGATCATTATAATATATTATTATAATAGTTAATAAATTAAATAATTATTATTTAAATATTATAATATGAATATTAATAATACTAACAAAAATTAATAAAAACAAGAATTTATTAAAATTTCTATAATAATATATTGATATTATATTTATAGTATAAATTATACTAAACTTAATATTATTATATTATTATGGAATATATAAAATTAGTTATGACTATTAATATAATTGATATTTATAATATTATACAATATAATGTATAACGATTATTAATTATAAGGTAAATTATAATTATCATTTGTAATTAATTATACTATTAATTGTCTCACTGTTATAAAAAATTGTAATATAAATATAATTAATAGTCTATTTATATTCATTAATAGTTATTATTAATATATAATAATTTAACTAATAATCTAAAAATTATCTAATACATAATTAATATTATTAATAAATTAGGCCAAAAAATTATAATTTATCTAATTAATAAATTATTTTATTGTAAAATAGTCTAATTAAAATATATTTTTACTATATACAATATGAAAAATATCTATTAACTATTACAACTCTATTTTTCATATTATAAATTGTATGAAAAATGTCTTAAATAACAATTTGAAATTATTAATAAATCTTATTATAAGCTTTAATAATAATTTATAATCAAATTATATATAATTAATATTAAAAAATTAATTAAAAATTATTAATATATAATAATTATTAATAAGTAATTTAAATTATTACTAAATAAAGATAATTGTTTTTTAAATAACTAATAATATTAAAATAAATAATCAGATTATTAATTAAACATATTGAATTTATAACAATTATAATATAAATATATGTTAGCTTTTGGATTAAAATATTAATATAATATGCATTGTATTAATAAGATATTATGTCAAATCTTTATCACCTTTTGTTTGGTCATATAACAATTATTTTTTATCATACATGATTATTCGAAATAAAATAATAATAATTTATTAATCTTTCAAAAATTAATAAGAGATTTAAAAAATGAATATATTTATCGAACCAGTTCAATTCTGTATTTCAAATCATTATAACCTTTTGTTATGTCCTAAAACAATTATTTCTATTCATATAAGCTTATTCAAAATAAAACAATACTAATCTAATAATATTCCAAAAATTAATAACTAAGGGATTTAAAAAATAAATTTATTTACCGAACAAATTGAAATAGTTAAGATTATATGAACAATTATCTATTTCAAATCGTTATGACCTTTTGTCTTGTCATAAAACAATTTTCTCAATTCATATTAGCTTATTCGAAATAAAATAAAATGAATTTATTACTATTTCAAAAAATAATAAGTAAGAGATTTAAAAAATAATTATGTTTACCTAACCAGTTCAAAAAATTATACTATTCGAACAATTATAAATTTTAAATCATTATTACTTTTTGTTTTGTTATAAAATAATTTATAGCTAATATAAATTAATATTATAATAGTAATTAATTATAATAGTCTATTTATATTCTATTATAACTAGAAATTATATTAGGTACGGATCTCTATATTAATTTATAATATAGTTATAAAAACTATTAATATATAATTTAAATAAATATTTCTAATATCTTATAATAATTACTATTTTGAATTATAATGTAATAATAATAATAATTATAGTATAATTATTAGTTAATATAGAGATTATATTATTAATAATTTAAATAGTAACTAATTTTATAATAATTAGTAATTTAAATATCTAATGAAATATTAAATTGAAGCCTTTATTAATAATTCTTAATTAAGATATTTATTAAATTTTAATATAATTATATATAATTATACATAATATAAATAATACTATATTTATAAAAATTTTCATTAATAATATTTATTAATCTATAATTATAATTATGATTATTTATAATTAGTAATATTATTATATAAATTAATTAATGATTAATTAACTAATAAATTATTATTATTATTATTATTATTATTATAAAAATAATTAATAAGTAAGAAATTTAAAAAATAAATCTTCATTTTAATATCATTTAAAATATAACTATATTAGTTATTAGATAATAACTAATATAAATTGTTATATTTATAATTATATTTATATATTAAATATAAATTAATAATATATGTTAAAATAACATATTAAGTATTAAATATAATAATACTATAATTATATTATAAATTATATAACTAAATCTATTTATTAAACCAGTTCAAATAGTTATGACTATTTTAATTAATTAAAGATAATCATTATTAGTAATTATTAGGATAATTATAATATTATTAGTATTATAAATTATTAAAATAATTAATAACTTTAAATGTTATTATTAAGATAATAATAATAATGTTATAATTAATAATAATTAAGATAATAATAGAGTTTATCATTATTATATCTATTAAACTATTATAACATTATTAGTATGTAAAATATAAAATAATTATTATTTTAAAATTTTTTTAATATATATAATAATTATAATAAATATTTATTATTATCATATTAAAAATATTATCAAAACTAATACATTATAATAATTTAAATTAAGATAATTAATTATTTTTATTTTGGATAATTAATGCAAATAAATCTAATTATTTATTCATACCTATTAATAATTGTCAATATTGAATTGATAGAGCTTTGTTAAGGGTAATCCATATTATAATTAAATATAGTATCATAATAAATAATTGTTGTTGAAACAGTGGCATAATAATATCTCAATTATTATTAATAATTATTATATATATTACTAATAATTAATATATATATTAGTTAAATATAACGATAATTTAACTATCATAACTAATATTTTTTGTTATTAATTATTATTATAAATCAAATAAGTATATCTAAATTCTATATTAGTATGCAAATTGTCTTATTATTTAATTATTTTGTTATTATAACATTTAAATATTATTATTATTTAAATAAATAATATGAATATTATAATCATTTATAATATTATTAAAAATTAGTTATAATAATTAGTCAAAATAATTCAATATTAATGATAATTTGATATTATTATTAATTGTTTGGATAAATTTAAATAAATAATTTACTAATTTATTAAAGCTTAATAAGTAATTTATTAAATTTAATTGTTATCAGATAAATTTATTATTAAGTTTATTGTTATTAAAATATTATATAATTATATTTGATTAATATATTTGATTTTATTCAAATATTAATAACTTATTATAAATTATAATCGATTAAAAGATCATCATAGATGATTTATTAAATAACTATTATTTAATATAATTTGGATAATTTATTCTATTAATTTATTAATATATAAATATTAATCCATGGTAATTATTATAATTATTAAAAAACTGTCTTATTCTTCAGTCGTGCTAGTTAAAATTAATACTATTATAAATTAGTATTAGTTAATAATTGTTCATAACAATTATTTAATAATCTTAATGTAATAAAATAGCTGAATAATTTTTAATAAATATAAGTAAATTTAGATTCATAAGATTTATTATAAACTATCTAGTTATAATTATCAGTGGATATCTTATTATATTTATAACTATAATTAATATAATATATTACTTATATGTATATTTACAAGTATATATAAATTAATTATTATTATTATTAATAAATATTATCTAATAAATATTATTAAATAATAATAATTATATTAACTAATATTACTATTATTATAGAAATTTTTAATAATACTAATTAATATAACTTTAAATACATATTTATTTATTAATTAATTACATAATCTATTTAATGATTATATATTTATAATAAAATATTTAATATTAAATTATTACAATTGTTAATATTAATCGAACTTATTAATTAATTAATATATATAAATTACAACTACAAATAATAAATTATAAAATTTATTTCTATTTGATAATTATTTATTATAAATTAACTATATTTAGTTATTATGGTATTTAAATTTTAAATAATAAATAATTATTATTTAAAAATTTATAACTAATTAAACCAATTTATATAATTATAATTATATAATAACTGACTAGTAATTAAATATAATAATTGATAAGTAATTAAATATTTGAATAATTATTAATATAATATATTAAAAAAATAAATTATACATTAACTATATTAATATATTTATATTTATATAACAATTATTTAAAATTGCTTATAATTAATTGTAATTTATTTCAAATTGTATTAATTAACATTTTAATAATTAAAAGAATTATATAATAATATGAAGTATTATAAATTAAATTTAATATTAAATTTAATTATAGATTTATAATTAATTAATTAATTATAATAATTTAATATACTATTTTGTTATTTATTTAATTGTATTAAATTGTATTAAACAATTTGTAAATTATCAAATAATTTATATAAATTATTTATTTATTAATATTATTAATTAATTATAATTAATTATGAATTATGTTAAACATTAGTTTATATGAATATAATTAATAATTTCTGAAGGGATTTAATTAAACTAATATAACATTATTAATATGTAATTAATATAAATAATTATTAAATAAATCTTATATTATATGTTTAACATAAATAGTATTAAATATATATTGTTTTAAATTAATATCAAATAAATAATATTAAATATATTATTAAATTATAATACTGTTAATTATTAATTATATAGATTAATTAATAAGCTAATATAATTCATAATAGATTATATTTATAATAACTAGTAATATTAACTAATAACTTATTCATAAAACTAATTATTAATTAAATATTTTAATTATATTATTAATAAATCATAATATATTATATTATATTTAATGATTTATAATATAAATTATAAATTATTTATAAAATAATAATTAATAATAATTAATTATTATCATAATATATTATATTATTCTAGTCATACTATAAATTGTTACTTATAATTTATATTAAACTATAAATTATATAATATTATATTATACTATAAATCAAATATTATAAACTATTAATAATATTTACAAAAAATTTATAAGATATTTATAATAATTATTAGTTATTAATACATACAACTATTATAGTTAATATTGACAAACAATAATATTAATTATTAATATTATTAATATTTAAATTAATAATATAATTTGTTTATATTACTAGATTTATTGTCGTATTATACAATTAAATTATTATATAATATAAATATATTAGTAACAAATAAAATATAATTAATATTAATAAATATTATTAGTAAGTTAATAAAATATTATTTTATAAATTAGTACTATCGATTAGTGCTTATTAAATAGTTTATTGAATAGATTAATAAATTACTAATTAGATTAAATAATTATAATAATATTTATTATAATTATATATATTTATTTATATAATTTATTATATTATTATTATTTATACTTGATATTATACTATAAATTAGTTATAGTATACTAATAAATAATAAGTTATATTAATAAGTTATTAATATAATATTTATTTAAATTATTATTAATTTAAATAATAACAAAATAGTTTTTTTATAAGTTGATTATAAAAAATTAATAATTAATTTTTTTAATTAAGTTATTAACAAATAGTATCATAAATTATAATATGATTTAAAATATAATATTTAATATATTAATTAAAATAAATCTATTTATCAAATCAGTTAAACAGTTAATAATTATAAAAAATATAATTATAAATAAGATAGTTCTTTAATAATTATAATAATTACCATGGATTAATATTTATATAATTAATAATTTAATAGAATAAATTATCCAAATTGTATTAAATAACAAGTATTTAATAAATAATCTATGATGATCTTTTAATCGATTATAATTTATAATAAGTTATTAATATTTGAAAAACAATTAACTTAATAATAAATTTATCTGATAACAATTAAATTTAATAAATTACTTATTAAACTTTAATAAATTAGTAATTATTTATTTAAATTTATCCAAGCAATTAATAATAATATCAAATTATCATTAATATTGAATTATTTTGACTAATTATTATAACTAATTTTTAATAATACTATAAATTATTATAATATTCATATTATTTATTTAAATAATAATATTTAAATGTTATAATAACAAAATAATTAAATAATAAGACAATTTTCATATTAATATAGAATTTAAATATACTTATTTGATTTACAATAATAATTATAACAAAAAATATTAGTTATGATAGTTGAATTATTGTTATATTTAACTAATATATATTAATTATTAGTAATATATATAATAATTATTAATAATAATTGATATATTATTATACCATCTGCTTCAACAACAATTATTTATTATGATACTATATTTAATTATAATAAGGATTACCCTTAACAAAGCTCTATCAATTCAATATTTAGAATTATTAATAGGTATGAATAAATAATTAGATTTATTTGTATTAATTATCCAAAATAAAAATAATTAATTATTGTAATTTAAATTATTATAATGTATTACTTTTGATAATATTATTAATACAATAACAATAAATGTTTATTATAATTATTATATATATTAAAACGATTCAAAATAATAATTAATTTATATTTCACATATTAATAATGTTATAATATTAATTTAGAACTATATAAATAAATTTATATTAAAATTAAACAGAATCACTTTTAATAATTAATAAATAATTATTATATAAATAATTTTATTATTATTATTTAAATATATTTATAACTTACATAATATAATTATATTGTAATATTATGAGGTGGGTTTGGAACTAATAAATTATTATAATTTATCTAATAGATAATTTTGAAAGCTTGTATATATATATATAATTAAAATAACATATTTAAAATAAATTAAATATTTATAATTATTTTACAATTAATTATATTAATTTTTATTAATATAATAGAATTATATTTATATTAAATATATAAATAATTTAGTTTATTTATTAAAATAATAAGAGTTATTATTAATTATATAATAATTGAAATAGTTAATATAATTTGAATTATTATGGATTATAATTATATTTTAATAATAATATAATTATGATATTTTTATTTATAATATCAAAAAACAAGATTTGAAAAATAATTATAATAATTTAAGCAAGAGATTTCAAATAGTCATGATTATTAACAATATTAGTTTAATTTAATTGATAATATCATAGAGCATGGATTGTTATATGGCAGCCGTGACTATGAAGCCTGGGAATTCTGCATTTTTTCAGCTGAAGATGGGGGTTTTGGCACCAGGTATTGAAGTTTATATAATCAAAACTTTAACTTAATTAATTTACTTATTATTAATTACATATTAAATATTACTAATATAAAAATTATAATATTAAAAATAAATTAATAATTAAATTAATATTAAAATTAAAATCCTTATAATAATTTAGTTAAATAAATAATTATTATTTAAAACAAACTTGTAAGATATAAAACAAGTATTTGATGACCAAATTATATATTATTTAATAAATAATATAACTAATATATTTATATTATTTTAAAATTATTTATATTATATTATAAATATAACATTATTATAATATTAGTAATAATATTTAATACTAATAATAATATCATTATTAATGATACTAATTTTTAATATATTTCAATTCTATTTGAATATTACTATTAGTATTATTATAATTTTTAAAATTATTTTTGATATAATATTTAAAAATAATTAGAAAGAATATTAAAAAATATTATTAATTAATAATAATTAATTTAAATTATTTAATTATAAATTTGATAATTAAATTTTTAATTTTTATTTAATTATTACTAATTATTATTGATAATAATTTATAATATATTAATACTACCTAATTAATTATAATAATTAGTTACTAATAATTATTAAATTATTTATTATGATAAAGTAATTGATACTATTAGTTAACATATTATTAGTTAATATAATAAAATAATAATCATAATATAGATATAACTTATTATAGTAAGATATTTAAAAAATAAATGTGTTTGCCGAACCAATTTAAATAGTTAAAACTATTAACATTTTATTTAGTCATAAAATATTTGTTAGTAATCATGTAACAAATAAATATTTAAGTTATTTATATAATTATTTATATTATTGAATAATCTAATAAGAATTAATTATATTAATCAATAGTTAAAATATATAATCAATTATATTATAATTATATATTGTTATTAAATCTCTTGCTCATTAATTTTTTGATTGTTATTATTTGTTATATATATTAATTATATTAGTTAATTAAATATAATATTTTAATGTAACTATTTTATGTTATAACTAAATATATTAGTAATAAATATTAATTACTATAGTATAATATTATTAATTTATTATTACTATTAAATAAGTTAATTAATTTTTTTATTAATATTAATTCAAGTTTAAATTAATTAAATACAATATTTATCTTCATAAAAAATTTATTTTTTAGCCAAAAAAACTCCTAAAAATTTTTTTGCTTTTTGCTTTTCTCTCTCTATTTTTTCATTTCCTTGTGTGTTCTGTCTGGTATTTTTAGGATGAATCAGGAGAGTTATAAGTCCCACACTTGACTGGATTTTTGCATTATCCCTAAACCTAAGAAAATTAAAACCCATTGCAATTCTGCCAGCATCCCATGCACGGCAGAATTTGTATTTTTTATTTTTTTATCTTTTACTATTTCAACTATTATCCTATTATCTAAAAATGAAAAGAAAAATAAAATAAAAAATAAAGCCCATAAAAATAATAAAAAGCTGGGCTTGACTACTGGACCCTATTGAGCCAGGCTCGATGGGCTTAGGCCTAGACCCTATTGAACCAGGCTCAACAGGCTTGGGCTTTGACCAATTAGGGTGTCTACAGTTACCCCTTTTTGCACATTTCCTATGTAACAGGAATTGTGCAAAGACATAGACACCCTACCTATGATCATCCCAACACATTCATTTTTTCATTTTTTTCATTTTTTCATTTTTTGTTTTTCTTGAAAAAGTAAACAGGGCTCCCTTAAACAGGGGCTCAACAACTTTTAGAAAAATAAATGGCTCCTCTAAATAGAGTCATAACAACTTTAAAAAATAAAAAGGCTCATTGACAATCATGTCCAAAGGAGTCATAGATCAGGTATGATAAAATTTGTAATGAAAACTCAAAGATTCACAATTCGAGTTCGAAATTCTAAAGGTTCAGATTCACAACAACCTTTCAACTTTGTAAGAATTCACTAAAATTTAATTCTCAAAATTTTATTTTCACAAGAATTCAAATATGCAAGATCTTAAGATTTGCACTTGCAAATTGCAAGACTCTCATCCACATTTAAAGATTCTCATTTGAATTTTGGAGATTCATATCCAAAAATTCAAAGCTTCTCATTCGAGTTAAATTTAGGGTTCACATCTAAAAAGTTTAAGCTTTTTCATTCAAAATTTAAAGATTCACATCTGATAAATTTCATGGTTTCACATATAAAAAATTCTCATTTGAAACTCAAAGATTCTCATTTGAAGATTCAAAGATTCTCATTTAAGACTCAAAGATTCTTATTTAAGGATTTCTTAAAGATTCTCATTTAAGACTCAAAAATTCTTATTTGAGGGTTCACAATTTTATCTTAAAAGCCTTCATCCAAAGATTCACGATTTTTTTCCATATGACTTTTCAAAGTCAAAATTTTGTATATAATAAATGTCATGACCAATGATGCAAATGCTTTTCTTAATGGTGTGAATGCAAAAATTTAGATTCTCAAAATACTAAAAATGTCATTTTCTCAACCATGAGTCAAATGTTTACTGCATAATGCAAATGCATAGCCAAATCAAAATTTTAAACATTATCTAGACAACAATGCAAATGCAATACATGTAATGCGGATGTCATTGTCATAAAATTCTAATGTGGTAACATGGTTCTCAAGTCCCCTTCATTTCACATTTTCCCATTTTAGCTTATCAGCACTTTACAACAAGTTTCATCAACTGATCCTCATCATTTTCATCACTTGATCATCATTCACAAGCTTCTCAGTAGTAGTAAGTTCAAAACAAGTTTCATCCTTTATCATTTGGTCACCACTCATAGGCTTCTTAGCACTAGCCATTTTAAAACAAATTTCATCCTTCATCATTTGGTCACCACTCACAGGCTTTTTAGCACCAGCCGCTTTAAAACAAAATTTGTCTTCTATCATTTGGTCACCACTCATAAAGTAAATTATAATAATTATTATTAAATTCATTTTAAATATTTTATAATATGTATATTATTATCATTTATAATTAATTATACTATTAATTGTCTCATTGTTATAAAAAAATATTATAATATAAATATAATTAATAGTCTATTTATATTCATTTATAGTTATTATTAATATATAATAATTTAACTAATAATATAAAAATGATCTAATACATAATTAATATTATTAATAAATTAGGCTAAAAAATTATAATTTATCTAATTAATAAATTATTTTATTGTAAAATAGTCTAATTAAAATATATTTTTACTATATACAATATGAAAAATATCTATTAACTATTACAACTATATTTTTCATATAATAAATTGTATGAAAAATATCTTAAATAACAATTTGAAATTATTAATATTCATAAGAATTATTAATAAATCTTATTATAAGCTTTAATAATAATTTATAATCAAATTATATATAATTAATATTAAAAAATTAATTAAAATTTATTAATATATAATAATTATTAATAAGTAATTTAAATTATTACTAAATAAAGACAATTTTTTTAAATAACTAATAATATTATAATTAATAATTAGATTATTAATTAAACATATTGAATTTATAACAATTATAATATGAATATATGTTAGCTTTCAGATTAAAATATTAATATAATATATATTATATATATTAAAAATATATATAATATGCATTGTATTAATAAGATATTATTTCAAATCTTTATCTCCTTTTGTTTGGTCATATAACAATTGTTTTTTATCATACATGATTATTCGAAATAAAATAATAATAATTTAATGAATCTGTTTACTGAACCAGTTCAAATAGTTATGACTATTTGAACAATTCTATACTTCAAATCATTATAACTTTTTGTTATGTCATAAAATAATTATTCCTATTCATATAAGCTTGTTCAAAATAAAACAATACTAATCTAATAATACTTAAATTAAATATTATATTTTAAAATTTATATGAATTAAAGATTGTAACTATTATAATTTAATACTAATATTAATAATTATATTTATATAATTAAATACTTATTCACTGATATTAAGTAAATAAATATATTATTATATATTAGTTAAAATTAATGTGTAACAATTGTATATTAATTAAAAATTATATTTAACTTAAGTTAAATTACATACAATTAAAGATTATTAATAAAAACAAAATTATAAAATATAATATATAGTTATTTTAAATTAATTATAATATCAATAATTATTAAATTATAATTAATAATAAATTATTGTATCATTTAATAGTACATTTAAATTATAATATAACTTTTTTATATTATAATTGTCATATAATATATTAATTATGTGATATACAGTAATTTAATTAAATAGTATTAAATATAAAATAATTATATTCAATTATAATTAGAAATTAACTAAATTAATTTCTACAGTATTAAATTATTATCTTTAATTTATTAAAGACTAATTCGATAAACTATAAATTTATTTAATAATTAAAATTTAATTATAATAAGCTTATTATAAGCTTATAATTGTAATACTTTTAGATAATTAAATTGTTATATTAATAATTAATTTACTAAGGTAAATTATATAATAATTTATACAATTAAATTCATATAATATATTAATTATATTATACTATAATAAATATATAATGTTTATATATTTTGATATTAAATATTATTAATAATTATATTATTATTATAAATTAATAAAATAATTAATATATTATAATAAATTGTTATTATTATAATATTATATATATAACATTATATCAATATAGTAAATTGTTAGCATATTATATTAGTTATTCAAATATTTATTTATTTATTTATTAATATAATGTTTATTCAATTATTATTAAATATTTTGCAAATTATTATTATTAATTTTTAATAATTAATATAAATTATTAATTATTTAAAATTGTTATAATATAAATTATAATAAATATTAATATAATACAATTTTTATTATTATACTATAATAATATAAATATATTAATATATAAATTATTATAATTATAATTATGAAATTAATAAAATTTAATTAAAATTTTAATTACTATTTTATTAATTTAAAACAATTAAATTGGGTTTTATGAATATAAATTATTTATTATCTTAATATAAGCTTATAATATTAATCAATTTGAAATTTATTTATAATTTATATTATAATATAATATATTAAATTATAAAATATTATTAATAATATTTAATTATAATAATTTATTAAATTATTACATGATACTATATAAATTAATTATTATAATAAATAGTAATAATATTATAAATATTAACTAATATATGACTATTAGTTTAAAATTGAAATGATATTAATATATTAAATTATAATAGCCAAATTGATAATTATACTATATAATTACTAAATAAAGATTAAAAATAATATTGTAATTTATAAGCCAAGTTATTTTAATTGTTTTCATTATCATTTTCAGATTTTTATATTATATCCATCCCTGTACTTATACCAAAAGGATATTTTAAATTTAAGTTATATATTTATTATAACATTAAAATAATATTAGTATTAAATTAATATTTAATGATTAAATGACTAAAACTAATATTTATTAGAATTAAAAGAAGTTGATTTATATAACTATTGGGTTTTATAGTGAGAAAAATTAAATCAACTATAAATTAGTTAACTAGAATTTAATGAATTGATATTATAATATGGATTATAATAAATGGTTACTATATTATATTATATATATAATAATTGCTTATTATAATCCATATTATAATTATTTAATGAAATATTATTAATATGTATAATAATTTATTTATCCCAAATTTAATATTATAATGTTAATTAGATCATTATAATTAATTATAAATTATTATCAATTAATAATTTGTTAATATTAATTAAAAATACTATCTCAAATTAATATTTATGTATTTTAATTATAATTTAAAATTATATAATTAATATACTATTATTAATTAATATTTAATTATAATATTTAAATATTAGAATTGTTTTAATAATTGTTTAATAAATTAATTAATCATTAATTAAATATAAATTTATTAAAATTTATACTATAATTTAATTATATTTAAAATTGACATAATAAATTACTATTAATATTATTATTTTTTAATTCAAATTTATATTCACAATATAATTTTAATCACATTATAATTATTTAATGAAATATTATTAATATTATCTAATGCTATTTATATATTCTATTAATTATTAATATTAAATATTAAATATTAACATATAAATAATAATATTATTATTAATAATAGAATTATATCAGTATATTTTTAAATACTATTATTATTAATCATAATAATATCAAATTATTTATATTTTTATAAATTAATAATTAATGTATAATTATTTGTAACATTAAAAATATTATTTAATTATTATATGTTATAAATATAGTATATTAATAATTTATTAATTGTTCATAAATAATTTTCTATTAATTTAAATAATATTTTAATGTAAATTAAATAATACAGTTTATTATTATTTATTAGTTTATTAATATTATTATATATTTATTAATAATATATTATAATAATATATCAATATTACAATAATTATCATAATATATAATAATAATATTTAATCTTCATTTATAAATATAGTATAATAATTTCAAATTTATTAATTAAATTAATTACATAATATGTAAATTAAATAAAAATAATTTTTGAAATATTATTAACTATTTTAAATAATATTTACTATTACAAACAACAATTATATATGATTTATTTCAATTAATATATAGTACTATATAATTAGTAAAATTAATTTAAAATTTAAATAATAAACAATTGTTTATATATTCTATTAATTATCTATTTTAAATAAATTAATTATTTGATAATAATATTATCAAAATTACTATTCTAATATTATATTATTCTAATCTATTATAATTATAATAATTATAATTATAATATTACAAAAGGATTAAGTTATTATATTTATTATTAGAACAAGTTAATTACTAATAATTAATATTATTTAGAATAATTTAATAATATATTTGATAAATATACAATAATTGATAACATTGTTAAGACACGAAAGTAATAATATTTATGTATCAAATAAATTAAATCTATTATATTAAACTTGTTTGATATTATATTAATTATTTAATTTTTAGTTATACTTATAAAAATAATTTATAAACAGTTATTAATAAGACAATTAATAACTAAAAGATTTAGAAAATAAATCTATTTATTGAACAAATTCAAATCGTTATGACTATCTGAATAATTATTTATTTCAAATTCTTATGACTTTTTTGTTTTGCCGTAAAACAATTGTTTAGAATAATTATACTATAATTATTATTAGTGTTAATATAATAACTGTATATTATATTAATTTTATGTATATTATTTAGTAATTAATTATATATAGTGAATATAATATAAATTACTATATATTAAATCTATTTAAATAATTGATATTATTTAATAATATATATTATATTAATAATCTAATATAAATTAATAATATTTTATATAAATAAATTTATATATTATATCTATATAATATAAATTTAATTTAATATCATTATGAACATTGTTAAGGGCAGAAATATAATTAAATGTACATGTGAATAGTCTAATTTATATTATATATTATAAATTAACATAATATTAAATAAGTATATTTTAGTATTAATATAAATTATTATTAATATATTAAAATTTATTAATTATTAGTATATAATTATAATATATTATTTATTTAAAAATAATAATAATATATTAATTTTTGGAATATTAATAAATTAGTATTATTTTATTTCAAATAAGCTAACATGAATTGAAACAATTGTTTTATTACAAAACAAAATGTTACAATTATAATTATAAATTATAATTTTTAAATAATAATATTAATTGTAATTATATCAATATTACATTACTAATTATATTATTATTATTATTATTATTATATTAATAATATATTATACAAAATAAAAGGTCATAACGATTTGAAATATATAATTGTTCAAATGGGACATAATTATTTTGAATGTGTTCAAAAAATAAATTTATTTTATATATTTTGACTTAGTAATCTTTGGAATATTAGTAAATTTATATTATTTTATTTGAAATAAGCTTGTATAAATAGAAACAATTGTTTTATGGCAAAACAAAAGGTCATAACAATTTGAAATAGATAATTGTTCAAATCTCCTACTTATTAATAAAAAATTTATAAAATATCAATAAATTTATTATTAATAATATTGTTTATGTTAATTATAGTTTATTAATTTTATTAATAATTCAATTAATATTACGTATATAAAATTAGTTATGACTATTTAATAACAATATGTAATATTAAATATTAATAGATATAATAATAGTTGATAAATTAAAATAATAGTTAAATTATAATAATTAATAAGTAAATGTTTATCATTATAATATATTTAATTTATTTAATTATATAATATTATTATATATTAAATATTTAAATTAAATATTTATTATAATATAATAAATATTATATAATTATATAATTAATTTAATTATATAATAATATTAATTTTATTAAACAATTGAATAATAGTTATGTATAATTTATCAAACTAATATTTAGATAATTAATCATATTAATTATGAATATAAATTATTTATCATATTTAAATTTAATAATTATATTTATAATGTTAATAAATAATGATTATTAAATTAATAATTTAATTTATATTTATAAATTATATATAACTAGTTATATAATTAAATACTTATTATTAAATATATTTATTATACTATACATAAATTTGTATAAAAAATAAATTATAATTTATTAATTTAATTTCAAATATGCCTATTTAATAACTTATATTATATAACAGTTAATATTATAAATATAAAATCTTATTAATTATAATAATTTATACTTTATAATAGTCTATTATTTTCATATTATTTTTAAATTAATAATATAATTAATTATTATATTTATAATTTATAAAGAATATTTAATATAATACAATATAATTATATTATTTATAATGATTATTACAAATATATTTTATATATAATTTATTAACATATAACTTAATTATAAATTTATAATTTAATTAATAAAATATATTATATATTATATTAATTAATATATAAAATAATATAGTTATAATATTATCGAATATAATATAATACTAATAGCCATCTCAGAGGAAGATGATGAAGAGATATGGAGGATGTATTTCAATGGCCCAACTAATAAAATATTTTATTAATGAGTAATTAATATAATATATATTATTATTATTAATTGGTTTATGGATTATTAAACCATTATAATTATTATATTATATATTATATATTATATTTATTATAAATTTAAATATATTCTAAATTATATTTAATATTTATATATAGACTGTTAAGTTATATTATTTAATATAATGGTATTTTAAATATGAAGCCTACACCTTCTTTGTATCTTAAAAACTATTTTAGTCCTAAAACGTTTTTGTATTCACTTTGAAGCCTAGTTAAGACCTTTTCAAATCCTAACAAATACATACTAATTAGAAATCAAATAAGTAATTATTTATAACAATTGTTTAATATTAAATTAATTATATTATATAAATTTAGTAAACTATTCAAATAATAGTACAAAAAGTATTAATAATAAATTGTTATAAATAATTACTTATTTGATTTCTAATAATATTAATTAAAATTTACTATTTAATAGTATTAATTATAAGTTTGAAATAGATAATTGTTCAAATGGCCATAACTATTTGAACCGATTTGATAAAATGATTTATGTTTTAAATCTCCAACTTCTTAATTTTTGAAATATTAATAAAGTAATATTATTTTATTTTGGATAAGCTTTTATGAAATGAAACAATTGTTTTATGATAAAACAAAAGGTCATAACGATTTTAAAATGATAATTGTTTAAATAGTCATAACTATTTAAACTTGTTTGGTAAACTGATTTATTTTTTAATTTCTTGCTTATTAATTTTTTGAATGTTAATAAAATAGTAGTATTTTATTTTGAATAAGCATGTACAAACTGAACAATTATTTTATGACTAAACAAAGGGTCAGAATGATTTGAAATAAATAATTGTTATAATAGTCTTAATTATTTGAATTGGTTCAACAAATACATTTATTTTTTAAATCTCTTACTTATTAATTTTTAGAATATTATTAGTTTATTATTAATTAATAATTAAATATGTATTGTAATTAATTATAGTAAATAAAATTAGTTATTTAAAATATTAATTATTAATATATTCTATAAATTATTAATAGAATTATATTTAATATATAAATATAAATATTTTAAAATTTATTAAATATTATTATACGAATATAAATATTATTATTCATAATTGTTGTTTAGCAATATTTTGAATCTTATAATATTATATTATATTATAATTAAATTATAGTCAAATTAACTAATATAGAAAGGGGAAAAAACTACAATAAAATATTTTATATAGTTATTTTATAATAAAATATTTATAAATAAACATTATAAAAAATACGATTAGTTTCCTCATACTAATCTGTATATTAATATATATTATGGAATATGAAATTATATTATTAATCTAATTTGATAATAAGATAAAATATAATAGTTATATTTTATTATATTAATTAAATCATAATTTAAAATAATTTATTATCATAATATGAAATATTTTAGTATAATTAATATTAAAATAGATAATCATTCAAACACTATAGATAATTTATTTCATAATATTTTTGTAATAAATTAGTATATAAGTTATTTTGTATTATATAATAAAATACTATTTTATTAACTAATAAATTTATTTATTTGTTATAAGCTTGTAATTTACTATTCAAAATACTCTAATTTATTAACACTAATTGAAATAATCTATTTTATATATATTGATAATAAATATAATCTGTTATCATGGTTATTATTGTTAATTTAAATTATTATTAATATTATTAAATATTAATGTACTAATCAATAGTACATTATAAGCTATGAATTAAACAAATTTAATCTATATTATATAATTAATTATTATAATGTATTATAATTGATTAATGTATTAGTTTAATAACATATTATATTAATTTTATTTGTTATAAGCAATAGAAAGGATCTTGTATTCTTTATTAAACCAACATTTAAATATTAATTAATAAGTAAATGTATTCAAATATTATTAAATTTTAAATATTTATAATAATTATTAATATTAAAAATAATTAAATGGTAGAGATCAATCATTAATTAATTTTTAAATATTTAAATAACACAATATTAATAAAATTTAATTAAATATTATAATATTATAATATAATATTAATATATATTATATTATTTGTAATTTTTAATTAAATATTATATTTATTTAATTATAAATAATATATGTTATTCAATAGATCAAGTTAAAATATTAATTTTAATAAATAAATAGTCAAAATAATTGACTATAAAAATCGTCAATGAATTAATATTTATAAAATATTATAAAATTAATATTCAAATATTTTAAAATATTTAACTAATATTAAATATTAGTAATATTAAACAATATATTATATATTGCATTAGCTTATATAATAATTAAATTATTAGAAACAATTGTAAATATTTTAATTATTGTTATTAATTAATATTAGTTAATTTATTAATTAACATTTTATTAATTAGCAAATGTATTTAATTAATTATGTACTATTTGATAATAATTTTAATTAATATTTATACTATAATATAAAATATTAATTATGTTAAATATTTATAATTAATAATTAATTGTTAATTAGGATATATATGTACTAGAATATATTAATGATTATTATTAAATGTATAACCCATTTAAATTTAATTATTTAAAATATTAAATAAGTTAATAGAGATTATTAAACTAATATAATAAGTTAAATTATCAACTAATTGATAATTATATAAGATTATATAAGTTAATATTTGAATTATGTTTTAAATAAATGTTTTTGTTCATAAAATTGATAGATAATATCAATTTAGTATGATTATAATATACTAATAAATCTTCATAATTTAATAATCATTTTTATCCTTTGCATTTTTTTTTGTATATTCCTTTACATGTTTTGAAATGTTCTTGCATATGCTTGTGTGATTTTGTTTGAAATAAATATATGTTTGATTACTTGCATATGCTTAGATTAAGTACATTGTTATGCATTGAAATAATTTGGATTATAATTGAACAATTATGCTTTCATAATTTCTTTGCTATAGCATATGTGCTCATCATGTTTGGAAAATCATGCTTATATAATTTTTGTTATGACATGATGATAATTGAACCTCATTGCTCATTAGTACTTATGATTTATTAATATATGAGCTTTTGGTTCTTGTTTGGATAAGATAGCTTATGAAATATTACTATTATCATTTATGCATGTATTGAATGAATCTTTCATATGCTTAAAGTATGTTTGTTCTATGAAAGTTGAATAAAATTGCTAACAATTGGTATCAAAATTGCTAAAGATTTTTTAACTTTCATAGATGCTTATTGATGTGCCTATCTTTGATATAGTCTGTACCTCTCATGCAAAATTGTGTGTGCCTTATATTGATTAATCCTTATTTTGAAAATGAGGAGAAATCTTATAATGCAATTTTGCTTCATTTGTTTTGTGATAACAATTGGTAATTAAATATTAATAATAATTAATATTTAATAATTATTATAAATATTTTATTAGTTTAATTAATATTATATTATTATTTTACTAATTACTAAATCTATACAATTATTAATTAATATTATATTTATTATATATTATAATTATATATAATAAATATATAAATTTAATTCAAATAGATTTATTATTAGTATATTATTTTGAATAATATTTCCTTATAATAATCTTATTCAAAATAAAATAAATTAATATAAACAGGTAATAATTATATTTATTAATTATAAAATAGATCAAATATAATTTAGTTTGATATTTTAATTAATAATTTTAGTATGATACTTAATTACGATTCTAAATAGTAATAATTATCTGAACTCAATGTATTTGAAATATTTATTTTAATATTAATAAATTAGTATAAAAATTATTACTATTTAGAATCGTTATAACCTTTTAATGTCGTAAAATAATTGTTTTATTAATACAAGCTTAGAGGAATAAAATAATACTAATTTATTAATATTTTCTATATTATTAAGTAAAAAAATTAAAAAATAAATATGTTCATTGAATCAATAATTTGATTATATTATATAAATAATATTTGTTTATAAATTTAATAAGTAATTTATAATTGCTATAATTAAAATTAAATATAATTAAATTATATTTTATTCACAGGTCAATTATTAAATATAGTTTATAATATATAATTTAATAACTATTATATAATAATATTATTATATTATTATAAATTAGATTATTATCTAATTATAACAATTATTTTAATTTTAAATTAATAAGTAAAAATTTTAATTACATAAATAAATTAGATTTAATATTTAAAATTAATATATATTATAATATTAAGTATAACTAGTAAAATTATACTTAATAATAATTATTAAAATATTTGTTAAATATTTTGAAAATTAATAAATATAATTATTTATTAGTTATATTAAATTAAAATCAATAATTCATATTAATATCTTTATTTTATTATCATACAAGCTTAATCAAAATATAATTTATCTAATAATTATGGTTTAATTAATAAAATATATAATTATTATCCAATAATTGGGTTTAATAAATAAGCATATTGAACAAACAAATTTCTTAATAAAATTATAATCTATTAAATAATAATGATTAGTTTTAATAATTTAATTAATTTAAATATTAATTAGAACAACTAATTATTACTATATATAATAACTATATTATATAAGAACAATAATTTTAATAAAAATATTATAATTATTAAAATTATCGATAATAGTTTATTGATTATTTTAAAATTATCATTTTAAATTAATTTAACAAAATAGCTTTATTTTCTAAAATTTTACTTATTAATAAATTTATATTATTTTATTCAAAATATGCTTGCATGAACAGAACCAATTGTTTTTTGACAAAACAAAATATCATAACATTTTGAAATAGATAATTGTTTAGATAGTCATAACTATTTCAACTTGATCGATAAGAAATAATTGTTTTACAACAAAATAAAATGTCATAACAATTTGAAACATATAATAGTTCAAATGGACATGACTATTTGAACTGGTTCGGCAAACTAATTAATTTTTTAAATCTTCAACTTATTAATTTTTAGAATGTTAATATATTAGTATTATTTTATTCCAAATAAACTTGCATGAATAGAAATAATTGTTTTATAACAAAACAAAAGATCATAACGATTTACAATATTTATAATATATATTGTTATTTTATATATCAATAGATAAGGCTTGCACTGAATATTATATTATAATATAATGAATTAATAATTAAGTAATAGCTTAATATTAAATTGGATAATTTATAATAAGCTTTTATTATTTATAATAAATTTATTATAATAAATAGTTTACTTATACTTAAAGAATTATTTATTTAAAAATAATTATAATCTTAATAAATAGTTATAATAGATATTTATAAGTAATATTATAACATATAAATATTAGTTATTTAGATTTATAATTATTATCAAATATATTTATATTAATTATATGAATAAATTATAAATTATAAACTATAATATATTATAAATATATTTTTTCTATAAATAAGTTTATCTAATATTTAATTATATAATTATAATATTACTATAATTTAATATAACTATTATATATTATTATATTAATAAATTAGATAATTATTCAATTTTATAATGATACTAAAAATTATGTATTATAATTAATAGATTATAATTAATAGTAATATTAAAAATTAAGAATTATTATAATAATTTATTAATTAATAAATTTAAATATTAATTAATTGAATATTATTTTAATATAATTATTTTATTAGTATAAATATTAATAATAGTCATATTTTGAATTAACTATTAAATTTAATAATCATTAATTATTCAAATTTATTTTTGTTATTTAATATATATATTGTTAATTAAATATTACTAAATCTTATAAAATTATTAATAATAATTATCTACATTATTAAAACTAATAAATATTTAACTATTGTATAATATATAATTAAATATATTGTAATAATTATAATATAATAATTATCTTAATTATTAATATTTATTATATCAGGTTATATAATATAATTTATATTATATATTTATAATTTATATTTATTTTAATATTAAATAGTTTTATTATTTGTTTAAAATAATATATATTTATTAATAATAAGTATTATTATGTTAAATTAGCATTATTAATATAATAATAGATTTATTAATTTATATTATTACTAAATATATATTATAGTATTAAATATAACTACTAAAATTAATATTTAAATTTAATAACCCTAATTATTATATAATAATAATTTAGTATTATTATATTCTAATTGATTATTTTACAGTGTAAAATAATTTAGTGGAATATATTTAATTTATTTAATTATCTATTAAATTTAGTTAATTATTAAATTTAATTATCTCTATAAATTATATTATAACTAGTATAAATTAATAGTTAATTTATAATTAATAATTCTTATGATTTAATTATATAATTTAGTATATTAATTGTTATATATAATTCCATTTAAGCTTGTATTATATTATAATTATGTATGAATCATAATAATTATTTATTTTAAATATTATTTTATTTAAATTAATAAATAATAAATAATTATAAATAAATATTATTGATTAAATCATAACTATTTAATATGAATAATTATCTGAAATTATAATAATTAAATTAAATAAGTATAATTTTAATATTAAATTATCAAAATGATTTATCTATTTATTAATTATTAATTTATTTAATAATTAATAACTATATATCATAATAAAAATAAAAATTAATATATATGGGAGCCTTTTATTGTTTAATAGATATAATAAAAATTATTATTATGTTGCTGGATAATATAATTGATAAAAATAATTATCAATATTGTCCATTTGTTTTGTCACAAAACAATTGTTTTAGTTCATAAAAGTTTAAATATTAATGATGAAAAACATTTACTTAAATTTTATTAATTATATTTTACACAGAAATATTATAAACTATTATTAATTTATAATAATATAATAGTAAATATTATAAGTTTATTTATATTTGAAAATTAACACATAATTTATAAATTATTAAAGATTAATATAATAATTTATATTTATAATTATAATTAAGTTATTATAAATCTACTAAGTTTAGATAATTATAAATTATAATATATTTATTGAATTCCATTGTTATAATGTTTAATAAAATTTAACAATTATAATTAATTATAATAATTATTATTTGATTAATATATATAATTAGATTATATATATTAAATTATTAATGATAATTTATTATTATTAATATAATTTAAATTAATATTAATAATTAAATCCTAAATTAATAAGTAAAAAATTTTAAAAATCAATCTATTTATTTAATCATTTGAAAATGAGTAAAAATATAATAATTAGTTATTATTTTATTGTATTAACTTGTAAAATTATTTATTTATCAATTATAGTAGTAATTAATAAATTGTTATATAATATTTAATAATATAAATTTCAAGTTATAATAAATTATATAATTAGTAATAATAAATAATAAGCTTTAATATATAAATATTATATAATATAAATATAATTAATAACACTAATATATCAATAAAATAATATTGAATAATATTATGATTAACTTATTATTAATAATATATATGTTCTATTATATTTATAAATATTTTAATTAATAATAATTAAATTTATTTATAACTTAATAAATTGATTATTAACTATTTGATTATTTTTGCATTAATTAGAATTATTATATATAATAATTATATTATATATAATACAATTTTGTTATTATAACTTAATATAGATAATGTTATATTAAATATTTTATTAATTCTTTAACAATAAATAATTAAATACTATTATTATATATTATTTAATTATTTATATAAATTAATTTTAAATAATATATAAATTATTAATTATTATTATAAATTATAATTATTATATAATAATTGTGATTTAATTATATAATAAATAATTATTAATAATATATTAACATAACTATATTATATTATATTTAATATATATATAACTATTATTGATGAACCCGTTTAATCTATTTACAATATAATTATAAATAATATATAATTAATAATTTAATTATAAACTCTTAGTTAGTTTAAATAATAATATTATTAATTATTATTATAAGAGCAATAATATTAATTATAATAATAAATAATACTCAAAATATAACTAATAGTAATAATTTTAATTATTATTAATATTTCCAATATAATCATATTTAATTAATTATAACTTAATTATAAAATAGATTAAATAATAATATACTTAATTATTATAATAATTAATAAACACTAATATATCAATAAAATAATATTGAATAATATTATGATTAACTTATTATTAATAATATAGATGTTCTATTATATTTATAAATATTTTAATTAATTAATTAAAGTTTATAAAATATAATTATTTAAACTTGTCCGGTAAACAAATTCGTTGTTTTAAATCTCTTAATTATTAATTTTCAAAATATTGATAAATTGGTATTAAAATAATTAAATCAATTAAAGTTTAAATTAAATTAATTTAAACTTAAATTAGAATGATATTCAAATAGTTATGAATATTTGAATTATAAGATTTGAATTATTGATTTTAATAATTATTTAAAATTGATAATTAAAACTATAAAATAGATAATATTGATATAATTTATTAAAATAATAATAATAATATTTAATAATATTAATTTAATTTTATAATATATTATAAATTAATATTTAATATATTTTTATATATTAAAATAGTTTAGTTATATATCAAATTATTAATATTATAATAAATATAATTATAATATATTTAATATAAATATAAATAATATTAATACTTAATTATTTATTAATTAAATAATATTATAATATATAAATATTATTAGATAGTATATTTTAATATTACTTAATTATATATAATCTAAATTAGATTTATAATATATAATATATTTATATATATATTAATAATTATTATTTAAACTAACTATTTGATAATTTAATAATTATAAATAACTATAATTAATTATTAAAAAGTGGATTAAATATAATCTAAATTAATATAATAATATTAATTATAAGTATTAACATACTTAATATATAATAATTTATAAGAATTTAAAATTTAATATTAACTTATTATTAATTATATTAATAATTAATAAAAATAAATTATCTATAAGTTAGGAATATGTTTAATTTATTAATAACTATTTGAAATTAAATATTAAAACTATTATAATTTATTAAATATATAACATTTATTTCTATTTATATCATAAATGTATTGATAATTAAGTCAATTTGTAATATTGTATTATTATTAATTTATATTTGTATAATTATTTAAATAACATCACATTATTATTAATATATTATAATTATAAGATTACAAATTAATAATTATATATAATTTATAAATATAATAAATTTATATTATTTTATATTAAATTATAATTATAAAATATAAAATAATAAGAAATTATTTATTCTAATATAATTTTATAAAAATATAACGGTTATTTTTAATAAATAATTACAATGTAATATAATTAAATTATCATTAATAATTATATAATTGAGCAATTATTTATTTTAAATCTTTATGATTTTTTGTTTTATCATAAAACAATTGTTTTTGTTCATATTAGCTTATTCGGATTAAAATAATATTAATTTATAATATTTTGATAAATTAATAAGTAAAATATTTTTAAAATAAATACATTTATAAAACATGTTCAAATAATCATAACTATTTGAATAATTATCTATTTCAAATTGTTATAACCTTTGTTTCATCATATTAAATTATTAATAGTATTTAATAATATTAAATTCAAATCTTAATATGGTACAAATAATTATATAATCTAATTAATTATTTGAATAAAATAGTTTTATTAAAAGAATATTTAATAAACTCTTAAAGAATTTATTATAATCATAACTATAATTATAATAGTTTTATAATTTTATTAGTTAAAAATTATTAAAGTATAAATTTATAAATTATTAACATTTTATAAATTAGTTCTATAATTATAATGATCTGGAAATCATAGTGTATATTTATGATTATAAATAGTTATTAAAAATAAATAAAGATATTTATTCTTTATATTTATAAAGAATATTATAAATTCTTAGTTTAATCAGTTTAAATCGAATTATTAACTAAAATAGTAATAATATATATTATAATAGATATTAAATATTGTTAATAATGTGTTTACTGAACAAATTCAAATGGTTAAGACTATTAGAATAATTATTTATTTCAAATCGTTATTATTATTATATATATAATAATTAAATTATTATAATTTGATAATATATTAATTATTATTACTATATCTATTATTAAATTATAATAATAATATCATTATTAATAATTAGTATTATAGTAATACTTTAGTTATAATTATAGTTAAACATAATATAATAATAAGTTATAATAAATTAATTATTTGAACAGATTAAATTATTATATTAATTTATAATAATTTATAAATATATTTAGATAATTATTCAAATAGTCATGACTATTTAAACTTGTTTGGTTAACTTATTCTTTTAACTATAATACTATACTAATAATATATATTTAAATTAGTTAATAATTTTATAATAATCAAATAGTACAATAATTAAATGTATATGTGAACAGTCTATTGAATCAATAATTTATTAATCAATAATTAAAATAATTATGATTATTTTAATTCTATATCTTTATATTATAATTAAGAATCAATATTTCACTCTAAATAAGCTTATATGAATAGAGATGGATAATTGTTCAAATAGTCATAACTATTTGAACTGATTTGGTAAATAGATTTAATTTTTAAATCTCGTATTAATTTTTCAAATATTAATAAATTAGTATTATTTTATTTTGAATAATTTTGTATAAATAAAAACAATTATTTTACGACAAAACAAAATATCATAACAATATGAAATAGATAATAGTTCATATGGATATGACTATTTAAACTTGTTTGGTAAATAGATTTATTCTTTAAATATCCAACTTTTAATTTTTAGAATATTAATAGATTAATATAATTTTATTTAGAATAAACTTGTGCAAATAAAATAGACTTATTTTTTAAATCTTTTACTTATTAATTTTTAGAATTTTAAGAAACTAGTATTATTTTACTTTGAATATGCTTTTATGCACAAAAACAATTAGTTTATGACAAAACAAAAGGTCACAATTATTTGAAATAGATAATTGTTCAAATAGTCATAACTATTTGAACGTGTTCAGAAAACAAATTTATTTTTTAAATTTGTACTTATTAATTTTTAGAATATTAATAAATATACTAATTTAAATAATAATTAATTATTATTACAAATAATCAAATATTTGTAATTAAATATTAATTTATATTTATTAATAAAGTTATTGAATATCTAAATATATTATAAAATAATTATATATATAATATATTAATGTATAATTATAATTTATAAGAATAATTTGTATTAATTATTAAAATAATTAACTATTATAATTATAATTTAATATAAATAAAATTCTTAGTTATATTATTATATAATATTTCAATAATATACAATTAATAGTTTACTTTTATATATTTGATTACTTTAAAAAATCGATAATGAATCTTCCAATAATATATATAATCAACTATTACTTATTATATTTAATTATATAAATTTTAAAGCTTATTATTAACTTAATTTGATTATAAACTCATTGATCAAATTATTACTAAATACTAAATATTTAATGTATATTTTAAAATATAGAATAAATAGTCGCTATTTGAACTGGTTTGATAAAAAAATTTATTTTTTACGTTATATTCAATATTATAATTATTATTAATTATTCATGTTTTGGTAATAACATGAAGTTGGATGTTAAGGCTGTATATGGGAGCTTAAGGGCTACAAATGGGCTAGTATGTTGATGGAAAAGATGGCACTGGGCTAGCTAATATAGGTAGGATGAAGTCTTATTCATAATAGGATAGTATGGAGAATATTATTATTTTATTAAACTATAGTTATTTACTAATAATTTTAATTTCTTAATAATTATTAAGAAATAAAACAAATTTGATATTAATTTGTAATAATCAAATTAAATAATTATCTATGTGTAATATAATAACATGGCTTGATCAATAAAATTTAATATAGAATTTTAATTATATTTATGCTCAAATAGTCATAACAAAAATAATTAAATTGAATACTAATAATATTTTAAATAGTTATGACTTAAATAACTTGTATAGCTTATAATTATATATAATATATAATATAATAGTATTATATTAAAATTATAATAATTATTTAATTAATAATTTTTAACTATTTAGAAATTTATATAATAATAATTAATAGTTATTATGTATTTATAATCTATTTGAAATAGTATTTTGAAATCTAATAAGTAAGAGATTTAAAAATAAATATGTTTACAAAGCCAGTTCACTTAGTTATAACTATTTTAACAATTATTTATTTCAAATTGCTATGACCAGTTGTTTTGTCATAAAACAATTATTTCTATTCATCTGGTCTTACTTGAAATAAAGTAATACTAATTTATTAATATTATGAAAATTAATAAGTAATAGATTTAAAAAATGAATCTATTGGCATGACCAATGCAAATAGTTATGACTGTTTGAACAATTACCTTTAAAAAATGATTTAAAAAATGAATCATTATGATCTTTTGTTTTATCATAAAACAATTGTTTCTATTCATACAAGCTTATTCAAAATAACATAACTCTAATTTATTAATTTCCAAAAATTAATAAGTAAGAGATTTAAAAAATGAATCTATTTTTCGAATAAGTTCAAATAGTTATAACTATTTGAACAATTACCTATTTCAAATAGCTATAGCTATTATTGTTTATAATAATAATAATATTAATTTATATTATTTAAACCAATTCAAATAGTTAAGACTATATGAAAAATTATTTATTTCAACTTGTTTTAACCTTTTGTTTTATCATAAAACAATTATTTAAGCTCATAGAAGCTTGTTCAGAATAGAATAAAATTAATTTATTAATATTTCAAAAATTTATAAGAGATTTAAAAAATAATTTTACTTACGAAACCAGTTCAAATAATTATAACTATGTACATAATTATCTATTTCAAATCATTATTAGTTTTCTTTTTGTCATAAAACAATTGTTTTTGTTAATATAAGTTTGTTTGAAATAAAATAATGCTAATTTATTAATATTTAGAAAATTAATTAGTAAGAGATTTAAAAGGTAAATATGCTTACCAAACCATTTCAAATACTTTTGACTATTTGACTAATTATCTATTTCAAATCATTATAACCTTTGATTTTGTCATCAAATAATTTGTTCTATTTATACTATTTTATTCCAAGCAATTGTACTATAATATCTTTGTTATATTATTATTATATTAACTTGATTAATATTATACTATTTATTTATTAATTTAATTAATATTAATTAATTATATTTATAATCATAACTAATTTTATATTATTATTATTTAAATTATTATAATGTTTATTAATAATATAATTATTATAAACAATTATAATATATCCATCCCCGTATAATAATATAATTTAATTAAATTTATTCTAATTTATAATATTAATATGAAATTAATAATAATAAATTATTATATTTATAATAAATAGATTATAAATATTTTAATTAAAATTAATGAAATAATTAAATATAAATTTAATAATAATAGTACAATTGTCACTTAGATGTCCTAATTTATTTAAATTATTTTAAATTATTATATTTATTTAACTTTGATATTATTACAAATAAAAATTAATATTCACTATAATTATTTATATAATATAAAGTATTATATAGATATGAAATAATTATATAATTTAATTAATATTTAATAACATATTAATATAAATAATAATAATAATTATTATTATTATATTTAACTTATTATTATAATAAGATTAATTATTATATTTTATTATAATATAATATATTGTTTATATTTAACTGATTAGACTATTATTATATAATTAAGTAAATTTGAATAATTATGTTAATTTATTACTTATTTAATAAATGTCTATTATTAAATATAAATAATAATATATATTTATATTATAAATTATTTATTAAGTTTTCATAAATAATGAATAATATAAATTAATAAGTAAAAATTTTAAAAACAAATTTATTTAAAAATTAATGTTCCAAAACCAGTTGTTTCTATTCATACAAAATTATTTAAAATAAAATAATACTATTTTATTACTATTTTGAAAATTAATAAGAGATTTAAAACCTAAATCTCTTTACCGAACCAGTTCAAATAGTTATGACTATTTGAACAATTATCTATCTCCAATTGTTATGATTTTTTTTTTATCCTAAAACATTTGCTTTTTATTCAACAAGCTTATTCAGAGTAAAATACTGCTAAATTAATAATATTCTAAACATTAATAAGTAAGGATTTAAAAAATAAATGTGTTTGCTGAATCAATTCAAATAGTTAAAACTATTAGAATAATTATCTATGTCAAATCATTTTGACCTTTTGTTTAGTCATAAAATAATTGCTTCAACTCATACATGCTTATTCGAAATAAAAATAATACTAATTTATTAACATTCAAAAAATTATTAAGTAAGAAATTAGAAAAAAAATCTATTTACCCAACAAGTTCAAATATTTTTTGCTATTTAAACAATTATCTATTAAAAATCGTTATGACCTTATATTTTATCATCAAACAATTGTTTCAGTTCATAAAAGCTTATATGAAATAAAATAATATTACTTTATTAATTTATAAAAATTGATAAGTTAGAGATTTAAAACATAAATCAGTTTATCGAATCAGTTCAAATAATTATGGCCATTTAAACAATTATCTATTTCAAATCATTATGAACTTTTGTTTTATCATAAAACAATTGTTTTTCATCATACAAGCCTATTCAAAATAAAATAATACTAATTTATTAATATTTTAAAAATTAATAAGAGATTTAAAAACTATATCTGTTTAGCGGATCAATTCAGATAGTTATGACTATTTGAATAATTATCTATCTCAAATCGGTATGATCTTTGTTTTGTCATAAAACAATTGTTTCTATCTATACAAACTTATTTGGAGTAAAATATTGCTAAACTAATAATATTCTAAAAATTAATAAGTAAGAGATTTAAAAAATAAATGTATTTGTTAAACCAGTTTAAATAGTTAAGACTATTATACTAATTATCTATTTGAAATCATTTTGACCTTTTGTTTAGTCATAAAATAATTGTTCAGTTCATACATGTTTATTTGAAATAAAATAATACTATTTTATTAACATTCAGAAAATTAATAAGGAATTAAAAATAAATCTATTTGCCAAAAAGTTTAAAATAGTTTGACTATTTAAACAATTATCATTTTAAAATCGTTATGACCTTTTATTTTATCATAAAACAATTGTTTCATTTCATGATAAAAGCTTATCCAAAATAAAATAATATTACTTTATTAAAATTTCAAAACTTAAGAAGTTGGAGATTTAAAACATAAATCATTTTATTGAATTAGTTCAAATAGTTAAGGCCATTTGAACAATTATCTATTTCAAATCATTTTAAACTTTTGTTTTGTCATAAAATAATTGTTTTTCATCATAGAAGCCTAATTAGAATAAAATAATACTAGTTTATTAATATTTCAAAAATTAATAAGTAGGAGATTATCTGTTTACTGAACTAGTTCAAATAATTATGATTATTTAAACAATTATATATTTCAAGTCATTATAACCTTTTGTAATTAGTTACAAATATATTTAGTTAAATAATTTTAATATTTACTTTGTTTATTTAAATAAACATAGTAGTATAATAATTTATTACTATACTATTATAATTATATTAATTATATTATAATTATAATACAATTAATATTAATTATTATTAATAAAGTATATTAATTATATCATTTATAGTTATAATTATATAATATTTTTAATGTTATTATATATTATAATTAAATTAATTATTTAATTATTGTTAATAATTAATAAAATAATAGTTATGACTTTTAATTATAACAAATTTTAATTATATTTATTTTTAATATAAAATAATATATTATAAATTTATAATTATTAAAATTATTAAGAATATTATATTATAAATAGTTATTATAAATTATAATTAGTTACTATTGTTTATAAATAATAATTAATTATTTAAATAGTGTAATAATTAATTTATTAATTATCATTATTTAATTTAAAAATAATTATTAATCATTTATTTAATACTATAATAATTAAAAATTATTAATACTAATTTATTAATATTTCAAAAATTATAATTATAATAATTAATACTAAATAATTCTAAATTTAGTATATTAATATTTTAGATAAATATTAATTTAAATATAAATATTGAAAATAATTAAATATTTATTCTTTAGTATTATAATTAAATTTAATTATTATAATATTATTTGTAAAATATAATTAATTTACAAAAATAATAATTACAAATTTATAATTATTATTATTAACAATTTGAGATTATATTATATATAATATAATATATAATAATTTAAGATATATAGTGGTGAATAATCAATAATATATAATATTATAATAATTATATGTTTATATAATTATACTATTAACTAATATAAATATATTCCTTATTAATTTAATTAATAATACAATTAATAATAATTAAAATTATATAATTTATTTATTTATTAGTTAATAGTATAATTATTTTTATAATGATATTGTAAACTAATATATTATAAATTATAAATTATTTATAATTATTATTAAGATGAATTATCGTTATAATTAAAAATATATAATTTAATAATAAAACTATATATACTATTAAAGATTATGAATAGTTATTATAAAATAGTCATAACTATTTGAACTTGTTCAGTAAACAAATTTAGTTTTTCAAATATCCTGCTTATTAATCTTTCAAAAGTTAATAAATTAGTAGTAATTTCTTTCAAAAAAGCTTGTATGAACTGAAACAATTATTTTATGTTTAAACCAAAGGTCAGAACAATTTAAAATAGATAATTATTCTAATAATCTTAACTATTTGAATTGATCAGCAAACACATTTATTTTCTAAATCTCTAATTAATTTTTAAAATATTATTAAATTAGTATTATTTTTATTTGAATCAGCTTATATGATAAAAAAACAATTATTTTATGACCAAACAAAGATCGTAATGATTTGAGATTAATATTTATTTAAATAGTTATAACTATTAGAACTGCTTTGAAAAACAACTTTAGTTTTTAAATCTCTTGCTTTATAATTTTTGAAATATTAATAAAGTAGTATTATTTTATTTTAGACAAGTTTTTATTAACTGAAACAATTGCTTTATGATAAAACAAAATGTCAAAATAATTTTAAACAGATAATTATTTAAATAGTCATATCTATTTGAAATTGTTCAGTAAACAGATTTATTTTTTAAAATCTTTTGCTTTAATTTTTTGAATGTTAATAAATTAGTATTATTTTATTCCAAATAAGCTTGTATGAACTGAAATAATTGTTTTATGACTAAACAAAAGGATAAAATGATTTGAAATAAATAATTATTCTGATAGTCTTAACTATTTAAACTAGTTCAGCTAACATATTTATTTTTTAAATCTCTTATTAATTTTAAAATATTATTAAATTAGTATCATTTTAATACGAATAAGCTTGTATGAAAGGAAACAATTATTGTATGACAAAACAAAAAGGTCATAATAATTTGAAATAGATAATTGTTCTAATGGACATGATTATTTGAACTCGTTCAGTAAACAGATTTATTATTTAAATCTCCTACCTATTAATTTGCAAAATATTAATAAAGTAGTATTATTTTATTTTGAATAAATTTGTATGAATAGAAACAATTGTTTTATTACAAAACAAAAGATCAAAACTATTAGAAATAAAAACATTGTTCAAACAGTTATAACTATTTGAGCTTAGTCGATAATCAGATTTATTTTTTAAATATTTTACTTATTAATTGTTGGAATATTATTAAATTAGTATTATTTTATTTTGAATAAGCTTATATAGACAGAAACAATTGGTTCATCACAAACAAAAGGTCATAACTATTTGAAATAGATAATTGTTCAAATAGTCAAATCTATTTGAACATGTTCAAAAAATAAATTTATTTTTTAAATTTTTACTTATTAAATTTTGGAATACTAATAAATCTAATTATTTTATTCGAAATAAGCTTTTATGGAATAAATTAATAAGTATATTAAATTATAATTACTATAATAACCAATCAATTATTAAATATAATAAATTTAACTAATTTATTAATTATAATATATTTAATTTATATTTAATAATTTGTATAATTATAATTATATAATAATTAATTAAATATAATTTATTATTATATAATTATTATAAACAATTAATTATTACAATTTAGAATTTATTTCATAATTGTAAATTAATAAAACTAATTTATATAGTTAAGTTTATATTATTATAAATTATATTAATTAATAATTATATCAATAATTATATTATTATAATAATTATATTATAATATAATATTATATAATTTAATAATTTAAACAAATTATATATAATAATTGTTATTAATTTGATTATTTATTAACTAAATGTTTAATAATTATATATTATAATAATTATAACTAATTATAAATATTAATAATTCAATATTAATTAAAATTTTAAATTAATTATAAGAATTATATTAGGTTATAATATTGAATATTATATATTATAACCTAATTGATTATAATATTATTTCAAATTGAAAGTTTATAATCAGTTATTAAATGTGTTAATTCATTTAATTTATAAATTTAATATAGAATATAATAAATTTAATATAGTATATTTTATGTTAAATTATTTCAATAAAATATTATTGAATTATAAATTATTTATTAAATTATATTAATATTAATATTAATAAATTTGTTTACCAAACCAGTTCAAATAGTTAGGAATATTTGAATAATTATCTATTTCTAATCATTATGATTTTTTATTTTGTCATAAAACAAATTTTTTTGTTCATAGAAATTTATATGAAAATTAAAAAATACTAATTTATTAATATTCTAAAAATTAATTAGTTGGAGATTTAAAAAATAAATCATCTTACCAAATAAGTTCATATAGTTATTACCATTTAAATATAATATTTAATATTTTAATAATTAATAATTTATCAATTATTAGTAATGAATATATTGAATATATTAAAATTTATATATTATAATAATATATAATTCTATATATTTAATTATAAATTAAATATTTTATTTAAATCTAATTGATTTAACTGTTAGTATCAATTTATTTACATTAGATAAAATAATAGTATTGTATAATTTATTTGAAATAATTAGCTACTTTATTAAAATAATAATAAATTATGACAATTTATCTATATATATTTATATAATTATGTATAAATCAAAGTTCTAAATAATTATTCCTAATTATTCATGATTTAAATAAAATAAATTAAGTATATAATATGTATAACTATAATAATTTATTAATAATTAATTAATTAATTAATAATTTATTATAATAATAATTTAATATTGTTTGTCATTTAAATGTTCATTATACAAGTTTCATAATTAAAGTATAAAATTAATTTTATTTGTTTATTAATTATTTAATTATTATTGGTTTTAATAATTACATTTAATTATTTACTGATTAACTTTTATTATTAAGATTATTTATTATTAACAATTTAATAATCAATTGTAATTAGTAGTATTATATTATTATTAAACTACTAATTAATATTGTCATTATTTAATTTATTATATTAATATTTATAATATTACTAATAATTAATATTATTATAATATTATTAATTTTGTTATCCAAAATTAGTTATGACTATTTAGTAGATTACTATTATTAATATAGTTATTAATTAAAATAAATTAACAAATATTAAAAAATGAATATTTTTATCAATCAAGTTTAAATAATTATGACTATTTGAACATTTATCTATTTGAAATCGCTATAACCTTTTGCTTTGTCATAAAATAATTTTTTCTGTTCATAGAAGCTTTTTTTGAATAAAATAATATAAATTTATTATAAAATTGATCAAATCTACCATCCTATGACAATTTATAATTTCAATTATTAAATCTCTTACTTATTAATGTTTGAAATATTAATAATTAATATTTTAATTAATAATTTATTTTTAATAAAATAACATTAATATTTGACTATTAATAACAAGCAATTATTAACTTAATTATAAGAAAATAATTATATATGTAAAATTTGCTTTTCATAACTAATTTAATGATTACTAGTTAAAAACATAAAAAACTATATTTTCAAAATAATATCATTATAATCTATTAAATTATTTAATATTCTAACCTAATGCTCCATGGAGTGTTAGCATAAGTCCCAGGCCCATGATAGTTGGTATCAGAGCAGGTTCTGGTTATAATAAATAGTTTAGGTATTTTAATATAATAGTTAATCATATAATCTTAATAATATATAAGATTTGAATACATTTAAAATAATAGTATTATTTTATTAATAATAATATTTAATTAATAAATATTAATTAAGTTAATTATATAAATTAGATATAATTTGACTTTTTGTTTAATTTTACCCAATTTAATCAAGTTGTTAATAAATTAAGAATTGGGTTATTATTAAAATAATTTTTAATATTTTTATTAATATAAGTTTGTTTGAAATAAAATAATACTAATTAAACTTAACTTATATTAAAATAATTTATTCTATTAATTTATTTTGTTAGTAGTACTTAAATTATTAAATATTATTAATATTATTAATTATTATATAGTAGTTTAATTATTATCTTAATTAATAAATTAAAATATCTTTAATTAATTTTTAGAATATTAATAAATTAGTATTAATTTAATTATTAATAACTATATACTAATTAATATATATTCTAAATATTTGTTTTGTAATAATTTAATTTAAATTATAATAATATAATTATAATAAATTATGTTAATATTATTTAGATTTTAATAATAATTATAATTCAATTAATATTTTGAATTAATTTAATCTTATAATAATATATATTTATATATTATTAAGTATAAGTTCAATTAATATAACTTAACTCTATATAAATATATTATTAACATATAATAATTATAATTAATATAATTATATATAATTATATTTAATATTATTGTATCTATCAAAGATTAAAACTATAATAAAAAAATCTATATATTGTTTATAATTAAGCATATAATAATTATATGTATAATTATATATATAATTAATTTATAATTTAATATATTTATTATTTAAATAATAATGTAGATTTAATAATTAATAATTATCTATAATTATATAATTATTATTAGTAATTAATTATAAATTAATATTATATTAATTAAATATAATTTATATTATTAATAAAAAATAATAGTTCATAAATACTAATTATCATTTAGATTATTAATATTATTTAAAAAATAATTCTATTTATTGAACTAGTTCAAATAATTATATATTTCAAATCGTTATAACCTTTTGTTCTATCATAAAATTATTATTTCTATTCATAGAAGCTTATTCGTAATAAAATAGTGCTAATCTAATAAGATTATGACAATTAATTACTAAGAGATTTGAAAAAATAAATTTGTTTGCCAAACCACTTCAAATAGTTAAGGCAATTTCAAATCGTTATGACCTTTTATTTTGTTGTAAAACAAATTTTTAGCTCCTACTAACTTATTTGGAATAAAATAAAATAAATTTATTAATATTTCAAAAATTAATAAGTAAGAGATTTAAAAAATAATTTTGCTTGTTGAACTAGTTCAAATAATTATGACATTTGAACAATTATCTATTTCAAATTGCTACTGCAAAAGCAATTTATATATCAATTTTTTATATGAATAGATAATAAACTATTGATTTATAATTGTAATAATATTTTTATTAATTATTAATAGATTTATTATAAATAATAAAATAATATAATTGATTTAAACTATACATTTGAAATATTAAAATTAACCAAAATTAACTAAATTTAATTAATTATTTTGGATAATTATTTAATATTATATATAAATACTATTAAACTTTTTATTAATTTTAATAATCAATTTATTTAATTGTTATTTTAATTGTTATCATTAAAATATTTAATCAATCCTTTGTTAAATTAATTAGTACCTCTTTTATATTTAAAATTATAAATATATAAGCATTCTTTATTAATAGTATTTATATTATTAAATATCTGTTATTTAAACAAATCTAACATTAATAAAAATGTTAATAATAAACATTTAATTATTAATAATTAATAATATAAATAGTTTTGTTAGAAACTAAGTAATAATTAAATGTATTATTTAATTACTAATTTAATTATAAATTAATAATTAGTTAACAAAGTTATTATTGTAATGCTTTAAAATATTAAAATCGAGATTTGGATCATTATAATGTATTATTATAATAGTTAATAAATTAAATAATTATTATTTAAATATTATAATATGAAATTAATAATAGCTAACAAAAATTAATAAAAACAAGAATTTATTAAAAATTCTATAATAATATATTGATATTATATTTATAGTATAAATTATACTATAACTTAAAATTATTATATTATTATGGAATATATAAAATTAGTTATGGCTATTAATATAATTGATATTTATAATATTATACAATATAATGTATAACGATTACTAATTATAAAGTAAATTATAATTATTATTATTAAATTCATTTTAAATATTTTATAATATGTATATTATTATCATTTATAATTAATTATACTATTAATTGTCTCATTGTTATAAAAAAATATTATAATATAAATATAATTAATAGTCTATTTATATTCATTTATAGTTATTATTAATATATAATAATTTAACTAATAATCTAAAAATGATCTAATACATAATTAATATTATTAATAAATTAGGCTAAAAAATTATAATTTATCTAATTAATAAATTATTTTATTGTAAAATAGTCTAATTAAAATATATTTTTACTATATACAATATGAAAAATATCTATTAACTATTACAACTATATTTTTCATATAATAAATTGTATATAAAAATCTTAAATAACAATTTGAAATTATTAATATTCATAAGAATTATTAATAAATCTTATTATAAGCTTTAGTAATAATTTATAATCAAATTATATATAATTAATATTAAAAAATTAATTAAATTTATTAATATATAATAATTATTAACAAGTAATTTAAATTATTACTAAATAAAGACAATTTTTTTAAATAACTAATAATATTATAATTAATAATCAGATTATTAATTAAACATATTGAATTTATAACAATTATAATATGAATATATGTTAGCTTTCAGATTAAAATATTAATATAATATATATTATATATATTTAAAATATATATAATATGCATTGTATTAATAAGATATTATTTCAAATCTTTATCACCTTTTGTTTGGTCATATAACAATTGTTTTTTATCATACATGATTGTTCAAAATAAAATAATAATAATTTAATGAATCTGTTTACTGAACCAGTTCAAATAGTTATGACTATTTGAACAATTCTATACTTCAAATCATTATAACCTTTTGTTATGTCATAAAATAATTATTTGTATTCATATAAGCTTGTTCAAAATAAAACAATACTAATCTAATAATACTTAAATTAAATATTATATTTTAAAATTTATATGAATTAAAGATTGTAACTATTATAATTTAATACTAATATTAATAATTATATTTATATAATTAAATACTTATTCACTGATATTAAGTAAATAAATATATTATTATATATTTGTTAAAATTAATGTGTAACAATTGTATATTAATTAAAAATTATATTTAACTTAAGTTAAATTACATACAATTAAAGATTATTAATAAAAACAAAATTATAAAATATAATATATAGCTATTTTAAATTAATTATAATATCAATAATTATTAAATTATAATTAATAATAAATTATTGTATCATTTAATAGTACATTTAAATTATAATATAACTTTTTTATATTATAATTTTCATATAATATATTAATTATGTGATATACAGTAATTTAATTAAATAGTATTAAATATAAAATAATTATATTCAATTATAATTAGAAATTAACTAAATTAATTTCTACAGTATTAAATTATTATCTTTAATTTATTAAAGACTAATTCGATAAACTATAAATTTATTTAATAATTAAAATTTAATTATAATAAGCTTATTATAAGCTTATAATTGTAATACTTTTAGATAATTAAATTGTTATATTAATAATTAATTTACTAAGGTAAATTATATTATACTATAATAAATATATAATGTTTATATATTTTGATATTAAATATTATTAATAATTATATTATTATTATAAATTAATAAAATAATAATATATTATAATAAATTGTTATTATTATAATATTATATATATAACATTATATCAATATAGTAAATTGTTAGCATATTATATTAGTTATTCAAATATTTATTTATTTATTTATTAATATAATGTTTATTCAATTATTATTAAATATTTTGCAAATTATTATTATTAATTATTAATAATTAATATAAATAATTAATTATTTAAAATTGTTATAATATAAATTATAATAAATATTAATATAATACAATTTTTATTATTATACTATAATAATATAAATATATTAATATATAAATTATTATAATTATAATTATGAAATTAATAAAATTTAATTAAAATTTTAATTACTATTTTATTAATTTAAAACAATTAAATTGGGTTTTATGAATATAAATTATTTATTATATTAATATAAGCTTATAATATTAATCAATTTGAAATTTATTTATAATTTATATTATAATATAATATATTAAATTATAAAATATTATTAATAATATTTAATTATAATAATTTATTAAATTATTACATGATACTATATAAATTAATTATTATAATAAATAGTAATAATATTATAAATATTAACTAATATATGACTATTAGTTTAAAATTGAAATGATATTAATATATTAAATTATAATAGCCAAATTGATAATTATACTATATAATTACTAAATAAAGATTAAAAATAATATTGTAATTTATAAGCCAAGTTATTTTAATTGTTTTCATTATCATTTTTAGATTTTTATATTATATCCATCCCTGTACTTATACCAAAATGATATTTTAAATTTAAGTTATATATTTATTATAACATTAAAATAATATTAGTATTAAATTAATATTTAATGATTATAATGACTAAAACTAATATTTATTAGAATTAAAAGAAGTTGATTTATATAACTATTGGGTTTTATAGTGAGAAAAATTAAATCAACTATAAATTAGTTAACTTGAATTTAATGAATTGATATTATAATATGGATTATAATAAATGGTTACTATATTATATTATATATATAATAATTGCTTATTATAATCCATATTATAATTATTTAATGAAATATTATTAATATGTATAATAATTTATTTATCCCAAATTTAATATTATAATGTTAATTAGATCATTATAATTAATTATAAATTATTATCAATTAATAATTTGTTAATATTAATTAAAAATACTACCTCAAATTAATATTTATGTATTTTAATTATAATTTAAAATTATATAATTAATATACTATTATTAATTAATATTTAATTATAATATTTAAATATTATAATTGTTTTAATAATTGTTTAATAAATTAATTAATCATTAATTAAATATAAATTTATTAAAATTTATACTATAATTTAATTATATTTAAAATTGTCATAATAAATTACTATTAATATTATTATTTTTTAATTCAAATTTATATTCACAATATAATTTTAATCACATTATAATTATTTAATGAAATATTATTAATATTATCTAATGCTATTTATATATTCTATTAATTATTAATATTAAATATTAAATATTAAATATTAACATATAAATAATATTATTCTTATTAATAATAGAATTATATCAATATATTTTTAAATACTATTATTATTAATCATAATAATATCAAATTATTTATATTTTTATAAATTAATAATTAATATATAATTATTTGTAACATTAAAAATATTATTTAATTATTATATGTTGTAAATATAGTATATTAATAATTTATTAATTGTTCATAAATAATTTTCTATTAATTTAAATAATATTTTAATGTAAATTAAATAATACAATTTATTATTATTTATTAGTTTATTAATATTATTATATATTTATTAATAATATATTATAATAATATATCAATATTACAATAATTATCATAATATATAATAATAATATTTAATCTTCATTTATAAATATAGTATAATAATTTCAAATTTATTAATTAAATTAATTACAATAATATGTAAATTAAATAAAAATAATTTTTGAAATATTATTAACTATTTTAAATAATATTTACTATTACAAACAACAATTATATATTATTTATTTCAATTAATATATAGTACTATATAATTAGTAAAATTAATTTAAAATTTAAATAATAAACAATTGTTTATTTATTCTATTAATTATCTATTTTAAATAAATTAATTATTTGATAATAATATTATCAAAATTACTATTCTAATAGTATATTATTCTAATCTATTATAATTATAATAATTATAATTATAATATTACAAAAGGATTAAGTTATTATATTTATTATTAGAACAAGTTAATTACTAACAATTAATATTATTTAGAATAATTTAATAATATATTTGATAAATATACAATAATTGATAACATTGTTAAGACACGAAAGTAATAATATTTATGTATCAAATAAATTAAATCTATTATATTAAACTTGTTTGATATTATATTAATTATTTAATTTAGTTATACTTATAAAAATAATTTATAAACAGTTATTAATAAGACAATTAATAACTAAAAGATTTAGAAAATAAATCTATTTATTGAACAAATTCAAATCGTTATGACTATCTGAATAATTATTTATTTCAAATTCTTATGACTTTTTTGTTTTGCCGTAAAACAATTGTTTAGAATAATTATACTATAATTATTATTAGTGTTAATATAATAACTGTATATTATATTAATTTTATGTATATTATTTAGTAATTAATTATATATAGTGAATATAATATAAATTACTATATATTAAATCTATTTAAATAATTGATATTATTTAATAATATATATTATATTAATAATCTAATATAAATTAATAATATTTTATATAAATTAATTTATATATTATATCTATATAATACAAATTTAATTTAATATCATTATGAACATTGTTAAGGGCAGAAATATAATTAAATGTACATGTGAATAGTCTAATTTATATTATATATTATAAATTAACATAATATTAAATAAGTATATTTTAGTATTAATATAAATTATTATTAATATATTAAAATTTATTAATTATTAGTATATAATTATAATATATTATTTATTTAAAAATAATAATAATATATTAATTTTTGGAATATTAAGAAATTAGTATTAATTTATTTCAAATAAGCTAACATGAATTGAAACAATTGTTTTATTACAAAACAAAATGTTACAATTATAATTATAAATTATAATTTTTAAATAATAATATTAATTGTAATTATATCAATATTACATTACTAATTATATTATTATTATTATTATTATTATATTAATAATATATTATACAAAACAAAAGGTCATAACGATTTGAAATATATAATTGTTCAAATGGGACATAATTATTTTGAACGTGTTCAAAAAATAAATTTATTTTATATATTTTGACTTAGTAATCTTTGGAATATTAGTAAATTTATATTATTTTATTTGAAATAAGCTTGTATAAATAGAAACAATTGTTTTATGGCAAAACAAAAGGTCATAACAATTTGAAATAGATAATTCTTCAAATCTCCTACTTATTAATAAAAAATTTATAAAATATCAATAAATTTATTATTAATAATATTGTTTATGTTAATTATAGTTTATTAATTTTATTAATAATTCAATTAATATTACGTATATAAAATTAGTTATGACTATTTAATAACAATATGTAATATTAAATATTAATAGATATAATAATAGTTGATAAATTAAAATAATAGTTAAATTATAATAATTAATAAGTAAATGTTTATCATTATAATATATTTAATTTATTTAATTATATAATATTATTATATATTAAATATTTAAATTAAATATTTATTATAATATAATAAATATTATATAATTATATAATTAATTTAATTATATAATAATATTAATTTTATTAAACAATTGAATAATAGTTATGTATAATTTATCAAACTAATATTTAGATAATTAATCATATTAATTATGAATATAAATTATTTATCATATTTAAATTTAATAATTATATTTATAATGTTAATAAATAATGATTATTAAATTAATAATTTAATTTATATTTATAAATTATATATAACTAGTTATATAATTAAATACTTATTATTAAATATATTTATTATACTATACATAAATTTGTATAAAAAATAAATTATAATTTATTAATTTAATTTCAAATATGCCTATTTAATAACTTATATTATATAATAGTTAATATTATAAATATAAAATCTTATTAATTATAATAATTTATACTTTATAATAGTCTATTATTTTCATATTATTTTTAAATTAATAATATAATTAATTATTATATTTATAATTTATAAAGAATATTTAATATAATACAATATAATTATATTATTTATAATGATTATTACAAATATATTTTATATATAATTTATTAACATATAACTTAATTATAAATTTATAATTTAATTAATAAAATATATTATATATTATATTAATTAATATATAAAATAATATAGTTATAATATTATTGAATATAATATAATACTAATAGCCATCTCAGAGTTAGAGGAAGATGATGAAGAGATATGAAGGATGTATTTCAATGGCCCCACTAATAAAATATTTTATTAATGAGTAATTAATATAATATATATTATTATTAATAATTGGTTTATGGATTATTAAACCATTATAATTATTATATTATATATTATATTTATTATAAATTTAAATATATTCTAAATTATATTTAATATTTATATATAGACTGTTAAGTTATATTATTTAATATAATGGTATTTTAAATATGAAGCCTACACCTTCTTTGTATCTTAAAAACTATTTTAGTCCTAAAACGTTTTTGTATTCACTTTGAAGCCTAGTTAAGACCTTTTCAAATCCTAACAAATATATACTAATTAGAAGTCAAATAAGTAATTATTTATAACAATTGTTTAATATTAAATTAATTATATTATATAAATTTAGTAAACTATTCAAATAATAGTACAAAAAGTATTAATAATAAATTGTTATAAATAATTACTTATTTGATTTCTAATAATATTAATTAAAATTTACTATTTAATAGTATTAATTATAAGTTTGAAATATTAATAATTAATAATCAATTTGAAATAGATAATTGTTCAAATGGCCATAACTATTTGAACCGATTTGATAAAATGATTTATGGTTTAAATCTCCAACTTCTTAATTTTTGAAATATTAATAAAGTAATATTATTTTATTTTGGATAAGCTTTTATGAAATGAAACAATTGTTTTACGATAAAACAAAAGGTCATAACGATTTTAAAATGATAATTGTTTAAATAGTCATAACTATTTAAACTTGTTTGGTAAACTGATTTATTTTTTAATTTCTTGCTTATTAATTTTTTGAATGTTAATAAAATAGTATTATTTTATTTTGAATAAGCATGTACAAACTGAGCAATTATTTTATGACTAAACAAAGGGTCAGAATGATTTGAAATAGATAATTGTTATAATAGTCTTAATTATTTGAATTGGTTCAACAAATACATTTATTTTTTAAATCTCTTACTTATTAATTTTTAGAATATTATTAGTTTATTATTAAGTAATAATTAAATATGTATTGTAATTAATTATAGTAAATAAAATTAGTTATTTAAAATATTAATTATTAATATATTCTATAAATTATTAATAGAATTATATTTAATATATAAATATAAATATTTTAAAATTTATTAAATATTATTATACGAATATAAATATTATTATTCATAATTGTTGTTTAGCAATATTTTGAATCTTATAATATTATATTATATTATAATTAAATTATAGTCAAATTAACTAATATAGAAAGGGGAAAAAACTACAATAAAATATTTTATATAGTTATTTTATAATAAAATATTTATAAATAAACATTATAAAAAAATACGATTAGTTTCCTCATACTAATCTGTATATTAATATATATTATGGAATATGAAATTATATTATTAATCTAATTTGATGATAAGATAAAATATAATAGTTATATTTTATTATATTAATTAAATCATAATTTAAAATAATTTATTATCATAATATGAAATATTTTAGTATAATTAATATTAAAATAGATAATCATTCAAACACTATAGATAATTTATTTCATAATATTTTTGTAATAAATTAGTATATAAGTTATTTTGTATTATATAATAAAATACTATTTTATTAATTAATAAATTTATTTATTTATTATAAGCTTGTAATTTACTATTCAAAATACTCTAATTTATTAACACTAATTGAAATAATCTATTTTATATATATTGATAATAAATATAATATGTTATCATGGTTATTATTGTTAATTTAAATTATTATTAATATTATTAAATATTAATGTACTAATCAATAGTACATTATAAGCTATGAATTGAACAAATTTAATCTATATTATATAATTAATTATTATAATGTATTAGTTTAATAAAATATTATATTAATTTTATTTGTTATAAGCAATAGAAATGATCTTGTATTCTTTATTAAACCAACATTTAAATATTAATTAATAAGTAAATGTATTCAAATATTATTAAATTTTAAATATTTATAATAATTATTAATATTAAAAATAATTAAATGGTAGAGATCAATCATTAATTAATTTTTAAATATTTAAATAACACAATATTAATAAAATTTAATTAAATATTATAATATTATAATATAATATTAATATATATTATATTATTTGTAATTGTTAATTAAATATTATATTTATTTAATTATAAATAATATATGTTATTCAATAGATCAAGTTAAAATATTAATTTTAATAAATAAATAGTCAAAATAATTGACTATAAAAATCGTCAATGAATTAATATTTATAAAATATTATAAAATTAATATTCAAATATTTTAAAATATTTAACTAATATTAAATATTAGTAATATTAAACAATATATTATATATTGCATTAGTTTATATAATAATTAAATTATTAGAAACAATTGTAAATATTTTAATTATTGTTATTAATTAATATTAGTTAATTTATTAATTAACATTTTATTAATTAGCAAATGTATTTAATTAATTATGTACTATTTGATAGTAATTTTAATTAATATTTTATTATTAAAATATTTAAATAATTAATATTTATACTATAATATAAAATATTAATTATGTTAAATATTTATAATTAATAATTAATTGTTAATTAGGATATATATGTACTAGAATATATTAATGATTATTATTAAATGTATAACCCATTTAAATTTAATTATTTAAAATATTAAATAAGTTAATAGAGATTATTAAACTAATATAATAAGTTAAATTATCAACTAATTGATAATTATATAAGATTATATAAGTTAATATTTGAATTATGTTTTAAATAAATGTTTTTGTTCATAAAATTGATAGATAATATCAATTTAGTATGATTATAATATACTAATAAATCTTCATAATTTAATAATCATTTTTATCCTTAATAATGATATTATTATTAAATATTATAATTTATTAATTAAATTTATTATTACTTATAAGCAATAAATTATAATATTAAATAATTCAAATTAATTATTTATAAGTTTGTATAACTATTTGTTATTATTAATATTAAATATTATTAAATTTTAAATGAAATTTATATAAATAGAATTATATAAATTGATCTAAATTTATATAAATTTAATAATATTTATATATTGTTTGATTTAATTTTAAATCAATAATTATTTAATAATAATTAATATATTAAATCAGAATAGAATAATATAGTATATTAATTTAAATTAATTATTAATACAATATTAATTTTTTATAATTCAATAAATATATATAATTATGTAATATTAAATTTATTGTTTATATAATAATTTCTTTAAATATTAAATTATATTTATTTCAAATTAAAAATAATATTTATTTGATATTAAGACAAAAATTTAATGTCAAATAGTTTGAATTATAAATTAAATATAATTTATTTTTGTTATTTGATAACATTATCAGATATTAATAAGTTCATACAAGTTAATATTGTAATAGATAATAATATTAATTATAATTATTCTAAATATAAATTTTATTAATATAAATTTGGTTTAATAATTATTCTAATTGTATAAATAATTAGTTATAATTATATAACTATTATTTTTATTATAATCATATTAATTATAATAATATTATATAATAGATAAATTAATACTATTATAATATTTAAATAACTTATAAATAGTTATAAACAATTTATAAATTATTATAAATATTAATATTAGAAATTATTTATTTTGATTAATTATAATTTAGTATATTATTATATACTATAGTTGTTTAATAATATTATAATTAAGCTATAATTATATTTATTATAATTATTAATAGTTATTTAATTACATTAAGTCTATAATTAGAAATATAACTTGATTAATAATATAATCATATTTTATAATAAGTATTATAATTATATTATAGATATTAAATATAAATATATTTAAAATATATCTAATTATAAAATATTAATTTAATAAATTATTATATTATTATAATAATTAATATTATAAATAGTAATTATTATAAATAGTTTTATAATCTTAAATCTCTAAATTATATTATTATCATAATTTAATAAAATTATATTTAAATATAATACTAATTTAATATTGAATAATATTATTATAATAAATAGATAAATTATATTATTACTAATGTTAATTATATTAATATATTATTTTAATAATTAATACTATTGTTAATAAAGTATATTAATTTATAAGAATAAATTAATCTTATCAAAGTATAGTTTATATACTAATTTATATAAATAATCTTAAAATATATTTAGTAAAATTAAATAATTTATTATTATTAAATAATATAATAATTATAAGTTATTAATTATAATATATAAATAACATACTTTTTGTTAATAATAATATATTATAGACTATTTTTAATACTAATTTAAAAACTATTAATTAAATAATTGATAAGCAAATAAATAAAATTAAATATAATGATTAATTTCTTTTCATACAAGCTTATTCATATTAAAATAATACTAATTTAATAATATTCCAAAAATTAGCAAGTAAGAGATTTAAAAAACAAATGTATTTACCAAATCGGTTCAAATAGTTAGGTTTTGTCATAAAACATATGTTTCTATTCATACAAGTTTATTCGAAATAAAATAATACTAATTAATTAATATTCTAAAAATTAATAGGTTGGAGATTTAAAAAAAAAATTGTTTACCAAACAAATTTAAATAGTCATGTCTATTTGAACTATTATCTATTTCAAATTGTTATGACATTTTGTTTTGTCTTAAAACAATTGTTTCTATTCAAACAAGCTTATTCTGAATGAAATAATATAAATTTATTAATATTTCAAAATTTAATAAGTAAAAATTTAAAAAATAAATATGTTTTTTGAACATGTTCAAATAGTTATGACCCTTTTGTTTTGTCATAAACCAATTGTTTATGTTCATACAAGCATATTTGAAATAAAATAATACTAATTTATTAATATTTCAAAAATTAATAAGTAAAAAATTTTAAAAATAAATCTATTTACTGAGATAATTCAAATCGTTATGACTGTTTGAATAATTTTTTATTTCAAATAGTTATGATCTTTTGTTTTATCCTAAAACAATTGTTTCTATTCATACAAGTATATTTGGAATAAAATAATACTAATTGATTAATACTTTGAAAGTTAGTAGGTAGGAGATTTAAAAAATAAATTTATTTACTGAATAAGTCAAAATAGTCATGTTTATTTGAGCAATTATCTATTTCAAATAGTTATAACCTTTTTTTTTTGTCATAAAACAATTATTTCTATTCATGCAAAATTATTCCGAATAAAATAATACTGATCTATTAATATTTTAAAAATTAATAAGAGATTTAAAAACTAAATTTATTTACAAGAACAGTTCAAATAGTTATGACATTTAAACAATTATTTATATCAAATTGTTATGATCTTTATTTTGTCACAAACAATTGTTTCTTCTCATATAAGCTTATTCATATTAAAATAATACTAATTTAATAATATTTCAAAAATTAGTAAGAGATTTAAAAAATAAATGTGTTTGTCGAACTAGTTCAAATGGTTATTATATCTTATATTATTAATAAATATAAATATTAATTTATAACAAATACTATTAAATTATTATAATCTTTAATAATTATATTATTATAATTATATTTTAAATTATATTATATTATTTTTATAGTATATTAAATTAATAATATCAGTATTTATAATTAAAAAAATAATAATTAATTCATATAATTTATAACGAATATAATTTTAATATAATTTAAATATTCAATTATAATAATATGAATATATTTAATTTATATAAGTAACGAATATAATTAACTAATATTATATTATATATAATACTATAATATATATATTTGATTAATATATTAATCAATTTATAATCAAATTATAATACAAGTTATAAAATTAAATTAAATTTATATTTCTATAATATAATATTTGAATTACTCCATTAAGTTATTTTTTTGGTCTTTATATATAATTATAATGTATATAATTATAATTTATATAATTTATATAATTATAAATTATAATCATATAATTATGTTAGAATTATGTCATTTCGAATAAGCTTTTATGAATAGAAACAATTGTTTTGTGACTTATTATAATCCAAAATATTAATTAATAAATTTAATAATATTAAATTATTATAATATATAATTATATAATATTGATTATATTAGTTAAGTTATTTAACTTAATCAATTATAATATTTCATACCAATATTATAATATAAATAAATATATAGTTTAAATAGTTTGTTAAAATTTTAAATTATACTATTAATTATATATTTATAATTATATATCTTAATTTTTAATGATAAATATAATAAATATTTAAATTATGTCTCTATTATTAATAAGTTATTTATATTAAATTCTATTATATAATATTAATTAAAGATAATCATTATTAGTAATTATTAGGACAATTATAATATTAGTATTATAAATTATTAAAATAATTAATAACTTTAATTGTTATTATTATAAATAACATTATAATAATATATACTTATAATAATAAGTTATACTATAACTTATTATAATATTATATATTAAATTAATTAATTAATATAATTTTTAGATCAATTAATATTTTCATAATAATTATTATTTAATATTACTATTATTTTATTAATTTTCAAAATATTTAACAAATATTTTAATAATTATTATTAAATATATTTTTACTAGTTATATTTAATACTATAATATATATTAATTTTAATTATTAAATCTAATTTATTTATATAATTAAAATTTTTACTTATTAATTTAAAATTAAAATAATTGTTATAATTAAATAATAATCTAATTTAATTATAATATATAATTATTTAAAATATAATATAAATATTTAAATTTTAAATATTAAAACTAATATATATTGTTTTAATATATTAATTTGCTTAAATTAAAAATAAATATTAAAATTTATTTTAACTAATAAATATTGCAATAGCTTAATAATAATACAAAAAAATTTAATTATTTAATCTAATTATTAAATAAATTAACAATTAAAATATAGATATTAATTGCAATTATTTAAATTACTACTTTATTATGTTATAATTAATTATATCTATTAAATATTGCAACAGTTTAAATATTAATATATAGATTAATATTTAATATTTAAAGTTTATCCAAATTAAAAATAATTAATTAAAATAATTATTTAATAATAAAAAATAAATATAATAAACAATTATTTTACGATAAAACAAAATGTCATAACAATTTAAAATAAAGAATTGTTCCTATAGCCTTAACTATTTGAACTAGTTTAGCAAACAAATTTATTTTTTAAATCTATTAGTTATTAATTTTCAGAATATTATTACGTTAGTATTATTTTATTTTGAATAAACTTGTATGAATAGAAATAATTGTTTGATGAAAGAACAAAAGGTTATAAGAAATTGAAATACAAATAGTTATAACTATTTGAATTAGTTCAATAAACAGATTTATTTTTTAAATCTCTTACTTATTAATTTTTGAAATATTATTTTATTACGAATAAGCTAGTATAATAAAAAACAATTGTTTTATGTCAAAACAAAAATTCATAATGATTTGAAATAGATAAATGTTCAAATGGCCATAATTATTTTAACTTATTTGATAAACTGATTTATGTTTTAAATCTTTAACTTATCAATTTTAAAAATATTAATAAAGTAATATTATTTTATTTGGGACAAAGCTTTTATGATCTAAAACAATTGTTTTATGATAAAATAAAAGGTCATAATGATTGTAGATAGATAATTATTCAAATAGTCATAACTATTTAAACTTGTTCGTTAAACAAATTTATTTTTTTAAAATTTCTTGCTTATTAATTTTTTGAATGTTAATAAATTAGTATTATTTTATTTTGAATAAGCATGTATGAACTAAAAACAATTATTTTATGACAAAACAAAAGGAGACTATAGAAAGCATATGTTTGTTAAAAGAAAAATAATTTTGAAAGCAATTATATTTGGTGTCTCTAAAGACCCATACGTAATATAATTTCTATTTATAATAGAATATAAATAGACTATTAGAATCTTATTAAAAATATTATTAGATTAGATAATATTAGACTATTGGTTAGGATTATAAATATTTATTATATAGTATAATATTTAATAGTGAATATTAGATATGAAGTTAATTATATATTTAAATTTATTATAATAAATTAGTAAAAATAATAATTATACTTATTAGTTTACTAATAATATATTAATGAATATTTTAAATAAATATGTATAATATTAATAATATTATAATTAATTAAAATTAATAATATATAATATCAGAACGATTTGAAATAGATAATTATTCTAATAGTAATTAAAATTATTTTTTAGTAATTATAAATAATTGCAATTTTTAATTATTTCAATTCATAAAAACTATAATTGTATACAATTATTAAATAATATAATATTATTTTAATATTTGATTAATTATGAATTTAATTATAATTAATTAATAATTAAATTTACAAAAGTTTATTTCAATTAAAATAATACAAATTAATTTATTTTAAAAATTAATAACTATAGTAATTATGATTTGTTTAATTATAATTAATTAAATTTTTATTTATTAGTCCTAACTAATAGTCTAATATAATTACGATAAATTGGTTTAATTTTTAAATCTCCAACTTCTCAATTTTTGAAATAGTAATAAAGTAATATTTTTTTATTTTGGATAAGTTTTATTGAACTGAAACAATTATTTTATCATAAAACAAAAGTTCATAATGATTTTAAATAGATAATTATTCAAATAGCTATAACTATTTGAACTTGTTCGATAAACATATATATTTTTTTAATTTCTTGCTTATTAATTTTTTGAATGTTAATAAAATTATATTATATTATTTCATCAAAATTATTATATAATTAAATATATATCAAAATTATATTAATTTTATAATATATTGATGTTAAAGTTAATATATTAATTAATTATAATATGTATAAAAATAAATTTATTTTTAAATTTCTTACTTATTAACTTTTGAAAGATTAATAATTAAATTAATTATTATATATATTATTAATAAATTGATAAATTTTTAAATCAATTACCTAACCAGTTCATATTTGTTATAATTATAATAAATTAGCTTTATCTAATTAATATATATTAATTTAATATTTAAACATAATATTACCTTATGGTTGGTCATATAACAATTGTTTTTTATCATACAAGCTTCATAATAAAATAATACTAATTTATTAATCTTTCAAAAGTTAATAAGTAAGAAATTTAAAAAATAAATTTATTTATCAAACCCGTTTAAATAGTTATGACTATTTGAACAAATGTATAGTTTAAATTAGTTATTTAAAAAATAAACCTTTTTTGTTTTGTATAAAATAATTATTCATATTCATACAAGCTTATTCGAAATAAAATAATACTAATCTAATAATACTCTGAAAATTAATAACTAAGAGATTTAAAAAATAAATTTGTTTACTGAACTAGTTTAAATAGTTAGACTATATGAACAATTATCTATTTTAAATCGTTATGACATTTTGTTTTGTCATAAAACAATTTTTTCAATTCATACTAGCTTATTCAAAATAAAATAAAATAAATTTATTAATATTTCAAAAATTAATAAGAGATTTAACAAATAATTCTACTTACCTAACCAGTTCAAATAATTATGACATTTTGTTTTGTCATAAAACAAATGTTTTTGTCCATATAAGTTTGTTCAGAATAAATTAATGCTATTCTATTAATATTTTAAAAATTAATAATAGATCTAAAAAATAAATCATTTTAGATATCTATTAATTAATAAAAATCAATATTAAGATAATTAATAATAAATTATAAGTATTTATAATAATAATTATAACTAAGAAATAATTTAATTTATTAAAATTAACTGAATTAAGTTAATTAAATATTTATAAATAATAAATAAATAAACTATAGAAATAGCTATAGTTTTTATTAATTATAAATTAATTGATAATTAAATTATTTAATTAAATTAATTATAACTGTATAGATTATAACTAAGAATTTAATATTCTTATTTAATTATTATTATATATATTTTATTAGATAATTCAATTTGGATTAAATTTATTTATGATAAATTAGCTAATAGTAGTTATAAGATCTCATGACAAATTTAAAGCTTTTATTCAGAATATAATTATTAATCGGTAAATAGATTTAAATATTAATTTTTATGATTTATATTAATTTATAATTATTTATTTATTATGAATAAATTTATTAGATTGCTTATAAATTTATATAATTATATTACATAACAAATAGTCTATTTTTATTATAATATATTTTTAATTAATATTTGTGTTAATTGTAGCTATTTTGTTAAAAATATATATTATTTGATTTATTAAGTAGCTAATTAAAAATTATTTATAACAATAAATATAGTTATGTCAATGCATTCAAATATTCATAACTATTTGAATATTATTCTAATTTAAGTTTAAATTTGTTTAATTTTAAATAATAAGATACGAATATTTGAAATTTCTAAAAATTCCATGATTGGATAATTATTATTTATTCTCAAAAAATAACTATGTTATTATCTTAATTAATTAAAATAATTAACTATCCTAATAATTATCTAAATTTATTATCAAAACTATTTAATTTTAATCTTTATTAAATTATTATTTAATTAAATATAAAGTTAAGTACTATAATAATTAACTATTTCAATTAATAAATATTAAATTGTGTCATGAGAAAACAAAAATTCATAACAATTTGAAATAAATAATTGTTCAAGTGGTCATAATTATTTAAACTTATTCAATAAATAGATTTATTTTTTAAAATCTTTTACTTATTAGTTGTTTGAATATTAATAAATTTATGTAATTTTATTCGAAATAAGCTTGTATGAATAGAAAATTTTGTTTTAGGACCAAACAAAAGGTTATAGTGATTAGAAATAGATAATTATTCAAATAGTCATAATTATTTGTACTTGTTCGATAAACAGATTCATTTTTCAATTCTCTTATTAATTTTTAGAATATTAATAAAATAGAATTATATTATTTCAAATAAGCTAGTACAGACAGAAACAATTGTTTTGTGATAAAACAAAAGGTCATAATGATTTGAAATAAATAATTATTCAAATAATCATAACTATTTGCATTGGCCAAGCCAATTGATTCATTTTTCAAATCGATTACTTATTAATTTCAAAATATTGATAAATTAGTATTACTTTATTCTAAATAAGACTGTATGAACAAAAATAATTATTTTATGACAATACAAATGGTCATAATGATTTGAAACAAATAATTGTTCAAATAGTTATAACTAATTAAAGTGGTTCAGTAAATAGTTTTACTTTTTAAATTTTATACTTCTTAGTTTCCAAATATTAATAAATTAATATTATTTTATTTTGAACAAACTTATATGTACAAAAACATTTGTTTTATGACAAAATAAAATAACATAATGATTTGAAATAGATAATTGTTTAAATAATCATAATTATTTGAATTGGTTAGGCAAACAGAATTTTTTTTTTAAATCTCTTGCTTATTAAGTTTTGAAATATTAATAAATTTATTTTACTTTATTCCGAATAAGTTACTAAGAAATTAAAAAATTGTTTTACGACAAAACAAAAGGTTATAATGATTTGAAATAAAGAATTGTTCATATAGCCTTAAATATTTGAACTAGTTCAGTAAATAAATTTATTTTTTAAATCTCTTAGTTATTAATTTTCAAAATATTATTATATTAGTATTATTTTATTTCAAATAAACTTGTGTGAATAGAAATAATTGTTTCATGAGATAACAAAAGGTTATAATAATTTGAAATATATAATTGTTCAAATAGTCATAACTATTTGAATTGGTTTAGTAAATAGATTAACTTTTTAAATCTTTTATTAATTTTTGAAATATTAGTAAATTAATATTATTTTTTCCAAATAGGCTTGTATGATGAAAAACAAAAGTTTATAACGATTTAAAATAGATAATTATTCAAATGGCCATAATTATTTGAATAATTTGATAAACTGATTTATTTTTTAAAACTCCAACTTCTTAATTTTTGAAATATTAATAAAGCAATATTATTTTATTTTGGAAAAACTTTTATTTACTGAAACATTTGTTTTATGATAAAATAAAAGGTCAGACGATTTTAAATAGATAATTGTTCAAATAGTCATAACTATTTGAACTTATTCAGTAAATAGATTTTTTTAAATTTCTTATTAAATTTCTAAATTTTAATAAATTAGTATTGCTATATTTCGAATAAGCATGTATGAACTGAAACAATTATTTTTTGACTAAACAAAAGATCATAATAATTTGGAATAGATAATTGTTCAAATAGTCTTAACTATTTGAACTGCTTCGAAAAACACATTTATTTTTAAATCCTTATTAATTTTTGAAATAGTAATAAATTGGTATTATTTTATTCTGAATAATTTGTATGAATAGAAACAATTATTTTATAATAAAACAAAATGTCATAACAATTTGAAATAAATAATAGTTCAAATGGACATGACTATTTATACTTGTTCGGTAAATAGATTTATTTTTTAAATCTCTAACTTATTAATTTTTAGAATAATAATAAATTAGTATTATTTTATTCCAAATAAACTTGTGTGAATAGAAACAATTATTTTATAACAAAACAAAAGATCATAAAGATTTGAAACATATAATTGTTCAAATAGTAATAACTATTTAAACTTGCTCGGTAAACAAATTTATTATTTAAATCTTTTACTTATTAATTTTAGAAATATTAATAAATTAATATTATTTTATTTCAAATAAGCTTGTATGAATAGAAATAATTGGTTTATGACAAAACAAATTGTTATAATGATTTGAAATAGATAATAGTACAAATAGTCATAACTATTGAATGTGTTCGAAAAACATATTTATTTTTTAAATTTTTATTTATTAATTTTTGGAGTTTTAATAAATTTATATTACTTTATTTGAAATAAGCTTGCATGAAAAGAACTAATTATTTTATGACAAAACAAATGGTCATAATGTTTTAAAATAGATAATTATTTAGATAGTCATAACTGTTTGAACTTGTTCGGTAAATAGATTCATTTTTTTTAATTTTCTTACTCATTAATTTTTGGTATATTAATAAATTAGATCTATTTTATTTCAAATAAGCTTATGTTAACTGAAACAATTATTTGAAATAGATAATTATTCAAATAGTCTTGACTATTTAAACTTGTTTGGTAAACATATTTATTTTTTAAATCTTTCACTCATTAATTGTCAAAATATTAATAAATTAACATTATTTTGATCTGAATAAGCTTGTATGAACAGAAACAATTGTTTTATTACAAAACAAAAAGTCATAACAATTTTGTTTACAAAACTATTTCAAAATAATTATGACTATTTGAATAATTATCTGTTTCAAATTGTTATTATCTTTTGTTTTGTCATAAAACAAATGCTTTTGTTCATATAAGTTTGTTTGAAATAAAATAATATTAATTTATTAATATTTCAAAAATTAATATGTAAAAGATTTAAAAAATAAATTTGTTTGCCATACCAGTTTAATTAGTTATAACTATTTGACCAAATATTTATTTCAAATCGTTATGACCATTTGTTTTATCATAAAACAATTGTTTCTATTCATATAATCTTATTCAGAATAAAGTAATGCTAATTTATTAATATTTTGAAAATTAATAAGTAATGGATTTAGAAAATGTATCTTTTGGCTTGACCAGTGCAAACAATTATGACTATTTGAACAATTATCTATATCAAATCATTATGACCTTTTGTTTTGGTTCATACAAGCTTATTCAGAATAACATCATTCTAATTTATTAATATTCCAAAAATTAATAAGTGAGAGATTTAAAAAATGAATCTATTTACCGAACAAATTCAAATAATTATGGCTATTTGAACAATTATCTAGTTCAAATTGCTATAACCTTTTGTATTGTCATAAAATAATTTTTTCTATTCATACAAGCTTATTTCAAATCTATTTACTGAATAATTTTGAATAGTTATGACTATTGGAACAATTATTTATTTCAAATCATTGTGACCTTTTTGCTTTGTCATAAAACAATTATTTTTGCTCATATTAGCTTATTCAAATTAAAATAATATTAATTTATTAATATTTCAACAATTAATAAGTAAAAGATTTAAAAAATAAATATGTTTACTGAACAAGTTCAAATGGTAATAACTATCTGAATAATTATCTATTTCAAATTGTTATGACCTTTTGTTTCACCATAAAACAATTATATCAATTCATATAGGCTTATTCAAAATAAAATAATACTAACTTATTACTATTCCAGAATTAATGAGTAAGAGATCTAAAAAATGAATCTATTTACCAAACAAGTTCAAATAGTTATGACTATTTGAACAATTATCTATTTCAAATTGTTATGACCTTTTTATTTTGCCATAAAATAATTGTTTTTATTTATACAAGCTTATTTCAAATAAAATAATATAAATTTACTAATATTCCAAAGATTAATAAGTAAAAATGTATAAAATAAATTTGTTTTTTGAACATGTTGAAAATAATTATAACAATTTAAACAATTATCTATTTCAAATTGTTATGACCTTTTATTTTGTCATAAACCAATTGTTTCTATTCATAAAAAGCTTATTCGAAATAAAATAAGACTAATTTATTAAAATTTCAAAAATTAATAAGTAAAATATTTTAAAAATAAATTTGTTTATCGAGTGAGTTCAACTAATTATTACTATTTAAATAATTATTTATTTCAAATCATTATAATCCTTTGTTTTGTAATAAAACAATTGTTTCTATTCATACAAAATTATTCAAAATAAAATAATACTAATTTATTAATATTTTGAAAATTAATAAGAGATTTAAAAACTATATCTGTTTATTGAACTAATTCAAATAGTTATGACTATTTGAATAATTATCTATCTCAAATTGGTATGATCTTTGTTTTGTCATAAACAATTGTTTCTATCCATACAAACTTATTCGGAGTAAAATATTGCTAAACTAGTAATATTCTAAAAATTAATAAGTAAGAGATTTAAAAAATAAATGTATTTGTTGAATCAGTTCAAATAGTTAATACTATTATAATAATTATCTATTTCAAATCATTCTGACCTTTTGTTTAGCCATAAAATAATTGTTCAATTCATACATGCTTATTCGAAATAAAAATAATACTATTTTATTAACATTTAAAAAATTAATAAGCAAGGAATTAAAAAATAAATCTATTTACCAAATAAGTTTAAATAGTTATGACTATTTAAACAATTATCATTTTAAAATTGTTACGACCTTTTGTTTTATCGTAAAACAATTGTTTCATTTCATAAAAAGCTTATCCAAAATAAAATAATATTACTTTATTAATATTTATATAATTAAATATAAAAATTACTATATAATACTATATAAATATTAATTTATTTTAATTAATAATTTGAAAGAGATTTAAAAAATTTTATTATTTGATAATTACTTTTTATCAAATTAATAGTTTGATAAGTAGAAATTTAATAATTTTGTTTATTATTATTGTTATTAATTAATTTATTTTTAGTTAGATACTAATTGCAAAAATATATTATAAATTATTTGATTAGTAAAGGATTACAATTAGATTTTTATAAATTATAAATAAGTTAATATTATTATATAAATGTCTTAATTAATTTTAAGATTTTATTAAAAGGACATACTTTAATAGGTGGCCAATTGCACTTAGCCAAAAAAGATTGGTGGCAAATCCGTTATTTTTTTTATTTTTTAATTTTGTTTCCAAATTCATCGGGCAAACACAAAACCATTATGACAACATTTTATATTAATTTTAAAATTCAAATACTTTTTAAATTTAAATTAATAAACACAATCTATACATTGTTGAAAAAAATAAAAATAAAAATATTATTAATAATTGATATTTATAATAATAACTAGATTTTATATTATTAGTTTAATACCTTATAAAATAATAATATAATATTATTTTACTATTTGATTAATTAAATAACAGTTAACATATAATCGTATTTTTTTTATATATTTTTAAACTTAGTTAAAAATTTATAATTATACTATTTACTAAATATTATAAATAGTTATTAATAATTAATATACTATAATTATGAATAACTATTATAAATATTTTTATATATATTAATATTTAAATTATAAATTATTGTTATATTTGAAGCCTAGTTAAGACCTTTTCAAATCCTAACAAATGCATACTAATTAGAAATCAAATAAGTAATTATTTATAACAATTGTTTAATATTAAATTAATTATATTATATTAATTTAGTAAACTATTCAAATAATCGTACTAATCAATTATAAAATAGGGATATATTATAATATTCTTATATTATTATAATAAATTAAATTTATTAACTGTATTTTTATATAATATTATAATATTAATATTAATATTTTTATTATTATTTAATAATAAAACAATTGTTTCTATTCATACAAGTTTATTCAAAATAAAATAATACTACTTTATTAATATTTTGCAAATATTATATAACTCTATAATAAGTTAATAAATATTAATATAAATAATTAATATTATTATTAATATAATTGTTATAAGTTAGTATAGCTATATTAAATAATTGTTCAAATTAATTTATTAATATACTTATATAAGTTAATAAATTATTTAAAAATAAATCTTTTTAGATATCTATTAATTAATAAAAATCAATAATTAAAATATTTAAATTAAAATCAATATTCATAAATTAAATATTAATTAAATATGCTTATTCAAATCAATAATTGTAAACTTATTACTTATTCTTATAATTAGATATAACTTATTCTAAAAATAGTTTTATTTTGTAACAAAAGGTTTATAATTATAATTTAAAATATTTTAATAACAATTTTATATAGTATAAATTTAAATAATTAATATTATAATAATGATATATTATTAATTAATTTATATCTAAATTATATAAATTATTATATATGACTATTTGATAACTATTATTTTTTATTAAATATATAATTTAATATATTTATAAATTATATATAACTTTAAATAAATATTTATTTATTAATTAATTATATAATGTATTTAATGATTATATATTTATAATAAAATATTTAATATTAAATTATTGCAATTGTTAATATTAATCAAACTTATTAATTAATTAATATATATAAATTACAATTACAATTACAAATAATAAATCATAAAATAATTAATAATATAATTATTTAATTATATAAATTAAGTTATGACTATCTTAATAATTATCTATTTCAAAACATTAAAACCTTTTGTTTTGTCATAAAACAATTGGTTCTATTCATTCAAGCTTATTTCAAATAAAATAATATAAATTTATTAATGTTCCAAAAATTAATAAGTAAAAAATTTTTTAAATAAATTTATTTAAAAATTAATGTTCCAAAACCAATTGTTTCTATTCATACAAAAATATTCAGAATAAAATAATACTATTTTATTACTATTTTGAAAATTAATAAGAGATTTAAAAACTAAATCTCTTTGCTAACCAGTTCAAATAGTTATGACTATTTGAACAATTATCTATTTCCAATTGTTATGATTTTTGTTTTATCTTAAAACATTTAATTTCTATTCAACAAGCTTATTCAGAGTAAAATATTACTAAATTAATAATATTCTAAGCATTAATAAGTAAGGATTTAAAAAATAAATGTGTTTGCTAAATCAGTTCAAATAGTTATGGCTATTAGAACAATTATTAATTTCAAATCATTTTGACATTTTGCTTAGTCATAAAATAATTGCTTCAACTCATACATGCTTATTTGAAATAAAATAATACTAATTTGTTAACATTCAAAAAATTATTAAGTAAGAAATTAGAAAAAAATCTATTTACCGAACAAGTTCAAATATTTTTTACTATTTGAACAATTATCTATTTAAAATCATTATGACCTTATATTTTATCATAAAATAATTGTTTTAGTTCATAAAAGCTTATATGAAATAACATAATATTACTTTATTAATATTATAAAAATTGATAAGTTAGAGATTTAAAACATAAATCAGTTTATCAAATCAATTCAAATAATTATGGCCATTTAAATAATTATCTATTTCAAATTATTATGAACTGTTGTTTTGTCATAAAACAATTGTTTAAATTATTTTATTTAAATAATAACTAATTTAAATAATATTATTAATTAAATAATATAATTAAATTATAATATTAAAATTAAAATTATTTTAATTTATATTAATAAATTATTTATTAATAGTAATTTATTATGACAATTTTAAATATAATTAAGTTATAGTATAAATTTGTAACAAATTTATAAAAATTATGACAATTTTTTATTACTATTTATTAATATCAATAAATAGTCATAAAAATTATTGTTAATAGTAATAATATATCATATTAATTTAATGTTATAATAATTAATTAATTATTAAGTAATTATATTATAATTATATGAATTATTATTAGTTATATTATATTAATTAGATTAATTTATTATAAATTATAAATTTTATAATTTTTATATACAAATAATTATATATTTGAACAATTATCTATTTCAAATCATTATTCCCCCTTGTCATAAAAAGAAATGTTTTTGTTCATATAAGTTTGTTTGGAATAAAATAATACCAATCTATTGATATTTCAAAAATTAATAAGAGATTTAAAAAATAAATCTGTTCATCAAACTAGTTAAATAGTTATTACTACTTGAGTAATTATTTATTTCAAATTGTTATGACTTTTTAATAATTATTAATAAATAATTTATATAAACAAAAATAATTAATATAATTATAACAATATATATGTTAATTATAATTATAAATTAAAAGATTATGTTTAATTATATCTATTATATTTATCAAATTAAATAAATAAATAATTAATAAATAATAATTAATTGATTTTATAATTTGGTAAAATCAAATAGTCATAATTATTTGAACTAGTTATATAATTTAACTATTTTATTAATTACTAATAAATATAAGTTATTTATATTTATTAGATATAACTTATTCTAAAAATAGATTCAAAAATAATATATATTATAACAAAATCCTCACTCACACAAATTATAAAATTATAAAACTTATTATAATTAATTATAGTAAATAAAATTAGTTATTTAAAATATTAATTTATAATTTATAATTGTTATAAGCAAGAGTAATTCAAATATTATATATTAATTATATTAATAATAAATTAATATTAATTATTATAACTATAATATTATAATGTAAGTTACTATATAACTAATTAATATAATTTTAAACTATTATAAATAAAATATATAATATAATTTTATTTGAAATAGTTATAATTTCAAATATTTCAATAATTATTAAATTATTATAATAAATAATAATATAGTTAAATAATTATTATGAATGATAAATATATTTATTAAAATTATCATACTAATTAAATATTTATATAATAATAATATAAAATAATAAGTTATTTTATATTATTATTTAATATATTTAATAAATTAAGCTATTAGATATATTCTGTTACTATTATATTTATATAATTAAATTATTAAATATTCAAATGTTAATTAAAAAATTGTTTCTATTTAATGGCCATAATCATTAGTATTTTACAAATACTAGGAGACTTATATTATATGATCTGGAAATGACTATTTGCTTATTATAATTATATTAATAAGTAAGTATTAGTTTAACTAAGTTAATAATAAATAAGAAATATAACAATAAAATTGTTATAACAAAATTGAATAATGCAAAACTTATTAATTATTATTATTTAAACCAATTAATTAAATATTATAATTTAATACCAATTTATAACAATTAAATATTATATTAAAAATAATATTGTACTAATAAGTTTATAATTATTATAATTAATAATTGTATTGCCAATTAGAATAAGTTAAATATTTATAATTATTATTATTAAATTATATATAAAAATTACCATTTATAAACAAAAGTAGAATATATAATATTAAAATACTTGTTATGAATATAAATTATATTCATTAATATTAATGAATGATTAGGTTTTTATATAGTATTAGTAATAATAGTTATTAATAGTTATAAATTATAAGAATATAATTATTTATCTCAATTATTTAATTTATAATTATTATAATTATTAGCAATAATTGATTTTAGTCAATTATAACAAAATCTAATCATAATCAATTCATACAAGCTTAATATTGTAATAGATAATAATATTAATTATAATTATTCTAAATATAAATTTTAAATTTAATTAGTTTGAAATAAAATAATTTGATTAGATTTAGATCAACAAAATAAAGATCATTATGATTTGAGATAGATAATTATTATTCATAATTTTATAAGATTTAGTAATATTTAATTAACAATATATATTAAATAATAAAAATAAATCTGTTTACATCTAATTTTTTGTTATTTTATAATAAATTAATAGTGAATTTTATTAAATTATTAATAATAATAGCTTATTATTAAATTTTATATTTGATAATTTAATATAATTGATATTATTAATTATTTATGTTAATTATATAATTAATTTTATAATTAAACTCTTTATTATAACTTCATATTAGTTATATTTAATACTTAATCATACTAAAATATAATATTTAAATTATATCATTAATATATAATTAAATAATAAATAATTATATTTTTATAATTACATATAATTATAATCATGTAGTTAAATTTTTTATATTATTATAATAACTTGTAAATAATTTAATTATTTGAATTAATATTTAAATGGAAATATTTAATTATAATGATAGTATTAATTCATATTTAATTTATTATTATTATCTAAATAATATTTAATTATAATTTCGAAATTCATAATATATTTAATAACCACTTTAGGTTATTACATTATGTATTATAATATATTTTATCTAGATTATTTAATATATAAATTTAATATATTATATAATTAATAATTCATTTATAGAAAGTTCTAGATTATAATTCTATATTAAATTAATAACATTATTATAATTAAAAATTTATTTTATTTTATAATTCAAACTAATAAAAAATTAATAATTCAAATCATTAATTTAAACTTATTTTAATTAAAAAAATTATTTAATAGAAAATTATTAAATTAATATATTTTTTATATTTGATTTTTATAATCAATTAATAATACTAATTTAATAATATTTCAAACATTAATAAGTAAGAGATTTAAAAAATAAATATATTAATATTTTAAACTGGTTATATACTATTTAATAATAATATGAAAATTTAAATAAAGTTATATACTATTTAATTATTAATCATTTAAATAGAAATTATAATTATATTGTTATAATTACATATAATTATTAAATATAAATTATATATAATAATTTATAACTTATATCGAATAAGCTAGTATGAATTGAAACTATTAATAGTTTTATTCCAAATAATTATAATTTAATATAATAAATATACTAATATATGTTATAATAAGTTATTATTATATAAAACAAAATTAAAATACTAACGGTTATAACATTTATTTCATAATTTAAGTTATTATAAAGCAATTTGAAAATTTAGTATATTATATGTTATAATAAATTATTATTATATAAAAAAATTAAAATACTAACAGTTATAACATTTATTTCATAATTTAAGTTATTATAAAGCAATTTGAAAATTTAGTATATTAATAATTATAATTATATTATAAATAATGCCATTAAGATATTATTAATATTATAACCAATTGTTTATTAAATAAATTATATATTAAGATTCTTATCATAATATCATTAATTATGATATTATCTAATTATAATATGATATTTAATTATTAAATAATGATATTATATTTATTATAGGTTTTTTATAATTATTAATTTATAATGTTTACCAAGATTATAATTGGTCTGATAGATAGTTAATATATTAAATTATAAAATAATAGTTATCTAATATAACTATTATTAAAATAATAACTTATATAATAGTTATTTATATATATTATTATTTATAAATAATATTTTATGAGTAACATTAAAATAGTTTAAATGAAATTATTCAATTGGAAATTTTGAAATACTATACTTTTATAATCAGGTCCTTAAATGGAGGGATAACATACTCTTCAGAATCATCTTTGTTATCGAGTTCATCAGTGTTAATTGAATTTTTAAAATCAACCCTTTGATCGTTATCATGATTATTTTCTTGTTCATTTAATTATCAAATAATTAATACTATACTTAATAATTCTTAGAAATAATTAAAAATAATAATATTAAAAATTATATAATATTCTAATAATATATATATTATTATGATATTTGTTCAAATGGTTTTAACTATTTGAATTGGTTTGAAAACTAGCTTTAATTTTTAAATCTCTTACTTAATAATTTTGAAAATATTGAAAATTAATAATTACAATATTCATAATATAGTTTAATCTATTTTGTGTAAATAAATTGTGACTATTTATAATATTTCTATTATTATCTTATATAATATTTAATACTATATTTAAATATTTAAATGAATTTTAATGATAATTCATTTAAATTAAGTCATTAATTTATAATTTTACTAAATACTAAATAGTTAAAACTATTAACCTTTTATTTAGTCATAAAATATTATTTTAATGATATTATAAAATTATTAATATAAATTAATATTATAACTTATATATAATAATTATATTCAATAGATATAAATTATAATTATTAATTTATATGTGAAATATATTATATTTTAAATAATATTTAATATTTTTAAATAGTCAATTATAATATACTTATAATTAATATTAATTATTATTAAGCTATTATATATATAAATCAATATTTTATTATAATTATTATCTATTTTATTAAGATTATATATTATGAAAAATTAATTATTATAATAAAATTATAATCATATATTATTACAATATATTGTTAATAAATTATTAGATATTAATATATTAATAAGCTTTAGTTAAATTAAGAATAATTTATAATAATAAATTATAATATATAAACACTATTAATAGCTATCCCCAGATTTATAATAATATATCCAATTAAAAAAGGTTTAATACTTAAACAGATATTAAGATATCTTATTATTATTAATAATGATTATTAATATAATATTATAATCTAATTATATTATGATATAATGCATTGAGTAATATATTAGATTATTAATAATATATTTAATATTATAATATTAATGATTAATATAATATATTATACTAATTATCATAAATTAATAATTTAATATATTATAATTTAATATTAAATTGGATTGTTATTGGATTAACAATAATAATCCAAAAGTAGCTTATATTGTAAACAAAATTATTTTTTAATTCTCTTATTAATGTTTGAAATGTTAATAAATTTATTTTATTTTATTCTAAATAAGCTAGTATGAATTGAAAATGTTGTTTTATGACAAAACAAAAGGTTATAATGATTTGAAATAAATAATTATTCATATAGTTTTAACTATTTGAACTAGTTCGATGAACAATTTTATTTTTTAAATCTCTTAATTATTAATTTTTAGAATATTATTAGATTAGTTTTATTTTATTTATAAATCATTTAAGCTTATTATTTATAATTTGAAAATTAATAAACATATATCGTGAAATTTTTAATTAAATTATTTAATTAATAATTATTAATTTAAAAGATAATTATATTCTTTATAGTTTTAACTATTTAAACTTAAATTAGAATAATATTCAAATAGTTGTTTGTTCAACTTATTTTATTTTAATAAGTTTATTATTTTATCTAATTATAAGTTAAAATTGGTTTATGACAAAACAAATGGTCATAATGATTTGAAATAGATAATTATTCAAATAGTCATAACTATTTGGAATAAATTTAAACTTAAATTAGAATTATACTCAAATAGTTATATAAATATTAAACAACTAACAATTTCAAAAATTAATAAGTAAGAGTTTAAAAAATGAATCTGTTTACCGAACCAATTTAAATAGTTATGACTATTTGAACAATTCTCTACTTCATATCATTATAACCTTTTGTTTTGTCATAAAACAATTATTTTTGTTCATACAAGCTTATTCAAAATAAAACAATACGAATATAATAATATTTAAAAAATTAATAACTAAGAGATTTAAAAATAAATTTGTTTGCCGAACCAACTCAAATAGTTAAGACTATATGAACAATTTTCTCAAGTCATACTAGCTTATTTGAAATAAAATAAAATGAATTTGTTAATATTTCAAAAATTAATATATAAGAGATTTAAAAAATAATTTTGTTTACCTAACCAATTCAAAAAATTACACTATTTGAGCAATTACATATTTCAAATCATTATTACTTTTTTTTTGTCATAAAACAAATGTTTTTGTTCATATAAGTTTATTTGGAATAAAGTAATACTAATTTATTAATATTTCAAAAATTAATAAGTGATTTAAAAAATAAATCTATGTATCAAACTAGTTCAAAAAGTTATGACTATTTGAGTAATTATTTATTTCAAATCATTATGACTTTTTGTTCTATTATAAAACAACTATTTCTATTTATACAAGCTTATTTGGATTAAAATAATACTAATTTGTTAATATTTTGACAATTAATAAGAAAAAAATTTAAAAATAAATATGTTTACCACACTAGATCAAATAATCACGATAATTTGAATAATTATCTATTTCAATGACCTTTTGCTTTGTCATAAAAGAATTGTTTCAATTCATATAAACTTATTCAAAATAAAAATAATACTAATTTATTAATAATCCAAAAATTTATAATAACGAGATTTAAAAAATGACTTTGTTTTCTAAACAAATTTAAATAATTAGGACTATTTACATAATTATCTATTTAAAATAGTTATAACCTTTTGTTTTGTCATAAAAGAAATTTTTTTTTTGTTCATCTAAGCTTATTTTGAATAAAATAATACATATTTATTAATATTAAGACAATTAATAAGTAAAAGATTTAAAAAATAAATCTATTTACCAAACAAGTTCAAATCATTATGGCCATAATTATTTGAATAATTTGATAAACTGATTTAATTTTTAAAACTCCAACTTCTTAAGTTTTGAAATATTAATAAAGCAATATAATTTTATTTTGGAAAACCTTTTATGCACTAAAGCAATAAAATAAAAAGGTCATAACGATTTTAAATAGATAATTATTCAAATAGTCATAACTATTTGAACTTATTCGGTAAATAGATTTTTTTAAAATTTCTTATTAATTTTCTAAATTTTAATAAATTAGTATTACTATATTTCGAATAAGCATGTATGAACTGAAACAATTGTTTTTTGACTAAACAAAAGATCAGAATAATTTGGAATAGATAATTGTTCTAATAGTCTTACCTATTTGAACTGTTTCAGGAAACACATTTATTTTTAAATCCTTATTAATTTTTGAAATAGTAATAAATTGGTATTATTTCATTCTGAATAATTTTGTATGAATAGAAACAATTATTTTATAATAAAACAAAATATCATAACGATTTGAAATAAATAACAGTTCAAATGGATATGACTATTTATATAATCTATAATATAATTATTTTAATAATTAATACAAATGTATTAATAATTAATATTAATTATATTAATAATTATTTATTAATGAATAAATAAATATATTATTTAAGATTAATATTATAAAAATATAGCCTGATTTGAACAAGGCAATTACTAGTTCATAAAAGCTTATGCAAAATAAAATAATATTACTTTATTAATATTTCAAAAATTAAAAAGTTGGTGATTTTAAAAATAAATCAGTTTATCAAATCAGTTCAAATAATTATGGTCATTTGAATAATTATCTATTTCAAATTATTATGAACTTTTATTTTATCATAAAACAATTCTTTTTCATTGTATAAGCCTATTCAGAGTAAAATAATACTAATTTTTAATATTTCAATAATTAGGACTAAAAATAAATTAGGAACATTTAACTAATTCGACAATTAAAATTTTATAAGCGTTAAAATTATAATATTGTTATATTCTTAAAATTATTAATATTATTAATAATTGAAATTTAATATTCAATTATTTATTTATTCAAATATTATTAATAATTGAAATAAATTAATCGTTATTTATCTTTTAAATCTCTTATTCATTAATTTTTGGAATATTAATAAATTAGTATTATTTTATTTTAAATAATTGTTAATTAATTATTCATTATTTAGATAATTGTTATTAATATTTTCAAATATTGGTATCTATTGGCTTATGAAAAAATAAAAATTATCTATTTATTATTCATTATTTTAAATTAATAATATATTAGTCATAATAATTTAAACTTAAATTAGAATAATATTCAAATAGTAAAAATTAACAAAATAATTTTTGCATATAGGGATTTGAACTATTTATTACTTATTAATAAATATAAGTTTATTACTTAAATTATAATATTAATAATATTGTTAATATTTATAAATAATTTATACTAATTAAATTATCACTTGAAATATATATGATAAACTATTATAATTTTTTATTATGCTAATTTGAAATATTAGCAATAATTATAATTAAATATTAATTAATTGAAAAATGGATTTATTTTTAGAATTAATTATAATATTTTAAATTAATTAATTCAAAATTATTTTGTTAATAATACTAGCAATTATTTTATTACGAAACAAAAGCTCACGATGATTTGAAATGAATTATTTTTTTAATATAATAATAAATTATTATATAGTTTATTAATTATTATAATATAATTAATTTATAGTTATTATTAATAATTATAAATTGAGATAGATATATAATAACATAATGACTTCATTATACAAATTAGATATAATTTGACTATAATTAAATTAACAACTATAAATATTTATTATTCTTAAATATATATTTTTATATATTAAAATAGTTTAATATCATTATATTAATATAATTTATTATATATTGTAAATATCTATAATTAAATAAAAAATTATTTGAAAATAATTATATTACTTATAATAATTAAAGTTTTTTAATATAAAATTTATATTTGAATAAATTATTAGAGAAATTATAATAAATTTCAAATAATATATTATTATAATAAATATAATATAATACAAGCTATTAATTTTACTATAATAATATATTAATTAATAATATATAAATTATATTAATAATTTATATCTTAATAGCTTATTTAATTATAATATAATTATATTAGTAAAATTATAAATTTATATAATTTAATATTAATAATAAGTTAATATATTCAATATATTATCAAGAATTTGTTTGCTAATATAAATAATTGTTTTACTATTTAAATTATTATTTAAATATGAATAGATCAGTATTAGTTTTTAAATCTCTTATTAATAAATTCTTAATAAATAGTTATATCTAATTATAATAACATATTAATTAAATTAATTATAAAATTTTTATTATATTTAGTTTAAAGTAAACTAAATATTAAAATTATTTGATATAATTAATCAAATTTATTACTAAAATTATTTTTGTTATATCTAATTAAATATTAAATTATTCATAATTTAATTTTTTATTAAATAATAATATTATTATAACTTAATTAAGTTAATAATTATAGTATTAATAGTTATATAATATTATAAATAATTTATAATTAATATAACTATCGCTTACAATATAAATTAATTGTAATTATATTAATAATTCAATTAATATAAGAATAAATATATAATATAATTAATACTATAAATATTATTCTAATAATCTAATATAATTATTAATAATAATTTATTTATATTAATTATAAAATAATAATTAATATTTATAATATAATGTAATATTATTAATAAATTATTAGTTATTATTGGAGATTATTTGATTAAATAAATATAATTATTTATTCTTATAAGCAATAAATTATAATATTAAATATAATATTATTAATATTATTAATCAAGTTATATTTATAAATATTAAAATTATTATAATAAAATATTGTAATTATAATAATTGTTTATATTATAATCAAATTAACTAACACTTATAGTTACTTAACAATATTTTATTTAGAATAAAATAATACTAATTTAATAATATTTTGATAATAGTTATATTTGTAATAATATTGATAATTTATTATTTATATATTATAAATTATATAAATTAAAAAATATTAACTTATTAATTATACATAACTTATAATTTAATTATTAGTTAATAATATATAATAACCATTCAGTAAACATATTTACTAATAATAAATTATAAATATAAATATAAATAATAAATAATAATTAATATATATGGGAGCCTTGTGTTGTTTAATAGATATAATAAAAATTCTTAAATAATTTATGTTTAATATTAATATATTTATGACAATGGTGGAGAAATAAAGTTCTAATAAAATTTTGAAATTAAGTTTGAAGGTTTCAATAGCCATGAACTAGGAATTGACAATTGGGCAGTTAATATGTGCATTGGAAACTCATGACAACATTTGAGTTTAATTAATATATTTGTGACAATGGTGGAGAATTAAAGTTCTAATAAAATTTTGAAATTAAGTTTGAAGGTTTCAATAGCCATGAACTAGGAATTGACAATTGGGCAATTAATATGTGCATTGGAAACTCATGATAACATTTGAGTTTAATTAATATTAATTAATTAATCAAATATAAAAATCTCTTATTTATAGTATATTAATATGAAATATACTATAACTGTATATGTTTCTGACTATATAAATATTATTTATAGATTAATTTAAATAACTTTTAATATTTCAATTAATAACAATTGTTTATTAATGGGTTCTAATTAAATTAATATACAAAATTATAATTTAAGTTATAATTAAATTTTATAATTAAAACAACATCCAGATAAATTTTTAACTACAAATAATATAATTTATTTGTTTAATATATTATTCAAATTATACTATTTATATTATAAATAATTATTTCAGTTCATACAAGTTTATTTATTAAAATAAATAAACTAATTATTTATAATAATTATTATATAACATAATAATATTAAATATTAATTATATTATATTATTAATTTAAATATTATAAATATTATTTATAATATTGATTTTATAAACTATTTTAAATATTGATATTATAAATAATGAGTATTATAAAATTTTAATTATTTAAAATTATTAATAATATTAGTATATTACTAATAATTAATTATTACATTTAATTATTGATATATTATTAATTTTTATAATAATATTTTATTATATAATAAAATAGCTAATTATAAATAATATTAAATTTTGTTATATAATCTTATATTTTGTATATAAAAATTGTTTAAACAAGCAATAGTAGTCATAGAAAAATTGATTTATTATAAATTAACTATTTTAATTAACAATTTTATTATTAATTTAATTAATTAATAATGATTCAAATTGTCTAATCATATAAGCTTATAATATACGTTATGACAATTAGTTACTAATATTTTTCAATCTAGAATCAATTTATTAATAATCAATATCGATACTTTTGTTATCAATTATAAGTAAGGATATTATTATTTTAATAATAAATATATTGAAATTTAATATATTATATTAGTAACATATTCAATATTTTTAAATATTAAAATAATTTTTTATTCAATTAATATAAGTTTAGATAACTGAATTAAAATATTAGATATAAATATAATATTTATATATTATCTAATTAAATTATTAGATAATACAATAAAAAATTAATGTTCTCATAAATTAATATTATCCAAATAGTCATAACTATTATTTAAATATAATTATATAATTTTTAAATAAATTAAGATAGATAATAGTCATATTATAATTGATACTAATACAACTGGATATTAAACTAATTTAAAATTGTTTATTATTTGTTTAAATAATTTAATTAAATAAATCTAATTAGGATTATATAACTAGATTAATAATTAAATTTAAATAATTTAATAATATTAATTATTTGATAGAATAATATATATTTATAACTAGTTTAAAATATTATTAAAAAAATATTTAATATTTTTATCTAATATTAAATATTAAATGCATCAATTGCTTAGATTGATTATATTTTAATTAACTATATAGTTTAAAATATAATTAATTAATTGTTGCTTAGATTATAATATATTAAATATTAAGATTTACATTAAAGTAAATATACTATTATTTAATTAAAAAAATTAATTAATAATAAAATTAGTATATTAATTAATATATTGTATATTTAAAATAACTTAATATACATTTGTTTAATTATCGATTATATATTAATAACAATTGTTATTAATGGAATATTATAATAAATATTTTGTTGTCAAACCTTTTAGTGACATGAGTGATTTGAGATACTGACGTGATAAAATGTCATTTTATGATTCATGTAACATGGATAACTATTGGGATCTCAATAGTTATTTGACTTTGTTTGTTAACTATTTAACTTTGACTAGGGTTAATATTTTTGGTTGAGCTAGCAAAACTAATATTTTATTAATGAAATTTGACTGAGTTGAGCTTTTTTAGTTGAATTAACGTTTTATGAAGGAAATTTGATGGAGTTAATACTTTATCTAAGAAACTTGATCAAACTAAGCTTTTTTGTCCAAGTTACTCTTTTAACCAAGCAAATCATTAAGACTTTTTGGTTGAGTTGTGCTTTTGCCAAGGAAATATTAATAATTTAAAATGAGATTTAAAAACTAAATTTATTTCATATTATATGTTATTATTCAGTTAACAATTTATCTAAAATAATTAGCTAATTTATTAAAAAAATAATAAATTATGACAATTTATCTGTATATATATTTATATAGTTGTGTATAAATCAAAGTTCTAATTAATTATTTCTAATTATTCATGATTTAAACAAAATAAATTAAATTAATATAATCTAATTAAATATTTATTAAATTATTAATTGTATAGATTATAACTAAGAATATTTAAACAAAAGGTAATAAATTAGTATTATTATTGTTAATAAATTATTTCATAATTGCAACAATTATCACTATTTAAAATTTTTATTATTTAATTAAGAATGTAATAAATAATGTTATAATAATAGATATAGTAATAAGCTATTATTTAAATTATTTGAAATAGATAATAGACAAATATTTATTTGAATAATTATACCTAATATTGATGTTATTATTTTTAATCTATATATTAATTAGTTATAATATTATTTTATTATAATATAGATAATATATTTTCAAAAATTATTTACTACAAATAATAAATTTTATTATTAATTTAGTAGTAATAATTGTATAGTAATAAATTTTATTATTTAGTTATAATTAAATAGTTTTAAAGATAATAAAAAATATAATATATTCTATATTAATATATCATAATATAGAGCATTTGTTTATAATATTTATTTAATTCGTTTAATTATATAATTTTTTTTAATTAATAAATTGTTGTTACTAAAATAGATAATTATTCTAATCATTTTAACTATTTGAACTGGTTCCGCAAGCAAATTTATTTTTTAAATCTCTTATTAATTTTTGAAATATTATTAAATTACTAATATTTTTAATCGAATAAGCTTCTATGATCGAAAACAATTATTTTATGACAAAAAAAGATCTCAACGATTTGAGATTGATAAATTTAATACTATATAATTGGAGAATTAATGAGTAATTATTCTCCTTAAAAATTATAAATAGTAATTGTATTCATTTTTATTATATAATTAAGACTATTAATAAAATAAAATAACCATATAATTATTATAAATTAAATATATTATAATTAATAAATTAGTTAATACTAATCTAATTTAAATTTTGATTATTTAATATTTTTATACTAATATTATTCAACATAATATTTGATACATAAGTAGTTTCTATTAATATACTAATTATTATAGTACAAATTTATATTAATAATAAAATATAAATTAATTATTTAACAATTTTTAGTTACTAATTACTATTATTAATAATTAATAATTGGTTATAGCTATTTATAACTTAATTTATAAATAATCAACTAGTTATATTAGAATCTAATAATAAACAGACAAAATATGTTAATATAAATATTAACAAATATGTTATAAATTTATATTGTAAACTACAATAATTTAATATTAAATAGATAATTAAGTTATTAATTATTAAATATTTTTTAATATTTGTTAATTTATTAACATTTGATTTATATTACTTATTAATTATATTTAATAATTAAGATTGTTAATTATTAATTAAGTTTAATATAATTATTATAAATAACTAATTTTAAATTTATAATAAATATTAATTATAAATTGTCATAATTTTTGTTATATAAATATATTATAATTAATGAATATATAATTTAATATATTGTAAGATTTAATAAATATAGTTAATTATTATAAATATATATTAAATTATAATAATATTAACATAATTTAACTTTAATTTAATTATAATACAATTAAATTAATATTAATTATTAATATTTAGTATTCAATACATTTAATTTAATTAATTATATTCATTATTTTTAATTAATAAATATTAATTAAATTAATGTAACTATAACAATGTTTAATTTAACCCCTTATTATTCATATTAATAATTATAATATGAATAATTATTATTTATAAATATTAAAAATATAGATTACTTATTTTACAATTAATTATAGTTACAATAAATTAATATTATAATCAATTAGGTTGTAATATATAATTAATTTAAGTTAATTCATTTATTTAATATATATAAAATATTTAGTATTTTAATTTAATATAACAAATAGGTAATATAATATAAAATATTAATAAAAATTATATTTAATTTTAAATATAATAAAATTTAAATAATTTTATCCTAATTATTAATACAGTTTTAATTTTAAAATTATACATTAAACAATAAAAATGAAATAATTTAATATTTATCAATATACTTAAAATTTATTATTAAGTAATTTACTAAGAGCAAATAATTAATATAATAAATCTAATTATTAATTAATAATTAATAATATTGATTATATTTAATTTAATTTAATTTAATAATTATATCAATTTATTATAAAAAGATTTAATGATATTTTATATAACTAAATAGAAACAATTAATAGTTAGTAATCTAATATAATTAAATAATTAATTTTATTTATTAATTATTATAAACATTATTATATTTTAAAATATAAATTACTTTAAAATATTATTTAAAACAAACTTGTAAGATATGAAACAAGTATTTGATGACTAAACAAAAGGTAATAAATTAGTATTATTATTTAATTATTAATTAAATTTTAAATATTAATTTTAATTGTCAATTTATTTAATTAAATATATAATTAATAATTAAGAATTAATACTTTAAAGAATTAAATTATAAATATAAAATATTTAATTGTAATTATTTTAATCTATTATTTTAATTTTTTATTTAATAAAAATAACATATATTAGTAGAAATATATTGTAATATGACATGTATAATTTAAATAATTATATTAAATTATTTATTTCTTTTGTTTAAATTATACGATATATATTATAAATATTTATTAAAAATCATTATAACATTATAATAAAATAAAATAGAAAAATATACATAAAATTAAAAGATATTATTAATAATAATTATTAATACAAATAAATCTAATTATTATGTTATAATTAATAATAATTCATAAATATAATAAATATTCAAATTTTATTTAATTAATTAATTAAAATATAAATATTTAATTAAATATATTTTACTAGTTATATTTAATACTATAATATATATATTAATTTTAAATATTAAATCTAATTTATTTATATAATTAAAATTAATTAAAATTATATTTATATTATAAAAATTATAATTATATTATTTATAATTTAAATTAATTATAACTATAATTTATAATTGTTTACTAAGAGTTTTAACTAATAACTATAATATGTATTACATTATACTAATATAATAAATAATTATTATTAATTTAAATTATTATAATTTAATAACTTATTTAATTAATATATATAAATAAACTTAATTATTATTTATCAATAATTATTTACAATATAATTAATAGAATATTATAAAAACTTTAAAATTATTTAGTTATAATAATTTTAATTATATAATGAATTAATTAATTTTAAATATATATAAAAATTATATTATCTAATATAATTATATTAATATATAACTTATAACAATTATAGTATTAAATATTTAATAATTAATTTAATCTAATTGTTTTTATTAATTACTAATCATTAATATTATAATTATAAGATAGTATTATATATAATTATAAGTTAATCATTATTAAAATAACTAATAATATAAATTATTTTTTAATTATATAATTAAAATATATTAATAGGATATACTAATAAATAATTTTGCTTATATTATATAAATTAGTTAACTTAGTTTTAGAAATTCCCTCTTTTTCATAATTTTTGGTTACAATTATATCATCAACATACACTAATAGAACTGTGACTTATAATATAATATGTATATTATATTTTAAATAATAAATTATGAACTATAAATCTATTTATACAATTTTAATAAATTTAATGTTATATTAATATTAATTAATATTAAGATTAATTTAGAAAAATAAAATATAGAATGATAAATTATATGAACTATTTCGGTAAATAGATTTAGTAATTAGTAAATTGATAATGTTATAATAATAATCTTTATTTAGTATAATTAACTAAATATTAATTTATTATTATAGTAAATAAAATAAATTAATTGTAAACTTTTCAATTATTAAAATAACTGATTTAAACTATACATTTGAAATATCAATAATATTATATAATTATTATATATAAATATAATAATAGATTTAAAAAATAAATCATTATTTATTTATTATAATAACCAATTGGTTATGACCGCTCCAATTTAATAAGTTAATTTTTACATATAATAATAATAATTTAAATAATATTAATAAATAAATAATTATTTATAACAAAATAATTATAAATATTAAATTTAATATTAATAATTAAAATTAAATTTTAATATAGAGATATAAAATTATTAATTATTTTATAATTACATATAATTATTGTTAAATTAATAATGTTAATATAACTTATTAATTATTTAATATTAAATTGAAATAATGTGATAGATTGTAATATTTATAATTACACTATTAATATAAATATAAAATAGTTATAGAAGGTTTATATAATTAATTTAATTATATCAATTTAATATTTGTTAATTTGTATGATAATTCAAATAATTGTGTATTAATAAGTAAGAGATTTATTTGTATTAATTATAATCCTTATTAATTATAATTAATTAATATTTATTACAATTATAATAGAAAAATAATATATGTTAAATTTTAATTGGATTATTAAATATATTAATACAATTATTAATTAATGATTATTAAAAAAATTTTAGTACATACAAGCTAATTTGAAATAATATAATATAATTTTATTAAGATTCAAAAAATTAATAAGCAAGAAATTTAAAAAAAATAAATTTGTTTATTGAACAAGTTCAAATAGTTATAATTATTTGAACAATTATCTATTTAAAATTATTATGACCTTTTGTTTTATCATAAAATAATTGTTTCAATTTGATAAAACTTATCCAAAATAAAATAATATTACTTTATTACTATTTCAAAATTTGAGAATTGGAGATTTAAAAAATAAATCAGTTTATCAAATTGGTTTAAATAACTATTTATTTCAAATCGTTATGTCTTTTTATTTTATTATAAAACAATTGTTTTTTATTGTACAAGCTTATTCAAAATTAATAACTAAGAGATTTAAAAAATAATTCTATTTATCAAACCAGTTTAAATAATTATGACCAGTTCAAATAGTTATTACTATTTGAACAATTATTTATTTCAAATTATTTTCTGTTCATACAAATTTATTTGAAAAAAATAATACTAATTTAATAATAGTCTAAAAATTCATAATTAAGAGATTTAAAAAATAAATCCATTTGCTAAATTAGTTCAAATGGTTAAAACTGTATGAAATAATTATTAATTACTATTAATATATTATATGTTTAAATTTATTAACTATAATTAATAATAATAATTATTATAATTAATAGAATATTTATATTAGTCTAATATTAATTATATAGTATTATGAATTAATTATTAATTAGAATAATTAATTCTAATATTAATTCTAAAATTATAGTATTATAAATTTACTTAAATTTATAGTAAATAATTTATATTATATAACTAAAATTTAATGAACAAATAATGTTATATATAATTACTTTATAATAATTTATATAAATAAAAATGTAACTATTATTCAATATTATTTATAATTAAATAATATAATATAAATAGTAAAAAATTACATGCATGGTACTAATTAATACTATATAATATCTATTTAAAATAAATTAATTAATCTATGTTATTAAATTAATTATGGATAGAAAGGCCTTTAAGTCTAGTTTCTAAATTTTCAAATGGTTTGTGATTTAGATTTATATAACTCAAGATATGATCAAATTACTGAGTAGAGTGCAAAACAGCAGACAACCACCCAACAATTGACAGGATCGATCAGGTCATGCTTTTTTTTAAGCATGAAATGGCATAAAACTTGAACCATCGATCCCCTCAAGGAAGTGATCGATTGGGTCTGGGTGAAATCAGACCAACGGTTATTTTTTTCATGCATTCAAGGGCTACTTTCACTTCCTAAGCTTCCTTAAAGGCTACTTCTTCAATTTCTCTATAAATTGGGCACTCTAACACACCAAGAGGATTGATGAATCAAAAGAACAGAGCCAATAAGCCATTTTTTCATTCTCTCAAAGAATCAAGAGTTTTTAGAGCTTCAAAGTCCATGTCTTTGTATTTATTGTATCCAAATTATATTTGTTGTTCATTCATCATTTTCTTATACTTAAACTTAGCAAACACTTAGCCTTAGAGAGGTTGTTCTATTGTCTGCAAAATTACCTTTGATATATAAGAGTGGAAGAGAGCAAGAGGTAAGGTATATCCTCTTGATATTATAAGGGTAGAGGTTGCTATCTAAGCCTTGAGAAAAAGATAGAGATTTAGTACAAGATAGGTTTGTATCTTGTAAGAATTTTTCTTCAATTAGTGGATTGATGCCTTGGTGTAGACAACCAAGAGAGAGGACGTAGATGCTTTGTGGAGAAGGATCGAACCTCTATAAATCATTGTGTTTGATTTCTCTATCCCTATTCCTATCTCCTTACAATTTATTATTGCTTATATTTGATTTTAGGTTTATTAATTGTTATTGTTAGCATTATATTTTCATCGAAAGTGCTTATTGTTTTAATTTCCATTCAATTATATTGAAATCATTTGTTTGGAAGGAATTTGGAGAAATCCAATTCACCCCCCTCTTGGATCACCATCTCACCTATAAAGCTAGCATAATAGAAATTATTATAAATTAATAATAGTATAAATAATAATGTTAATCAAGTTGAACAATTATTCATATTTATATTATTCATATAAATAGTATAATATATTATTTCTATTATTTATTTATAAAATTATAATAAATAACTAATTAAGATATTTAAAGCTTATTTTACTTGTAATATATTTATATATTTATTAAATAGTTATTCTTAAACAATTATTTACCATAAAATATAATAAATATATAACAAATTAATAATATTATTAATTTAATTGTTATAAATTATAATATTAATAATTATAATATATAGACAAATTTGACAATAATATTATATTATAATATAATAATAAAATATTTATTTTATTATATATTTAAAATTATAAAATATTCTATAATAATATAATTATAAATTAATAGTTAAGACTATCAGAATAATTATCTATTTCAAATCATTCTATCCTTTTGTTTAGTCATAAATTATAATAAATTATAGTTAATAAATAATATATATTCATATAAACAATCATTTTATAATGATTAAATATTATAATTATAATTATTAATATTTATATTTTATATTATTAAATATATTATTATAATTTATTAAAATAATTAATCTATTTAGTTATGTATTTATTTTTATAATAAATATTAAATTATTTATTTAATAATTAATTACTTTATAATTAATAATAATAATTTAGTTATTAAATTATCTAATAATAAATTCTTAGTTAGTTTAAATAATAATATTATTAATTATTATTATAATAGTAATAATTTTAATTATTATTAATATTTCCAATATAATCATATTTAATTAATTATAACTTAATTATAAAATAGATTAAATAATAATATACTTAATTATTTGACTATTATTCTATAATAATTATATTATTCATATAAATAACATAGTAATTACAATATGAATAACTTATTTGAATAACTAATTATAATATAATTATAATTTATAATTATTAAATAAATATATAACTTATTAAATATTATATTTATTATTATAATTTTAATTATAATAAAGCTTATAATAAGATTTAACTAATTTTATAATTTGATTCTAATAGTCAATTCAATATTTATTAATCAATAAACAATGAACAAACAATGAATATTAAAATGATTTATAATGAATATGAGTACAATTAATATTAGTAATTAATTTATAGTCATATTTATCATAATAATGATAATAATAAAATATTATAGATTGTATTGATATAAATAAAATTAATTATTATATAACAAAAATTATTAAATAATAGAATTAATAAATTCTTGTTTATAAACAATATTAATATTGTTTATAATAATTATAATTAACTATTATAATTGTTATAATAAATTTATTATTATAATTATATCTTATAATTAATAATTCATATTAATTATTATTAATAGTTAATAATTAATTTATTTAAAATAGATAATTAATAGAATAAATAAACAATTGTTTATTACTTAAATTTTAAATTAGACTTATATAATATTAGTTTGATTATTATAATTGTTATCATATACTTATTAATAAATAATGATAATAGTTTAGTATTAGTAAATAATTTAATATTACATATGAATCATATTTTAAATATTATAATATATTTAAATAATTATTATAATTATAATTTAATAAATTATAATTAAATATCTTATCTTATCTTATAATATTATTTGAATTGGTTTATAATTGTTGGATTATGGGGTCCAGCGGTCTCCTTTAGGGACTCGGTATGTCGATTCATCTGAGTGGGGTATCCCATGGTAGATCGGATTCCAATATATGGCAACCCAACCTGCCGAGGCCCAATTGGTGAGGTATCCCATAAAGGCTTTGCAAAGCCCCTTATGTCCACCTGTCGCTTAGTACGAGACTCTGCACTACCAAAAAGAGAATAAGGAAATAGAGTTGCGCCTTCACTATCAGCTATAGCTTTTGGTGTAGTGGTAAGCGCTTGGTCCTGAAAATTGTTATTAGAGCGAGGTTGCAGGTTCGAGTCCCCCAGGTGCCACTGGGGGGAGATTGCTAGATTATGGGGTCCAGTGATCTCCTTTAGGGACTCGGTATGTCGATTCATCTGGGTGGAGTATCCCATGGTAGATCGGATTTCGATGTATGGCAACCCACCCTGTCGAAGCCTAATGGGTGATGTATCCCATGATGGCTTTGCGAAGCCCCCTTATGTCCACCTGTCACTTAGTACAGGGCTTTGCGCTACCAAAAAGAGAATAAGAAAATAAAGTTGCGCCTTCACTATCAGCTATAGCTTTTGGTGTAGTGGAAGCACTGGATCCTAAAAATATTATTGGTCTTGAATTGAGCCTTATTTTGAAATGACAAAACATTATAGCTAAATAAACTTGATCAAGATTTTGAAAAAGATTTATGTAGTACATGTTCTTAAGTTTTATATTTTGGTACTAAATAAATAATATGATTTTCAAAGCTTAAACAAACCTTTCTTTGTTTTCATATTTCTCAAACCAAATTTACTTTTAAAGATTATTTATTTGAGCTTAAATGAAAGTCCAATTGTTGTTTTTAAAGTGAACTTATTCATTTTGGGCTTAATACAATTTTGACAATATTGGTTTTGAGAAATAGATTAACTTAAGAAAGCTGTTTTACAAGAACATAGTTTTCCAACATTGAATTTGTTTTTTTTTTTGTATTAATTCACAAAGTTTTAATATTTGAATTTTATATGGTTGGAAAGCTCTTTGAGTCTACTTTCTAATGGATCAAACAAAATTAAAATCCAAATTTTCTAAGAAAATATTTTGAATTTTTACTAGACACTCTGCAGTTGTCAGAAAAACTGCACATGGTATAAATTTGAAAATTCACTATAATTCGTACACAGTGAATTAGGTGATGACTTTATGTGGATAGAAAGCCCTTTAAGTCTAGTTTCTAAATCTTTAAACTGTTTGTGATTTGGATTTGTATAACTCAAGATATAATCAAATTAGTGAGTAGAGTGCAAAACAGGAGATAACCACCCAGTCACTAACAGGATCGATCCCCTCATGGAAGAGATCGATCAGGTCGTGATTTTCAAAGGCAAATTGGTTCAAAACATGAACCAATCGATCCCTTCATGGAAGGGATCGATCAATTCTGGGTGAAAACACTCCAATGGGTACTTTTTGGTGCTTCCAATGGCTATTTTCTTCTCCCAAACACTTCCAACGGCTACCTCTTCAATTTCTCTATAAATTGGGCACTCCAACACACCAAGAAGATTGATGAATCAAGAGAGCAAGAGCCAATAAGCCATATTTTCATTATCTCAAAGAATCAAGAGTTTTTAGAGCTTCAAAGTCCATATATTTGTATTTATTGTATCCAATTTTTATTTGTTGTTCATTCATCATTTTCTTGTACTTAAACTTAGCAAACACTTAGCCTTAGAGAGGTTGCTCTATTGTTTACAAAATTAACTTTGATACACAAGGGTGGAAAAGAACAAGAGGTGAGGTATCCTCTTAAAAGCTTTATAGTGAGATTAGGTAAAAGACTACAAAGGGTAGAGGTTTCTATCTTAAGCCTTAGAAAGAAAAATATAGGTTGTATTTTCAATTCAAGAATAGTGGATTGAAGCCTTAGTGTGGACAACCAAGAAGAAAGGACGTAGGTACCTTATGAAGAAGGATCGAACCTCTATAAATCATTGTGTTTGATTTCTCTATCCCTATCTCCTTATAATTTATTGTTGTTTATATTTGATTTTAGATTCATTAATTGTTATTGTTTGCATTATATTTTCATCAAAAGTGCTTATTGTTTTAATTTCCATTCAACCTAATAATACTTAAGTATAATTATTCATATATATATTTATTATTTTAAAATTATTCATTAATAATATTATATAATTAATTTATATTATATAATGTTTTAATAATAGTTTATAAATATAATGTACTAGTTAAATTATGAATGTGTCAAGTGAATTTAAATTTTAGTATTATAGTAATATAAATAAAATATAACAATTATAGTATATAATATAATAATTAATAATATTATTATAAAATAATAATAAATTATTATCTATTTATTTAATTATGTTAGTTTATAATATATATTATTTTAATTTTTTATTTATATTAATAATTATTAATATTAAAACTAATATTATAAGTATATTAATAATTAATATATAAAGTAAACATACTTATGAATATATACTATCGATTAGTACTATCATTTGAATGGTTTAAATATGGTTTAAATAAATATAATAATTTAAAATCATTTAAATAAATTAGGACATCTAAGTGACAATTGTACAATTTTTTATTTGAACAATTATACCTAATATTGATATTATTATTTGTAATTAAAATTATTAATTAAATATGAAGTTATAATAAAGAGTTTAATTATAAAATTAGTTATATAATTAACACTAAATAATTAATAATATTTTAATTCATAATTTAATTACAAATAATAATATCAATTATATTAAATTATTAAATATAAAATTTAATAATAAGCTATTATTATTATTATTATTAATTTAATATAATTCACTATTAATTTATTATAAAATAACAAAAAATTATATGTAAATAGATTTATTTTTATTATTTAATATATATTGTTAATTAAATATTACTAAATCTTATAAAATTATGAATAATAATTATCTATCTCAAATCATAATGATCTTTATTTTGTTTATCTGAATCTAATCAAATTATTTTATTTTTATTATTATAATTTATAAAAAATTATTATATATTATAATAATTATAATTAATTAATTATATTATACTTATTATTTAATATAAGTAAAATTATTAATATAATAATACTAATTAAACAAAAAGTTGAATTATAATAAATTAGATACTAAAATAATATACAAATTATTATCTATTCAATAAATAATTATATTAATATAATTTATTTAATTATTATTATAATTAATATTATTAATTATCTTAGATTTCTAATATTATTATAATATTATTCTATAATTTATTATCAGTAAACTAATACTTATTATTAATTAAACAAATTGTACATAACATATGAATTCATATGTTAATAATTATTATACTATAATTAAATTATAAATTAAGTACTTTTAATTTATTTTAATTAAATATTAATTATTATAAGCTAATTGAACATTTAAATATTAGTTATTTAATAATTATCAGTTATATGAATAAATTATCCAAATATTATAATAATCATAATAATATTAGTTATAAAACATTCAAATAGTTTTTAATAATCTCTTTAATAATAATTAATTTAAAAATTATTCTAATTTATTAAGCTAATAGTTATTTTATTTATATTACTTATTAATAATAAATATTAATTATTTATTATAAATTTTAATTTATCATAACTATTAATAATTACTATTAATATTTAAGTCAATTAATATTTATTAAATAATTAATTATTAATTATAAATATTTATAATTATATAATAGATACTAATTATCTATATCTAAATTTTATTTGAGAAAAATAAATTAGAACCCTTTTATTTTAATAATTTATTAGTAGTTATTAATAATTATTATTAGATATAATAATTAATTCATTATAATTAAATATATTAATAATTATAACCTAATTAAGTTGTAATAATTATTAAAATACAATAATAATTATAAGTATCAATAATAATATTATTGATAAAATAAATAGTAATTTATATTAATAAATAATAAATATTATTTATTATTTAATTGTAGGTATGTATAATCTTTTATGATTTTTATAATAAGTACTATTTAATAATTATTGCTTATAATTTATATTATTCAAATAATAATTATATAATATTTATTATATTATTTATATATACTAATAAATATACATATAAGTAATATATTATATTAATTATAGTTATAAATATAATAAACAAAAGTAGAATAATATAAATTTGAATTAATAAATAATAATATTAATAGTAATTTATTATGACAATTTTAAATATAATTGAATTGTAGTATAATTTTAATAAATTTAAATTTAATTAATGATTAATTAATTTATTAAACAATTATTAAAACAATTCTAATATTTAAATATTAATTGATATAGTATATTAATTATATAATTTTAAATATAATTACAATACAAAATATTAATTTGAGATAGTATTTTTAATTAATATTAACAAATTATTAATTTATAATAATTTATAATTATTTATAACGATTTAATTAACATTATATAATATTATTTAATTTATAATTAATCATTATAATATTAAATTTGGGATAAATAAATTATAATATTTATAATTAAATAAATTATACTAATAATTTCTTAATTGTATTATAATACGTTAATTATTAATTCAATAATTATTATATCAAATAATATTAACTTTAACATCAAATATTTTAAAATATTATTATAAAATTAACTATAATTAAATCTCTTATTAATTTTCTAAATAGTTATGATATTGTTATTAATAATTTTATATATAATAATTGTATAAAATATTAATAACAATATAAATCAAGTTAATAATATTTAACTATATTTAAAAATTATTTTAAATTGTTATAATTATAAAATAATAATTATTATTATTATAATATAAATTATAATAAATATTAATATAATACAATTTTTATTATTATACTATAATAAAATAAATATATTAATGTATAAATAATTATAATTATAATTATTAAATTAATAAAATTTAACTAAAATTTTAATTACTATTTTATTAAATTATTAATTTTATTAATTTAAAATAATTAAATTGGTTTTTATGAATATAAATGATTTATTACATTAATATAAGCTTATAATATTAATCAATTTGAAATTTATTTATAATTTATATTATTAATAATATATAAATTTATATTTATTAATTATAAAAGATAATTCTTTTAATTATAATTAGTTATATGTTTACTTAATTAGTATAATGAATTTATTAATTCTTTATATATAATCTTGTATTAAAACTTTTTTAACAAATACTTGTATTAAATAATCTTTTGTAATTAATCATAAATTATATATAAATAATATATAATAATAATAAAGGATGGAAGGAGAGGGGATAAATAATGATTATAATTATGTAAAAAATAGATCTATTATTAATTCATACCTACTAATAATTTTATTATTAAGCTTATGGCTTATTTATAATTAAATAAATAATTATGTAAATATTAATTTATAATAAATTATAAAATTATTATTAATGAAATCAATATTATAGAATACATATTTAGAAAATCATAAATATTTATTTGATAATTTCTTTGCTCGCAATTCAAATAGTTAAGACTCTATGAATGATTATTTATTTCAAATCGTTATAACCTTTTCTTTTATTGTAAAATAATTGTTTTGTTCGTACAAGCTTATTCGAATTAAAATAACACTAATTTAATAATATTTTGAATATTAATAAGTAAGATATTTAAAAATAAATTTGTTTACTAAATCAGTTCAAATGGTTAAGATTATTAAAATAATTATCCATTTCAAATCATTTTGATCTTTTGTTTAGTCATAAAACAATTGTTTCAGTTCATATAAGCTTATTCAGAATAAATTAATACTAATTTATTAACATTTGAAAAATTAATATGAAAGAGATTTAAAAAAATAATTTTTTTTACCAAACAAATTAAATAAGTGATTTAAAAAGTGAATATGTTTACTGAATCAGTTTAAATAATTATGGCCATTTTAATAATTATCTATTTCAAATTGTTATTACCTTTTGTTTGGTCATATGACAATTGTTTTTTATCATACAAGCTTAATTGGAATAAAAAAATACTAATTTATTATTAGTATTAAAGTATTTATGAATATTTAAAATTAATCTATATATATTATTATAATTTTTATTATAATATTGTTAATTATTAATTTTCTATTTAATTTAACAATTAAAAAATTAATAAGTGAATATTAATAATTATGAATTTATTAATGATTGGAACAATTATTTAATATAAATAAATATTCATTCTAAAATAATTGTTTACTATTCAGTTAATGATTCTTAGACAATAAATAAATATTAAAATTAAAATAAATGAACATTATATAATTAATAATTAATTTTATAATTAATCTAAGAATTAATAATTTTAAATTAATATATTTAAAATATTATAATATTGATAATAATAAAGTAACAAATATTATAAAAATAATGTTAAATAATAAGTAATTAATACTCCATTTAATTATTATGATTAAATAAATTATCTTATTTAATTAAACTAAATAAATATTATTATTACTTTGTAGAATTACTAATAAATAATTATAACAATTAAAGAACATTGAAATATTACTTATTAATAATAAATATTAATTATTTAAATGTATTCAAATCTTATAGTTATTAATAAGTAATAACATATTATATTAAAATACCTGTTATGATCTCAAACAGGTATCTTATAATTATATTTGATAAATATATTTCAATTAATAATCATTAATTAATAACAAAAGTATTTAATAATTTAAATTAAATTATTGTTATTATAATTAATGTTAAATATTAATATTATTCATATTATATTATTTATACTTAATAATAATAATACTATTAATTAATATCTATTTATTTATTATTAAATAAATAATATATAATATTAAATTAATTATATAATTAAATATTATGTGTTTAATAATTAAATATACCTATTATTAACAATATAATTTATTAATATAAAATAAATTTGAAATTATGATTAATTTCTAATTAATGTTAAAAATTAGTAATTAAATTATTATTAATATGAATAAGACTTAATTAATATATATTAATTAAATTATTTAATAAACAATTATATATTAATTGTATATAATATTAAATAATTTTTTATATATATTAACAATTAATATGAACTATTAATAAATTAATATTTGTTAATGATATTAATGATTATTAATTAATAATTTAATTACAAATAATAATATCAATTATATTTGAGATAATATTAATTTATACTATAAATTATTAATAACAAATATTTAATTATATAAATTAAACTATTAATATTTAATAAAATGTTATTAATTAATTATTATAATTATTAATAATTTATGGATTATTAAATTGGTTATAATAATAACTATAAATTTTTATTTAAAATTTAATAATAATATCCAAATAATATTATATTAAATGTTATTATTAAATTATTTAAATTTATAATATTATTATTTTGAATCATATAATATAATACATTATTTGATGTTTAAAAATTTATTATATTTTAAAATTATAAAATTTAAAAAATTTATTGGAGCATTTCAAATATTATAAAACAATTTAATTATTATTTATAATAATCTAATTGTTATTATAATTAGTATTTAATTTTTTATAATATTAATCTATTATAATTAATAGTTATATCATAATAATTAAACATTATTCAATTATTATAATATTATAATTTATAATAATTATTATTAATTAGTTAAATATATTATATTATATTATATTATATTAATTAATTAATTAAGGTTAATTATTATAATAAATAATCAATAATTAAACTATATGAATAGAAAATTAATAATAAAATAGTTTAATCTTAATAAAATAATGTATGAGATTATTATTAGTAATAATAATTTTATGACAAAACAAAAGGTCATAATAATTTTAAATAGACAATTGTTCAAATAGTTGTAACTATCTAAATTTGTTCGATAAACAAATTTATTTTTTAAACTTCGACTTATTAATTTTTTTGTTTTGGATAAGCTTTTATGAATTGAAATAATTATTTTATGTCAAAACAAAAGGTCAGAATAATTTTATAAAAATAATTGATCAAATAGTCATAACTATTTAAACTTGTTTGGTAAACAAATTTATTTTTTCAAATCTTTTGCTTATTAATTTTCCAAATGTTCATAAATTTGGATTATTTTATTCCAAATAAGCTTGTAAGACATGAAACAAAAATTTTATGATTAAACAAAAGTTTTGAATGATTTGAAATAGATAACTATTTTAATTGTTTAAGAAAATATATTTATTTTTTAAATCTCTTATTAATTTTCAGAATATTATTAGATTAGTATTATTTCAAATCTTAATTTTTATATAGTATTATTATATTATTTGATAAATTAAATAATTGAGATAAATAATTATATTCTTATAATTTATAACTATTAATAACTATTATTACTAATACTATATAAAAACCTAATCATTCATTAATATATTAATAAATCATTGTAACATTTTGTTTTGTAATAAAACAATTGTTTCAATTCATGTTAGCTTATTTGAAATAAAATAATACTAATTTATTAATATTCCAAAAATTAAAAAGTAAGAGAATTAAAAAAATAAATTTGTTATCGAACAAGTTCAAATAATTATGACTATCTTAATAATTATCTATTTCAAAAAATTACAACCTTTTGTTTTGTCATAAAACAATTGGTTCTATTCATTCAAGCTTATTTCAAATAAAATAATATAAATTTATTAATGTTCCAAAAATTAATAAGTAAAAATTTTAAAAATAAATTTATTTCAAAATTAAAGTTCCAAAACCAATTGTTTTTATTCATACAAAATTATTCAGAATAAAATAATACTATTTTATTACTATTTTGAAAATTAATAAGAGATTTAAAAACTAAATCTCTTTATCGAACTAGTTCAAATAGTTATGACTATTTGAAGAATTATCTATCTCCAATTGTTATGATTTTTGTTTTGTCCTAAACATTTAATTTCTATTCAACAAGCTTATTCAGAGTAAAATATTGCTAAATTAATAATATTCTAAACATTAATAAGTAAGGATTTAAAAAATAAATGTGTTTACTGAGTCAGTTCAAATAGTTAAGATTATTAGAACAATTATCTATTTTAAATCGTTTTGACCTTTTGTTTAGTCATAAGATAATTGCTTCAACTCATACATGCTTATTCGAAATAAAATAATACTAATTTATTAACATTCAAAAAATTATTAAGTAAGAAATTAGAGAAAAAATCTATTTACTAAAAAGTTCAAATATTTTTTACTATTTGAACAATTATCTATTTAAAATCGTTATGACCTTATATTTTATCATAAAACAATTGTTTCAGTTCATAAAAGTTTATTTGAAATAAAATAATATTACTTTATTAATATTATAAAATTTGAAAGTTAGAGATTTAAAACATAAATTAGTTTATCGAATCAGTTCAAATAATTATAGCCATTTAAACAATTATCTATTTCAAATCATTATGAACTATTGTTTAAATAATTTTATTTAATAATATTATTAATTAAACAATATAAATAAATTATAATATTAAAATTAAATTTATTTTAATTTATATCAATAAATTATTTATTAATTTAATAAATATAATTAAATTATAGTATAAATTTGTAACAAATTTATAAAAATTATAACAATTTTTTATTACTATTTATTAAAATCAATAAATAGTCATAAACATTATTGTTAATATTAATAATATATTCATATTAATTTAATGTTATAATAACATTATGATTATATTTATTATTTAATATAATAAAATAGCTATAACCTTTTGTTTTGTCATAAAAGATTTTTTTTTCTGTTCATCGAAGCTTATTTCGAATAAAATAATACATATTTATTAATATTAAGACAATTAATAAGTAAAATATTTAAAAAATAAATCTGTTTACTAAACAAGTTCAAATCATTATGGCTATTTGAGCACTTTTTATTTTAACTTGTTATGACTTTTTGTTTTGTCATAAAATAATTATTTCTATTCATACAAGTTTATTCAAATTAAAATAATATTAATTTATAAATATTTTGAAAATTAATAAGTAAAAGATTTAAAAAATAAATATATTTACTAAACAAGTTCAAATAGTCATGAATATTTGAATAATTATCTATTTCAAATCACTATGACCTTTTCTTTTGTAATAAAACACTTGTTTTAATTCATATAAGCTTCTTTGAAGTAAGATAATACTAATTCATTAATGTTCTAAAAATTAATGAGTAAGAGAATTAAAAAAAGAATATGTTTACCGAAAAAGTTCAAATAGTTATGACTATCGAACAATTATCTATTTTAAAACATTATAATCTTTTGTTTTGTCATTAAACAATTGGTTCTGTTCATGCAAGTTTATTTCAAATAAAGTAATTTAAATTTATTAATATTCCAAAAATTAATAAGTAAAACTTTAAAAAATAAATATATTTTCTGAACAATTTCAAATAATTATGACTATTTGAAGAATTATCTATTTCAAATCATTATAACCTTTTGTTTTGTCATAAACCAACTATTTCTATTCATAAAAGCTTTTTTGAAATAAAATAATACTAATTTATTAAAATTCCAAAAATTAATAAGTAGAAGATTTAAAAAATAAATTTGTTTATCGAGCAAGTTCAAATAGTTATGACTATTGGAATAATTATTTATTTCAAATCATTATGATCTTTTGTTTTGTCATAAAACAATTATTTCTATTCATACAATTTTATTTGAAATAAAATAATACTAATTTATTAGTGTTCTAAAAATTAATAAGTTTGAGATTTAAAAAATAAATTTGTTTATCGATCAAGTTCAAATAGTCATGTTTATTTGAACTATTATCTATTTCAAATCATAATGATATTTTGTTTTGTTGTAAAACAATTATTTTTGTTCATGTACAATTATTCAGAATATGATAATAATGATATGCTAATATTTTTATAATTAATAAGAGATTTAAAAACAAAATCTATTTATTGAAAGAGTTCAAATATTTATAACTATTTGAATAATTATCTATCTCAAATCTTTATGATCTTTATTTTGTCATAAAACAAGTGTTTCTTTTCATATTGGCTTATTCAATTCAAATAATATTAATTTAATAATATTCCAAAAATTAGTAAGAGATTTAAAAAAATAAATGTGTTTGCCGAACTAGTCCAAATAGTTCAGACTATTAAAATAACTATCTATTTCAAATAATAAGTATTCAATCATACAAGCTTATTCGAAATAAAATAATAATAACAATTTATTAATCTTTCAAAAATTAATAAGAGATTTTAAAAATGAATCTGTTTAACGAACCATTTCAAATAGTTATGACTATTTGAACAATTATATACTTCAAATCGTTATAACCTTTTGTTATGCCATAAAATAATTATTTATGTTCATACAAGCTTATTTGAAATAAAATAATACTAATCTAATAATATTCCAAAAATTAATAACTAAGTGATTTAAAAAATAAATTTGTTTGTCAAACCAGTTCAAATAGTTAAAACTATATGAAAAATTATCTAATTCAGATCGTTATGAATTGAATTATACATTATAATATAATTATAATAATTATAAATCCAAATAATTAAATTATCCAATCTACAATTGTTATTAATAATTAAAGTAATGCTAATTTATTAATATTCTAAAAATTAATTAAAGATAATAATTAATAAAATTAATAATATTTAATAATTTAAGGGCTACTAACAAAATAAATTAATAGAATAAATTATTTTAATATAAGTTAAGTTTAATTTGTATTATTTTATTTCAAACAAACTTATATTAATAAAAATATTAAAAATTATTTTAATAATAACCTAATTCTTAATTTATTAACAACTTGATTAAATTCGGTAAAATTAATCAAAAAGTCAAATTATATCTAATTTATATAATTAATTTAATTAATATTTATTAATTAAATATTATTATTAATAAAATAACACTATTATTTTAAATGCATTCAAATAGTATATATTATTAAGATTATATGATTAACTATTATATTAAAATATCTAAACTATTTATTATATAACCAAACCTGCTCAGATACCAACTATCATGGGCCTAAGACTTATGCCAACACTCTGTGAAGCATTAGGTTAGAATATTAAATAATTTAATAGATTATAATGATATTATTTTGATTTATTATTTTGAAATATAGTTTTTTATGCTTTTAACTGTTAATCATTAAATCATTAAATTAGTTATGAAAAGTATATTTTACTTATATAATTATTTTATTATAATTAAGTTAATAATTGCTTGTTATTATAGTCAAATATTAATGTTATTTTATTAAAATAAATTATTAATTAAAATATTAATTATTAATATGTCAAACATTAATAAGTAAGAGATTTAATAATTGAAATTATAAACTGTCACAGAAGGGTAGATTTGATCAATTTTATAATAAATTTATATTATTTTATTCAAAAAAAGCTTCTATGAATAAAAAAAATTATTTTATGACAAAGCAAAAGGGCACAGTGATTTCAAATAGATAAATGTTTAAATAGTCATAATTATTTAAACTTGATCGATAAAAATATTTATTTTTTAATATTTGTTAAATTATTTTAATTAATAACTATATTAATAATAGTAATCTACTGAATAGTCATAAATAATTTTGGATAACAAAATTACTAATATTATAATTATTATATTATAATAATATTAATTATTAGTAATATTATAAATATTAATATAATAGATTAAATAATGACAATATTAATTAGTAGTTTAATATTAATATAATAATACTAATTACCATTGATTATTAAACTATTAATAATAAATAATCATAATAATAAAAATCAATAATAATTAAATAATTAAATAATTAATAAACAAATAAAATTAATATTATACTTTATTATAAAACTTGTATAATGAACATTTAAATGACAAACAATATTAAATAATTATTATAATATATGCTCTAGACAATTTTTAATTTAATAATTATATAAAATTGTTAATATTAATATAACATTTAACTATTTAAATCCCGATTTATATAATAATTAGAACTCTATTTTTTTATATAAGCAATTATTTATATATTGGTAATAATCGATATTAACAAGCAATTTTATAATATATCAATTTATATATTAATAATTTAGATAATTATTCTATTTTTAAAATTATTATTATTATTTGAAATAAAATAATATTACCTTTTTAAATTTGTTCGATAAACAAATTTATTTTTTAAAACTTTTGCTTATTAATTTTGGAAATATTAAGAAAGTAGTATTATTTTATTGTAGATAAGTTTTTATAAATTGAAACAATTCTTTTATGTCAAAACAAAAAGGCCATAATGATTTTAAATAAATAATTATTCAAATAATCATAACTATTTGAACTTGTTTGATAAAGGGATTTATTTTTTCAAATCTTTTGCTTATTAACTTTTCAAATGTTAATAAATTTGAATTATTTTATTCTGAATAAATTTGTATAATATGAAATAAATTTTGACTAAAAAAAGGTCAGAACGATTTTAAATAGATAATTATTCTAATAGATTTAACTATTTGAACTAGTTCGACAAACATATTTATTTTTTAACTATATATTAGCTTAATTCTAATAGTCTATTTATATTCTATTATAAATTTAATTAATTTATAATAAATTAGTTTTAAAATTTAGTCTTTAAATCTCTTATTAATTTTCAAAATATTAATAGATCAGTATTATTTTATTCTGAATAATTTTGTATGAATAGAAACAATTGTTTTATGACAAAAAAAAGGTCATAACTATTTGAAATAGATAATTGTTCAAATGGACATGACTATTTAGACTTATTCAGTAAATAGATTTATTTTTAAATCTCCTACCTACTAACTTTCAAAGTATTAATCAATTAGTATTATTTTATTTCAAATAAACTTGTATGAATAGAAACAATTGTTTTAGGACAAAACAAAAGATCATAACTATTTGAAATAAAAAATTGTTCAAATAGTCATAACGATTTGAATTAGCTCAGTAAACAGATTTATTTTTAAAATATTAATAAATTAGTATTATTTTATTTTAAATATGCTTGTATGAACAGAAACAATTGGTTTATGATAAAACAAAGGGTCATAACTATTTGAACATGTTCAGAAAATATATTTATTTTTTAAATTTTTACTTATTAATTTTTAAAATATTAATAAATTTATATTATTTTATTCAAAATAAGCTTGTTTGAATAGAAACAATTGTTTTAGGACAAAACAAAAAGTCATAACAATTTGAAATAGATAATAATTCAAATGGACATGACTATTTAAATTTGTTTGGTAAACAAATTTTTTGTCAAAATCTCCAACTTATTAATTTTTATAATATTAATTGATTAGTATTATTTTATTTCGAATAAACTTGTATGAATAGAAGCATATGTTTTATGACAAAACTGAGCTATTTGAATTGGTTTGGTAAACACATTTATTTTTTAAATCTCTTACTAATTTTTGGAATATTATTAAATTAGTATTATTTTAATATGAATAAGCTTGTATGAAAAGAAACAATTATGACAAAATAAAAATCATAACAATTTGATATAGATAATTATTCAAATAGTCATAACTATTTAAACTATTTCGGTAAACAAATTTAAGTTTTATTAATTTTCAAAATATGAATAGATTACTATTATTTTATTCTGAATAATTGTACATGAACAGAAACAATTGTTTTATGACAAAATAAAAGGTCATAATGATTTAAAATAAATAATTGTTCAAATGGACATAACTATTTGAACTTGTTCGACAAACAGAGTTATTTTTTAAATCTCCTACCTACTAATTTTTAGAGTATTAATCAATTAGTATTATTTTATTCCAAATAAACTTGTATGAATAGAAACAATTGTTTTAGGACAAAAAAAAAGATCATAACTATTTAAAATAAATAATTGTTCAAACAATCATGATGATTTAAACTAACTCGGTAAACAGATTTATTTTTAAAATTTTTTACTCATTAATTTTTGGAATATTAAGAAATTAGTATTATTTTATATCAAATACATTTGTATGAATAGAAACAATTGGTTTATGACAAAACAAAAGGGTCATAACTATTTGAACGTGTTTAGAAAATATATTTAGTTTTTAAATTTTTATTTATTAATTTTTGAAATATTAATAAATTTATATTATTTTATTTGAAATCATCTTGTTTGAATAAAAACAATTATTTTACGATAAAAAAATGTCATAACGATTTGAAATAAATAATAGTTCAAATGGACATGATTATTTAAACTTGTATGGTAAACAGTTTTTGTTTTAAATCTCCAACTTGTTAATTTTTAGAATATTAATTTATTAGTATTATTTTATTTTGAATAAACTTGTATGAATAGAAACATACGTTTTATGACAAAACAAAATATCATAATGATTTGAAATAAATAAATGTTTAAATAGTTATAATTATTTGAACTCATTCGGTAAACAGATTTAGTTTTTAAATATTTTGCTTATTAATTTTTAAAATTTTAATAAAATAGTATTATTTTATTTTAAATAAATTTTTATGCACAGAAACAATTGGTTTATGACAAAACAAAAGGCAATAATGATTAGAAATAGATAATTGTTAAAATAGTCATAACTATTTGAATATGTTTAGAAAATAAATTTATTTACTATAATTCTATTTTAATACTATTTCATAAATGGACAATGAACTAATCCAATAATTGTCAGTAATTTAATTATTAATATAACAAAATAGATAATTATTAAGATATTAAAATAAATCTAATACATAATTATTAATACATATTAATAACTTAATATCGAAATTTAAGTTACAAATAAATATAATATAATTATATAACAATTATATGACAATTGTTATCTAATGTAATTATAGTAATAAATTATATTCTATAATTTAAATATTATAATTTATAATAAATTATAAATATATAATTTTTAATAATTATTATTTAATAAACCAACACAAGTTATCTATTCATATACCTAATTAATTAATTAGGTAAATTAATAGTTATAATTTGTAATTAGTACAAATTAGCTAATTAATTAATATATAAATATTAATTAATTATAGTATTAATAATAATTTATTAATTCAAATTTATGCTTATAAGCAATTTGATTTATTATCAATTTTAAATTACTTACCATTTATAATAATTATAAATAAATATAATTTTATTAGCAAACAATAGGTATTATTTTAATCCGAAAGCTAACATATATTCATATTATAATATCTATTTTATTAATTAAATAATAGTTATAATATGAAATATTTTAGTATAATTAATATTAAAATAGATAATCGTTCAAACACTATAGATAATTTATTTCATAATATTTTTGTAATAAATTAGTAAATAAGTTATTTGTATTATATAATAAATACTATTTTATTAATTAATAAATAAATTAATTTATTATAAGCTTGTAATTTACTATTCAAAATACACTAATTTATTAACACTAATTGAAATAATCTATTTTATATTTATTGATAATAAATATAATTTGTTATCATGGTTATTATTATTAATTTAAATTATTATTAATATTATTATTAATAATAATAACTAATATTATTAAATATTTTATATACTAATCGATAGTATATTATAAGCTATGAATTAAACAAATTTAATCTATATTATATAATTAATTATTATAATGTATTATAATTGATTAATTGTATTAGTTTAACATAACATATTATATTAATTTTATTTGTTATAAGCAATAGAAAGGATCTTGTATTCTTTACTAAACCAACATTTAAATATTAATTAATAACTAAATGTATTCAAATATTATTATACTAATTAATAATAATAATAATTTTTTAAATATTTATAACAATTATTAATATTAAAAATAATTAAATGGTAGAGATCAATCATTAATTAATTTTAAAATATTTAAAATTAAATATTAATCTTAATTTATTTATTAATAGAAATTAATAACTAAGTGATTATATTTTTTAAAGCTGGGCAGTTTATTTTCTTATTAATTTTAAAATTAAGTATTAGTAAAAAAAGCCATATAGATAGTAATTATGATTTATAAATCCAATTGGTTTTTTATTATTATTTTAAAAATTAATAATAGGTATGATAATTAGATTTTTAAAGATTTATATTAAAACTAATTAATAAAAATCAAATAGATTAAATCTTTTAATCATAATAATTTTAAATAGATAGTTGTTCAAATAATCATAACTATTTGAACTTGTTTAGTAAATAGATTTGTTTTTTCAAATCTCTTACTTATTAATTTTCAGAATGTTAATAAATCAGCATTTTTTTTTATTTTGAATAACTTTGCATGAACAAAAAGAATTGTTTTATGAAAAAACAAAAGGTCATAATGATTTGAAATAGATAATTGTTCAAATGGAAATGACTATTTGAACTGATTCGATAAACAAATTAACTTTTTAAATCACTTAGTTATTAATTTTTGGAATATTAATAAATTAGTTTTACTTTATTTTGAATAAGCCTGTATGAACTAAAACAATTGTTTTATGACAAAACAAAAAGTCATAACGATTTTAAGTAGACAATTGTTCAAATAGTCGTAGCTATTTAAAATTGTTAATATTAGTTTATAATATTAATTATTAGTTCATACAAGCTTATAAAACAATTGATTAATATTTGCCTTGTCTCAAATATTGGATTTTCTGAATAATTATCTATTTTAATTATCGATAATTTATCATAAAAGATCAAATATACATTTTAAAATATTTATGATTATTGTTAATAATTATTTAACAAAATTCATATATTATATTATTATTTCATAGCTTATTTATTAATAAATATCGATAATTAAATAATACAAATTAAATATTTTAATTTAAATATTTAAAATTTAAAATTTTTAATTATTAACATTTAAAAAATTAATAAGCAAAAGATATGAAAAATAAATCTATTTACCAATTAAATTCAAATAGTTATGACTGTTTGAATAATTATTTATTTAAATCATTATGACCTTTTGTTTTGGCAAAAAAAACAATTGTTTCAATTCATAAAAGCTTATCTAAAATAAAATAATACTAATTTCTTAATATTTCAAAAATTAATAAGCAAGAGTTTAAAAAAATTAATTTGTTTACTGAACAAATTCAAATAGTTATGACTATTTGAACAATTATCTATTTAAAATCATTATGACCTTTTGTTTTGTCATAAAACAATTGTTTCAGTTCATACAAGCTTATTCGAAATAAAATAATAGTAATTTATTAATATTCCAAAAATTAATAAGTGATTTAAAAAATGATTCTGTTTACAAAATTAGTTCAAATAATTATGGCTGTTTCAACAATTATCTATTTGAAATCGAGATTCCCTTTTGTTTGGTAATATAACAATTGTTTTATCATACAAGCTTCAAAATAAAATAATACTAATTTATTAATCTTTCAAAAGTTAATAAGTAAGAAATTTAAAAAATAAATTTATTTATCGAACCCGTTTAAATAGTTATGACTATTTGAACAAATGTATAGTTTAAATCAATTATTTAAAAAATAAACCTTTTTTGTTCTGTCATAAAATAATTATTCATGTTCATACAAGCTTATTTGAAATAAAATAATACTAATATAATAATACTCTGAAAATTAATAACTAAGAGATTTAAACAATAAATTTGTTTGCTGAACTAGTTTAAATAGTTAAGACTATATGAACAATTATCTATTTTAAATCATTATGACCTTTTGTTTTGTCATAAAACAATTTTTTCAATTCATACTAGCTTATTCAGAATAAAATAAAATGAATTTATTAATATTTCAAAAATTAATAAGAGATTTAACAAATAATTTTGCTTACCTAACTAGTTTAAATAATTATGACCTTTTGTTTTGTCATAAAACAAATGTTTTTGTCCATATAAGTTTGTTCAAAATAAATTAATACTACTTTATTAATATTTTAAAAATTAATAATAGATCTAAAAAATAAATCTTTTTAGATATCTATTAATTAATAAAAATCAATAATTAAAATATTTAAATTAAAATCAATATTCATAAATTTAATATTAATTAAATATGTTTATTCAAATCAATAATTGTAAACTTATTACTTATTCTTATAATTAGGTATAACTTATTCTAAAAATAGATTTATTTTGTAACAAAAGGTTTATAATTATAACTTAAAATATTATAATAATAATAATAATTTTATATAGTATAAATTTAAAGAATTAATATTATAATAAATAATTAGTTTAAAATAATAAAACTAATATATAAAATTAATTATATTAATTAAATAGAATTTATTCCAATAAATTATTATATTAGTTATAATTTATATTAATAATAATTTAAACAATAGTATATATTAACAATTTTCAATTAATATTATATTATTTAATATAATAATACTACTTTATAATATATAAATTATTCAAATGAATAATAATTAGAGTTTTATAACTTATAACTAATCGATTTTATTTAAAATAAGCTTGTATGAACAGAAAAAATCAGTTTATGACAAAGCAAAAGGTTATAGTGATTTCCAATAAATAATTGTTCAAATAATTATAATTATTTCAACTTGTTCAGTAAACAGAATCATTTTTTAAATCTCTTAATTATTAATTTTCAAAATATTAATAACTTAATATTATTTTATTTCGAATAAGCTTATATTGAAATAATTTTTTTATGATAGAAGAAAATGTCATAGCGATTTGAAATAGATAACTATCCAAATAGTCATGACTATTTGATCTAGTTCAGTAAACATATTTAATTTTTTACATTTTTTACTTTTTAATTATCAAAATATTAATAAATTTATATTATTTTAATCCAAATAAGCTTGAATAAATAGAAATTATTATCTTATAACAAAACAAAAAGTCATAATGATTTGAAATAAATAATTGCTTAAATAGTCTTAATTTAAACCAGTTTGATAAATAGATTTATTTTTTAAAATTTTTATTAATTTTTGAAATATTAATAGATTAGTATTATTTTATTTCAAACAAACTTATATGAACAAAAACATTAGTTTTTATGACAAAACAAAAGGTCATAAGAATTTGAAATAGATAATTGTTCAAATAGTCATAGTTATTTGAATTGGTTAGGTAAATAGAATTATTTTTTAATTCTCTTATTAAATTTTGAAATTTTAATAAATTTATTTTATTTTATTCCAAATAAGCTAGTATGAATTGAAAATATTGTTTTATGACAAAACAAAAGGTTATAATTATTCATATAGTTTTAACTATTTGAACTAGTTCGACAAACAATTTTATTTTTTAAATCTCTTAGTTATTAATTTTCAGAATATTATTACATTAGTTTTATTTTATTTCAAATAAGCTTGTATGAACAGAAATAATTGTTTTACAACAAAAAAAAGGTTATAACTATTTAAAATAAATAATTGTTCAAACAATCATGAGGATTTAAACTAACTCGGTAAACAGATTTATTTTTAAAATTTTTTACTCATTAATTTTTGGAATATTAAGAAATTAGTATTATTTTATATCAAATACATTTGTACGAATAGAAACAATTGGTTTATGACAAAACAAAGGGTCATAACTATTTGAAATAGATAATAGTTCAAAAAGTCATAACTATTTGAACGTGTTTAGAAAATATATTTAGTTTTTAAATTTTTATTTATTAATTTTTGAAATATTAATAAATTTATATTATTTTATTTGAAATCATCTTGTTTGAATAAAAACAATTATTTTGCGACAAAAAAATGTCATAACGATTTGAAATAAATAATAGTTCAAATGGACATGATTATTTAAACTTGTATGGTAAATAGTTTTTTTTTTAAATCTCCAACTTGTTAATTTTTAGAATATTAATTTATTAGTATTATTTTATTTTGAATAAACTTGTATGAATAGAAACATACGTTTTATGACAAAACAAAATATCATAATGATTTGAAATAAATAAATGTTTAAATAGTTATAATTATTTGAACTCATTCGATAAACAGATTTATTTTTTAAATATTTTGCTCATTAATTTTTAAAATTTTAATAAAATAGTATTATTTTATTTTAAATAAATTTTTATGCACAGAAACAATTGGTTTATGACAAAACAAAAGGCAATAATGATTAGAAATAGATAATTGTTAAAATAGTCATAACTATTTGAATATGTTTAGAAAATAAATTTATTTACTATAATTCTATTTTAATACTATTTCATAAATGGACAATGAACTAATCCAATAATTGTCAGTAATTTAATTATTAATATAACAAAATAGATAATTATTAAGATATTAAAATAAATCTAATACATAATTATTAATACATATTAATAACTTAATATCGAAATTTAAGTTACAAATAAATATAATATAATTATATAACAATTATATGACAATTGTTATCTAATGTAATTATAGTAATAAATTATATTCTATAATTTAAATATTATAATTTATAATAAATTATAAATATATAATTTTTAATAATTATTATTTAATAAACCAACACAAGTTATCTATTCATATACCTAATTAATTAATTAGGTAAATTAATAGTTATAATTTGTAATTAGTACAAATTAGCTAATTAATTAATATATAAATATTAATTAATTATAGTATTAATAATAATTTATTAATTCAAATTTATGCTTATAAGCAATTTGATTTATTATCAATTTTAAATTACTTACCATTTATAATAATTATAAATAAATATAATTTTATTAGCAAACAATAGGTATTATTTTAATCCGAAAGCTAACATATATTCATATTATAATATCTATTTTATTAATTAAATAATAGTTATAATATGAAATATTTTAGTATAATTAATATTAAAATAGATAATCGTTCAAACACTATAGATAATTTATTTCATAATATTTTTGTAATAAATTAGTAAATAAGTTATTTGTAATATATAATAAATACTATTTTATTAATTAATAAATAAATTAATTTATTATAAGCTTGTAATTTACTATTCAAAATACACTAATTTATTAACACTAATTGAAATAATCTATTTTATATTTATTGATAATAAATATAATTTGTTATCATGGTTATTATTATTAATTTAAATTATTATTAATATTATTATTAATAATAATAACTAATATTATTAAATATTTTATATACTAATCGATAGTATATTATAAGCTATGAATTAAACAAATTTAATCTATATTATATAATTAATTATTATAATGTATTATAATTGATTAATTGTATTAGTTTAACATAACATATTATATTAATTTTATTTGTTATAAGCAATAGAAAGGATCTTGTATTCTTTACTAAACCAACATTTAAATATTAATTAATAACTAAATGTATTCAAATATTATTATACTAATTAATAATAATAATAATTTTTTAAATATTTATAACAATTATTAATATTAAAAATAATTAAATGGTAGAGATCAATCATTAATTAATTTTAAAATATTTAAAATTAAATATTAATCTTAATTTATTTATTAATAGAAATTAATAACTAAGTGATTATATTTTTTAAAGCTGGGCAGTTTATTTTCTTATTAATTTTAAAATTAAGTATTAGTAAAAAAAGCCATATAGATAGTAATTATGATTTATAAATCCAATTGGTTTTTTATTATTATTTTAAAAATTAATAATAGGTATGATAATTAGATTTTTAAAGATTTATATTAAAACTAATTAATAAAAATCAAATAGATTAAATCTTTTAATCATAATAATTTTAAATAGATAGTTGTTCAAATAATCATAACTATTTGAACTTGTTTAGTAAATAGATTTGTTTTTTCAAATCTCTTACTTATTAATTTTCAGAATGTTAATAAATCAGCATTTTTTTTTATTTTGAATAACTTTGCATGAACAAAAAGAATTGTTTTATGAAAAAACAAAAGGTCATAATGATTTGAAATAGATAATTGTTCAAATGGAAATGACTATTTGAACTGATTCGATAAACAAATTAACTTTTTAAATCACTTAGTTATTAATTTTTGGAATATTAATAAATTAGTTTTACTTTATTTTGAATAAGCCTGTATGAACTAAAACAATTGTTTTATGACAAAACAAAAAGTCATAACGATTTTAAGTAGACAATTGTTCAAATAGTCGTAGCTATTTAAAATTGTTAATATTAGTTTATAATATTAATTATTAGTTCATACAAGCTTATAAAACAATTGATTAATATTTGCCTTGTCTCAAATATTGGATTTTCTGAATAATTATCTATTTTAATTATCGATAATTTATCATAAAAGATCAAATATACATTTTAAAATATTTATGATTATTGTTAATAATTATTTAACAAAATTCATATATTATATTATTATTTCATAGCTTATTTATTAATAAATATCGATAATTAAATAATACAAATTAAATATTTTAATTTAAATATTTAAAATTTAAAATTTTTAATTATTAACATTTAAAAAATTAATAAGCAAAAGATATGAAAAATAAATCTATTTACCAATTAAATTCAAATAGTTATGACTGTTTGAATAATTATTTATTTAAATCATTATGACCTTTTGTTTTGGCAAAAAAAACAATTGTTTCAATTCATAAAAGCTTATCTAAAATAAAATAATACTAATTTCTTAATATTTCAAAAATTAATAAGCAAGAGTTTAAAAAAATTAATTTGTTTACTGAACAAATTCAAATAGTTATGACTATTTGAACAATTATCTATTTAAAATCATTATGACCTTTTGTTTTGTCATAAAACAATTGTTTCAGTTCATACAAGCTTATTCGAAATAAAATAATAGTAATTTATTAATATTCCAAAAATTAATAAGTGATTTAAAAAATGATTCTGTTTACAAAATTAGTTCAAATAATTATGGCTGTTTCAACAATTATCTATTTGAAATCGAGATTCCCTTTTGTTTGGTAATATAACAATTGTTTTATCATACAAGCTTCAAAATAAAATAATACTAATTTATTAATCTTTCAAAAGTTAATAAGTAAGAAATTTAAAAAATAAATTTATTTATCGAACCCGTTTAAATAGTTATGACTATTTGAACAAATGTATAGTTTAAATCAATTATTTAAAAAATAAACCTTTTTTGTTCTGTCATAAAATAATTATTCATGTTCATACAAGCTTATTTGAAATAAAATAATACTAATATAATAATACTCTGAAAATTAATAACTAAGAGATTTAAACAATAAATTTGTTTGCTGAACTAGTTTAAATAGTTAAGACTATATGAACAATTATCTATTTTAAATCATTATGACCTTTTGTTTTGTCATAAAACAATTTTTTCAATTCATACTAGCTTATTCAGAATAAAATAAAATGAATTTATTAATATTTCAAAAATTAATAAGAGATTTAACAAATAATTTTGCTTACCTAACTAGTTTAAATAATTATGACCTTTTGTTTTGTCATAAAACAAATGTTTTTGTCCATATAAGTTTGTTCAAAATAAATTAATACTACTTTATTAATATTTTAAAAATTAATAATAGATCTAAAAAATAAATCTTTTTAGATATCTATTAATTAATAAAAATCAATAATTAAAATATTTAAATTAAAATCAATATTCATAAATTTAATATTAATTAAATATGTTTATTCAAATCAATAATTGTAAACTTATTACTTATTCTTATAATTAGGTATAACTTATTCTAAAAATAGATTTATTTTGTAACAAAAGGTTTATAATTATAACTTAAAATATTATAATAATAATAATAATTTTATATAGTATAAATTTAAAGAATTAATATTATAATAAATAATTAGTTTAAAATAATAAAACTAATATATAAAATTAATTATATTAATTAAATAGAATTTATTCCAATAAATTATTATATTAGTTATAATTTATATTAATAATAATTTAAACAATAGTATATATTAACAATTTTCAATTAATATTATATTATTTAATATAATAATACTACTTTATAATATATAAATTATTCAAATGAATAATAATTAGAGTTTTATAACTTATAACTAATCGATTTTATTTAAAATAAGCTTGTATGAACAGAAAAAATCAGTTTATGACAAAGCAAAAGGTTATAGTGATTTCCAATAAATAATTGTTCAAATAATTATAATTATTTCAACTTGTTCAGTAAACAGAATCATTTTTTAAATCTCTTAATTATTAATTTTCAAAATATTAATAACTTAATATTATTTTATTTCGAATAAGCTTATATTGAAATAATTTTTTTATGATAGAAGAAAATGTCATAGCGATTTGAAATAGATAACTATCCAAATAGTCATGACTATTTGATCTAGTTCAGTAAACATATTTAATTTTTTACATTTTTTACTTTTTAATTATCAAAATATTAATAAATTTATATTATTTTAATCCAAATAAGCTTGAATAAATAGAAATTATTATCTTATAACAAAACAAAAAGCCATAATGATTTGAAATAAATAATTGCTTAAATAGTCTTAATTTAAACCAGTTTGATAAATAGATTTATTTTTTAAAATTTTTATTAATTTTTGAAATATTAATAGATTAGTATTATTTTATTTCAAACAAACTTATATGAACAAAAACATTAGTTTTTATGACAAAACAAAAGGTCATAAGAATTTGAAATAGATAATTGTTCAAATAGTCATAGTTATTTGAATTGGTTAGGTAAATAGAATTATTTTTTAATTCTCTTATTAAATTTTGAAATTTTAATAAATTTATTTTATTTTATTCCAAATAAGCTAGTATGAATTGAAAATATTGTTTTATGACAAAACAAAAGGTTATAATTATTCATATAGTTTTAACTATTTGAACTAGTTCGACAAACAATTTTATTTTTTAAATCTCTTAGTTATTAATTTTCAGAATATTATTACATTAGTTTTATTTTATTTCAAATAAGCTTGAATGAACAGAAATAATTGTTTTACAACAAAAAAAAGGTTATAACTATTTAAAATAAATAATTGTTCAAACAATCATGAGGATTTAAACTAACTCGGTAAACAGATTTATTTTTAAAATTTTTTACTCATTAATTTTTGGAATATTAAGAAATTAGTATTATTTTATATCAAATACATTTGTACGAATAGAAACAATTGGTTTATGACAAAACAAAGGGTCATAACTATTTGAAATAGATAATAGTTCAAAAAGTCATAACTATTTGAACGTGTTTAGAAAATATATTTAGTTTTTAAATTTTTATTTATTAATTTTTGAAATATTAATAAATTTATATTATTTTATTTGAAATCATCTTGTTTGAATAAAAACAATTATTTTGCGACAAAAAAATGTCATAACGATTTGAAATAAATAATAGTTCAAATGGACATGATTATTTAAACTTGTATGGTAAATAGTTTTTTTTTTAAATCTCCAACTTGTTAATTTTTAGAATATTAATTTATTAGTATTATTTTATTTTGAATAAACTTGTATGAATAGAAACATACGTTTTATGACAAAACAAAATATCATAATGATTTGAAATAAATAAATGTTTAAATAGTTATAATTATTTGAACTCATTCGATAAACAGATTTATTTTTTAAATATTTTGCTCATTAATTTTTAAAATTTTAATAAAATAGTATTATTTTATTTTAAATAAATTTTTATGCACAGAAACAATTGGTTTATGACAAAACAAAAGGCAATAATGATTAGAAATAGATAATTGTTAAAATAGTCATAACTATTTGAATATGTTTAGAAAATAAATTTATTTACTATAATTCTATTTTAATACTATTTCATAAATGGACAATGAACTAATCCAATAATTGTCAGTAATTTAATTATTAATATAACAAAATAGATAATTATTAAGATATTAAAATAAATCTAATACATAATTATTAATACATATTAATAACTTAATATCGAAATTTAAGTTACAAATAAATATAATATAATTATATAACAATTATATGACAATTGTTATCTAATGTAATTATAGTAATAAATTATATTCTATAATTTAAATATTATAATTTATAATAAATTATAAATATATAATTTTTAATAATTATTATTTAATAAACCAACACAAGTTATCTATTCATATACCTAATTAATTAATTAGGTAAATTAATAGTTATAATTTGTAATTAGTACAAATTAGCTAATTAATTAATATATAAATATTAATTAATTATAGTATTAATAATAATTTATTAATTCAAATTTATGCTTATAAGCAATTTGATTTATTATCAATTTTAAATTACTTACCATTTATAATAATTATAAATAAATATAATTTTATTAGCAAACAATAGGTATTATTTTAATCCGAAAGCTAACATATATTCATATTATAATATCTATTTTATTAATTAAATAATAGTTATAATATGAAATATTTTAGTATAATTAATATTAAAATAGATAATCGTTCAAACACTATAGATAATTTATTTCATAATATTTTTGTAATAAATTAGTAAATAAGTTATTTGTAATATATAATAAATACTATTTTATTAATTAATAAATAAATTAATTTATTATAAGCTTGTAATTTACTATTCAAAATACACTAATTTATTAACACTAATTGAAATAATCTATTTTATATTTATTGATAATAAATATAATTTGTTATCATGGTTATTATTATTAATTTAAATTATTATTAATATTATTATTAATAATAATAACTAATATTATTAAATATTTTATATACTAATCGATAGTATATTATAAGCTATGAATTAAACAAATTTAATCTATATTATATAATTAATTATTATAATGTATTATAATTGATTAATTGTATTAGTTTAACATAACATATTATATTAATTTTATTTGTTATAAGCAATAGAAAGGATCTTGTATTCTTTACTAAACCAACATTTAAATATTAATTAATAACTAAATGTATTCAAATATTATTATACTAATTAATAATAATAATAATTTTTTAAATATTTATAACAATTATTAATATTAAAAATAATTAAATGGTAGAGATCAATCATTAATTAATTTTAAAATATTTAAAATTAAATATTAATCTTAATTTATTTATTAATAGAAATTAATAACTAAGTGATTATATTTTTTAAAGCTGGGCAGTTTATTTTCTTATTAATTTTAAAATTAAGTATTAGTAAAAAAAGCCATATAGATAGTAATTATGATTTATAAATCCAATTGGTTTTTTATTATTATTTTAAAAATTAATAATAGGTATGATAATTAGATTTTTAAAGATTTATATTAAAACTAATTAATAAAAATCAAATAGATTAAATCTTTTAATCATAATAATTTTAAATAGATAGTTGTTCAAATAATCATAACTATTTGAACTTGTTTAGTAAATAGATTTGTTTTTTCAAATCTCTTACTTATTAATTTTCAGAATGTTAATAAATCAGCATTTTTTTTTATTTTGAATAACTTTGCATGAACAAAAAGAATTGTTTTATGAAAAAACAAAAGGTCATAATGATTTGAAATAGATAATTGTTCAAATGGAAATGACTATTTGAACTGATTCGATAAACAAATTAACTTTTTAAATCACTTAGTTATTAATTTTTGGAATATTAATAAATTAGTTTTACTTTATTTTGAATAAGCCTGTATGAACTAAAACAATTGTTTTATGACAAAACAAAAAGTCATAACGATTTTAAGTAGACAATTGTTCAAATAGTCGTAGCTATTTAAAATTGTTAATATTAGTTTATAATATTAATTATTAGTTCATACAAGCTTATAAAACAATTGATTAATATTTGCCTTGTCTCAAATATTGGATTTTCTGAATAATTATCTATTTTAATTATCGATAATTTATCATAAAAGATCAAATATACATTTTAAAATATTTATGATTATTGTTAATAATTATTTAACAAAATTCATATATTATATTATTATTTCATAGCTTATTTATTAATAAATATAGATAATTAAATAATACAAATTAAATATTTTAATTTAAATATTTAAAATTTAAAATTTTTAATTATTAACATTTAAAAAATTAATAAGCAAAAGATATGAAAAATAAATCTATTTACCAATTAAATTCAAATAGTTATGACTGTTTGAATAATTATTTATTTAAATCATTATGACCTTTTGTTTTGGCAAAAAAAACAATTGTTTCAATTCATAAAAGCTTATCTAAAATAAAATAATACTAATTTCTTAATATTTCAAAAATTAATAAGCAAGAGTTTAAAAAAATTAATTTGTTTACTGAACAAATTCAAATAGTTATGACTATTTGAACAATTATCTATTTAAAATCATTATGACCTTTTGTTTTGTCATAAAACAATTGTTTCAGTTCATACAAGCTTATTCGAAATAAAATAATAGTAATTTATTAATATTCCAAAAATTAATAAGTGATTTAAAAAATGATTCTGTTTACAAAATTAGTTCAAATAATTATGGCTGTTTCAACAATTATCTATTTGAAATCGAGATTCCCTTTTGTTTGGTAATATAACAATTGTTTTATCATACAAGCTTCAAAATAAAATAATACTAATTTATTAATCTTTCAAAAGTTAATAAGTAAGAAATTTAAAAAATAAATTTATTTATCGAACCCGTTTAAATAGTTATGACTATTTGAACAAATGTATAGTTTAAATCAATTATTTAAAAAATAAACCTTTTTTGTTCTGTCATAAAATAATTATTCATGTTCATACAAGCTTATTTGAAATAAAATAATACTAATATAATAATACTCTGAAAATTAATAACTAAGAGATTTAAACAATAAATTTGTTTGCTGAACTAGTTTAAATAGTTAAGACTATATGAACAATTATCTATTTTAAATCATTATGACCTTTTGTTTTGTCATAAAACAATTTTTTCAATTCATACTAGCTTATTCAGAATAAAATAAAATGAATTTATTAATATTTCAAAAATTAATAAGAGATTTAACAAATAATTTTGCTTACCTAACTAGTTTAAATAATTATGACCTTTTGTTTTGTCATAAAACAAATGTTTTTGTCCATATAAGTTTGTTCAAAATAAATTAATACTACTTTATTAATATTTTAAAAATTAATAATAGATCTAAAAAATAAATCTTTTTAGATATCTATTAATTAATAAAAATCAATAATTAAAATATTTAAATTAAAATCAATATTCATAAATTTAATATTAATTAAATATGTTTATTCAAATCAATAATTGTAAACTTATTACTTATTCTTATAATTAGGTATAACTTATTCTAAAAATAGATTTATTTTGTAACAAAAGGTTTATAATTATAACTTAAAATATTATAATAATAATAATTTTATATAGTATAAATTTAAAGAATTAATATTATAATAATTATAAATTATAATAAATAATTAGTTTAAAATAATAATAAAACTAATATATAAAATTAATTATATTAATTAAATAGAATTTATTCCAATAAATTATTATATTAGTTATAATTTATATTAATAATAATTTAAACAATAGTATATATTAACAATTTTCAATTAATATTATATTATTTAATATAATAATACTACTTTATTATATATAAATTATTCAAATGAATAATAATTATAGTTTTATAACTTATAACTAATCTATTTTATTTAAAATAAGCTTGTATGAACAGAAAAAATCAGTTTATGACAAAGCAAAAGGTTATAGTGATTTCCAATAAATAATTGTTCAAATAATTATAATTATTTCAACTTGTTCAGTAAACAGAATCATTTTTTAAATCTCTTAATTATTAATTTTCAAAATATTAATAACTTAATATTATTTTATTTCGAATAAGCTTATATTGAAATAATTTTTTTATGATAGAAGAAAAGGTCATAGCGATTTGAAATAGATAACTATCCAAATAGTCAGGACTATTTGATTTAGTTCAGTAAACATATTTAATTTTTTACATTTTTTACTTTTTAATTATCAAAATATTAATAAATTTATATTATTTTAATCCAAATAAGCTTGAATAAATAGAAATTATTATCTTATAACAAAACAAAAAGTCATAATGATTTGAAATAAATAATTGCTTAAATAGTCTTAATTTAAACCAGTTTGATAAATAGATTTATTTTTTAAAATTTTTATTAATTTTTGAAATATTAATAGATTAGTATTATTTTATTTCAAACAAACTTATATGAACAAAAACATTAGTTTTTATGACAAAACAAAAGGTCATAAGAATTTGAAATAGATAATTGTTCAAATAGTCATAGTTATTTGAATTGGTTAGGTAAATAGAATTATTTTTTAATTCTCTTATTAAATTTTGAAATTTTAATAAATTTATTTTATTTTATTCCAAATAAGCTAGTATGAATTGAAAATATTGTTTTATGACAAAACAAAAGGTTATAATTATTCATATAGTTTTAACTATTTGAACTAGTTCGACAAACAATTTTATTTTTTAAATCTCTTAGTTATTAATTTTCAGAATATTATTACATTAGTTTTATTTTATTTCAAATAAGCTTGTATGAACAGAAATAATTGTTTTACGACAAAACAAAAGGTAATAACAATTTGAAGTATACAACTACTCTAATAGTTATAGCTATTTGAATTGATTTTGTAAACATATTTATTTGTTAAATCTCTTATTAATTTTTGAAAGATTAATAAATTAGTATTAATAATTAAAATTAGTATTATATAATTAATTATATAACAATATATAATAATAATATTAATTTTACTATCTTATAAATATTATTAATAATAAATTTTATTATTAATATTAAAATATGTAATTCAATATTAATGAGTTATAATATCAATAATTCTTAGTCATAATTTAATTTAACAATTGTTTTGAAAATAATTAATTAAATTAATTAATAATTATAATAATTAATTAATAACAAAAGTATTGTTATAATTATTAATAACAATAATTATTTTATTGTTAAACTAATAGCTAATTAACTATTATGTATAAAATATTACTATTGTTTAGTGATAACTTATTTAATTATCGATTAGTTTAATTAATATTTTATGAGTAACAATTTTAAAATATTATTATTATTTTATTAATTTTTTATAATAATATTTAAATAATTATGACTATTTAAACATTTAAATATTAGTTATTTAAATGTACAAATATTAATTATTTGTTACTTTTAATCTTTATTTAGTAATTATATAGTAACTTAAATAATAATTACTAAATTATTAAGGATAAATTAGTTTAATTTATATTTAAATTAATTCACAAATATAATAAATTTTTAAATTTTATTTAATTAATTAATTAAAATATAAATATTTAATTAAATATTTTTAATAATTAGTATTAAATATATTTTTACTAGTTATATTTAATACTATAGTATATATTAGTTTTAAATATTAAATCTAATTTATTTATATAATTAAAATTAATTAAAATTATTTATATTAATCTTTAAATCTATGTTAATAAATATATTTTATATGATATATAGTTATTACATAATAATAAGTATTTAATTAATAACTATTATTATAATTATATCAATTAATAACAATTATTAATACAATTTAACATATAACTACTATACTAATTAAGTTATACGAATAATATAATATTTATTAGATAATCTGATATAATACTTATTAAAATTATTATATTATATAATTAAAAATTAAATTATTATTATAAATTATATAATAAGAGATTTAAATAATTAAGAAGATTAATAATTGAGTAAAAATTTTATACTTATTATAATTTTTAAAAAATAATTAATATTTTTATATTAAGGCTAATTTCTTTTAATTATAAGTTGAACAAACAACTATTTGAATATTATTCAAATATATTAATTATATTAATAATTATTAATATTAAGACTAATATTATAAGTATATTATTTAAATTATAATTTATAAATATTATTAGATTAAATTTATCTTACTTAATTAGCTTTTAATTAATTATAATAAACTTAATTAATAAGCAGGATATTTGAAAAACGAATAACTATGATTAGTGTTGCCTTGTTAAACAAACTATTCAGAATTAATTATAAAATAAATGACAAAACAAAAAATTATCTATTTGTAGTATTTTAAATATTAATATTAATATTTTCAATTATTGAATACATTTGATTAATAAATATAATGTAATAATAATTATTAATTTAATAATACTGATTATGATAGTTATTATTTATAAAAATTGATATATTAGTCTCTTATTATTGAACTAATATAAATTAGTTTTTAAATATTATTATATTTAATAAATTATTCTATTATTTAAATATGTAATTTTAAATTAATACTATTTCAATATTAAGTCATTAAATGAATAAAAATATTATTCATTTAAGTTAAATATTTCAAATTTAAATTAATAAATTTAATTAATTTAATTGTAGTTAAATTTTTATATCTTAAATTAATTTTTATAAAAATCTAGTTAATATTTAATTAAATTTAATTAAATTCCCCAAATAGTTTAATCATTAATCTATAATATTAATTATAATCAAATAATTATCCAAATAATATTTAATAAAATTAATGAGTACGATTTAATTTATAATTAAATCTATTTTAATTTATATATACTTAAACAAAAAATAAGTTATTTATTTAATTAAATAATTATAATATTAATTAAACTATATTAAATGTAAGATCATTAACTATTAATATATATTGTTATAATATATAAACTTATTATATTAAAACAATTCAATTATTTTATGATTAAACAAAAGGTTAGAATGATTTGAAATAGATAATTATTCTAATAATCTCAACTATTTGAACTAATCGGCATACACATTTATTTTTAATTAAGTATAATATAGTTTATAATAATAGTATAAATTTAATAAATTAGTTATTATTAATAATAAATATAACATTATAATAATTAATGTTGTATGTTAATTAAATTATCATAAAATTTATATATAACTATTAATAAATTATATTAATAAATACAATACTAATTGTTAATAGTTAATAGTTATAACTTATAATAAATAATAGTATTTTATAAGATTAAATTATAATTATATTATTTATTTAATATTAAATAAATTAATATATTTATTATAATTATAATCAAATCATAATGATCTTTAATTTTTCATGCAAAATTGTTTCCTTTCATACAAGCTTATTCAAATTAAAATGATACTAATTTAATAATATTTCAAAAATTAATAAGAGATTTAAAAATAAATATGTTAGCCGAACTGGTTCAAATAGTTAAGACTATCAGAATAATTATCTATTTTAAATCATTCTATCCTTTTTTTTAGTCATAAAACAATTATTTCAATTCATACAAGCTTATTTGAAATAAAATAATATTAATTTATTAACATTCGAAAAATTAAAGAAAGAGATTTTAAAAAATAAACTTGTTTACTGAACAATTTCAAATAGATATGACTATTTAAACAATTATTTGTTTAAAATTATTTTGATTTGTTTTATCCTAAAACAATTGTTTCAGTTAATAAAAACTTATTTGAAATAAAATAATACTACTTTATTAATGTTTCAAAATTATTAAGCAAGAGATTTAAAAACTAAAGCTATTTTTCAAAGTAGTTCTAATAGTTATGACTATTTAAATGAATATTAATCTCAAATCATTATGATCTTTGTTTTATCATAAAACAATTTTTTTTTTTATCATATAAGCTAATTCAAATAAAAATAATACTAATTTAATAATATTTTGAAAATTAATAAGTAAGAGATTTAAAAAATAAAATGTGTTTGCCGAACAGTTTAAATAGTTAAGATTATTAGAATAATTATCTATTTCAAATCGTTCAGACCTTTTGTTTAATCACAAAATAATTGTTTCAGTTCATACAAGTTTATTCGAAAAAAATAATACTAATTTATTAACTTTTGAAAGATTAATAAGCAAGATATTTGAAAAACTAAATTTGTTTACCGAACAAGTTCAAATAGTTATGACTATTTGAACAATTATCTATTTAAAATCATTGTGAATTTTTGTTTTGTCATAAAACAATTGTTTTAGTTCACAAAAGTTTATCCAAAATAAAATAATACTACCTTTCTTAATATTTTTAAAAATTAAGAGATTTAAAAAATAAATTAGTTTATTGACTTAGTTTATTTTTTAGGAATCTATTATGTATAAATTATTATTATATATAATAATTAATAAATTGATATGAAGTAGAGAATTATATATTTATACTATATATAAATCTCTTATATTATATTTAGTTATAACTAATTATTAAAATAGTCTATTTGATATAATCTATACAGTTAATCTATTTAAATTAACTATTTGAAGTGGTTAGTAAATAGTACAAACCTTACAATTAGAGTATATTTAATTTTATTATATATAATTCTTTAAATTATTTTAAAATAATTAAAATTAACTGAATTTAATTAATTATTTTGGATAATTATTTAATATTATATATAAATACTATTAAACTTTTTATTAATTTTAATAATCAATTTATTTAATTGTTATGATTAAAAGATTTAATCTAATCCTTTGTTAAATTAAATTAGTACCTTTTTTATATTTAAAATTATAAATATATAAACATTCTTTATTAATAGTATTTATATTATTAAATACCTATTATTTAAACTAATCTAACATTAATAAAAATGTTATTAATAAACATTTAATTATTAATAATTAATAATATAAATAGTTTTGTTAGAAACTAAGTAATAATTAAATGTAATACTTAATTACTAATTTAATTATAAATAATAATTAGTTAACAAAGTTATTATTGGAATGCTTTAAAATATTAAAATTGGGATTTGGATCATTATAATAGTTAATAAATTAAATAATTATTATTTAAATATTATAATATGAATATTAATAATAGCTAACAAAAATTAATAAAAAAAGAATTTATTAAAAATTCTATAATAATATATTGATATTATATTTATAGTATAAATTATACTCTAACAAAATATTATTATATTATTATGGAATATATAAAATTAGTTATGACTATTAATATAATTGATATTTATAATATTATACAATATAATGTATAATGATTATTAATTATAAGATAAATTATAATTATCATTATTAAATTCATTTTAAATATTTTATAATATGTATATTATTATCATTTATAATTAATTATACTAGTAATTGTCTCATTGTTATAAAAAATTATAATATAAATATAATTAATAGTCTATTTATATTCATTAATAGTTATTTTTAATATATAATAATTTAACTAATAATCTAAAAATTATCTAATACATAATTAATATTATTAATAAATTAGGCTAAAAATTATAATTTATCTAATTAATAAATTATTGTATTGTAAAATAGTCTAATTAAAATATATTTTTACTATATACAATATGAAAAATATCTATTAACTATTACAACTATATTTTTCATATTATAAATTGTATGAAAAATATCTTAAATAACAATTTGAAATTATTAATATTCATAAGAATTATTAATAAATTTTATTATAAGCTTTAATAATAAATTATAATCAAATTATATATAATTAATATTAAAAAATTAATTAAAAATTATTAATAAGTAATTTAAATTATTACTAAATAAAGACAATTGTTTTTTAAATAACTAAAAATATTATAATTAATAATCAGATTATTAATTAAACATATTGAATTTATATCAATTATAATATGAATATATGTTAGCTTCCGGATTAAAATATTAATATAATATATATTTTATATATTTAAAATATATATAATATGCATTGTATTAGTAAGATATTATTTCAAATCGTTATCACCTTTTGCTTGGTCATATAACAATTGTTTTTTATCATACATGATTATTTGAAATAAATAATAATAATTTATTAATCTTTCAAAAATTAATAAGAGATTTAAAAAATAAATCTGTTTACCGAATCAGTTCAAATAGTTATGACTATTTGAATAATTCTATATTTCAAATCATTATAACCTTTTGTTATGTCATAAAACAATAGTAATCTAATAATATTCCAAAAATTAATAAATAAGGGATTTAAAAAATAAATTTGATTACTGAACCAATTCAAATAGTTAAGACTATATTTCAAATCATTATGACCTTTTGCCTTCTCATAAAACAAATTTCTCAATTCATACTAGCTTATTCGAAATAACATAAAATGAATTTATTAATATTTCAAAAAATAATAAGAGATTTAAAAAATAATTCTGTTACCTATCCAGTTCAAAAAATTATACTATTTGAACAATTATATATTTCAAATTATTATTACTTTTTGTTTTCTTATAAAATAATTTGAATAGTAATAATAATTTGAAATATATAATTGTTCAAATAGTATAATTTTTTGAACTGGATAGATAAACAGAATTATTTTTTAAATCTCTTACTTATTATTTTTAAAATATTAATAAATTATTAATATTATAATAGTAATTAATTCTAATAGTCTATTTATATTCTATTATAGATAGAAATTATATTAGGTATGGGTCTCTATATTAATTTATAATATAGTTATAAAAACTATTAATATATAATTTAAATAAATATTACTAATATCTTATAATAATTACTATTTTGAATTATAATGTAATAATAATAATTACAGCATAATTATTAGTTAATATAAAGATTATAATATTAATAATTTAAATATCTAATGAAATATTAAATTGAAGCCTTTATTAATAATTCTTAATTAAGATATTTATTAAATATTAATATAATTATATAAATATAATATTATTTATGTTTATAATTACATATAATTATACATAATATAAATAATACTATATTTATAAAAATTTTCATTAATGATATTTATTAATCTATAATTATAATTATGATTATTTATAATTAGTAATATTATTATATAAATTAATTAATGATTAATTAACTAATAAATAATAATAATGATTATTATTATAAAAATAATTAATAAGTAAGAAATTTAAAAAATAAATCTTTATTTTAATATAATTTAAAATATAACTATATTAGTTATTAGATAATAACTAATATATATTGTTATATTTTATAAATAAATATAATATACATATATATAATATATAGATATATTTATAATTATATTATATATTAAATATAATAATGCTATAATTATATTATAAATTATATAACTAAATCTATTTACTAAATCAGTTTAAATAGTTATGACTATTTTAATTAATTAAAGATAATCATTATTAGTAATTATTACGATAATTATAATATTATTAGTATTATAAATTATTAAAATAATTAATAACTTTAATTGTCATTATTAAGATAATAATAGTAATATATATAATAATTATTAATAATAATTAAGATATTATTATACCATCTACTTCAACAACAATTATTTATTATGATACTATATTTAATTATAATATGGATTACCCTTAACAAAGGTCTATCAATTCAATATTTACAATTATTAATAGGTATGAATAAATAATTAGATTTATTTATATTAATTATCTAAAATAAAAATAATTAATTATCGTAATTTAAATTATTATAGTGTATTAGTTTTGATAATATTATTAATACGATAATAATAAATATTTATTATAATTATTATATATATTAAAACAGATTTAAAATAATAATAATTTTATATTTTACATATTAATAATGTTATAATATTAATTTAGAACTATACAAATAAATTTATATTAAAATTAAACAGAATCATTTTTATTAATTAATAAATAATATTATATCAATAATTTTATTATTATTATTTAAATATAATTATAACTTGTAAATATAATTATATTGTAATATTATGAGGTGGGTTTGGAACTAATAAATTATTATAATTATCTAATAGATAATTTTGAAAGCTTGTATATATATTAAATTAAAATAACATATTTAAAAAAATTAAATATTTATAATTAATTTACAATTAATTATATTAATTTTTATTAATATAATAGAATTATATTTATATTAAATATATAAATAATTTAGTTTATTTATTAAAATAATAAGAGTTATTATTAATTAGATAATAATTGAAATAGTTAATGTAATTTGAATTATTATGGATTATAATTATATTTTAATAATAATATAATTATTTATTATTATTATGATATTTTTATTTATAATATCAAAAAACAAGATTTGAAAAATAATTATAATAAAATATTTTACAAGTTTAATAATTTAAGCAAAAGATTTCAAATAGTCATGATTATTAACAATATTATTTTAATTTAATTATATATAATAATTAATATAATTTAATTGATAATATCGTGGAGCATGGATTGTTATATGGCAGCTACGACTATGAAGCCTAGGAATTCTGCATTTTTTCAGCCTAAGATGGGGATTTTGGTGCGGGGTATTGAAGTTTATATAATCAAAACTTCAACTTAATTAATTTACTTATTATTGATATTTACATAAAAGTAATAAATGTGTAATTAATTACTTATTTAATTATAATTATAAATAATTGTGATTTCAAATAAATAATTGTTCAAATAGTCATAATTATTTAAAATTGTTAAGTAAACTGATTCATTTTTTAAATGTTTTTATCATTAATTTTTAGATTATTAGTAAATTAGTATTAATTTATTTTGAATAAGCTTATATGAATTGAAACAATTCTTTTATGACAAAACATAAGGTCATAACAATTTGAAATAGATAATTATTCAAATAGTCATGATTATTTGATCTAGTTTAGTAAACATATTTATTTTTTAAATTTTTTACTTATTAATTGTCAATATATTAGTAAATTAGTATTAGTTTAATCCAAATAAGCTTGTATGAATAGATTATTTTATTTTGAATAAGCTTATATGAACTAAAACAATTCTTTTATGATAAAACAAAAGGTCATAATGATTTAAAATAGATAATTAATCAAATAGCTATGATTATTTGATCTAGTTTGGTAAATATATTTATTTTTAAAATCTTTTACTTATTAATTGTCGATATATTAATAAATTAGTATAAGTTTAATCCAAATAAGGCTTAATAACTATTTGAACTAGTTTGATAAATAGATTTATTTTTTAAATCTCTTATTAATTTTTGAGATATTAATATATTAGTATTACTTTATTCTGGAACAAACTTATATGAACAAAAATATTTGTTTTATGACAAAACAAAGGGTCATATTTATTTGAAATAGATAATTGTTCAAATAGTCATAACTATTTATTAATATGGTTATTAAAATAGTTAAACATATTAGCATTATATAATTACTATTATATATAAGTGCAAGATATATTAAAATTATAACTATTAAGTCTATAATGATTAATACTAATATTTATATTAATATAAAATTCAAATTTAATAAATTAATATAACCTATATAAAAGATAAGTTAATATAAAAAATAGCAAATATATCTATTATTTCAATTAGTATAGAACAATTATAATTACTTATATTATAGTATTATAATAATATAAATACTTTCTATTAATATTTTTCTGTATATTATAGATAATATAATATAATTTATAAATTATGAAATATTTCTAAGTTATAATAATTAAATTTAATTATAATTTAAATAAATTTATATTAATAATTTATAACAATTAAATTTAAATTATGCCTTAATTTAAATTAATCGATTATAATTTATAATAAGTTACTAATATTTGATTAATATAAATATTATATAATTAATTTAGTTATGTAACAAATAAAATTAATAGTTAAGTATTATAGTTTATAGTTTAATATAAGTTATTTTATATTAATCAGATTATATAAGATTATATAGATTTGTAAATTTAGTTTATAGTTTAAATAGAAAATTATTTAATTAAATTTTATTTAATTGTTACTTAAATTAAAATCTTAACATAATTATTTAAATGATAGTTATTAGTAATTAACTATTAGTTAATAATCTCATATATTTATTAATATTAAATATAATTAATTCAAGTAATATAATAATTAAATAATTACTTAAAATAAATTTTAACTAATTTATTCTTTTAATAATGATAAACTAATAAATATTAATTATATATATAAATAATATATATCGTATTAGTTGCTTGATTACAAATATATTAATTTATAAAGTTAAATATTAAAGTTATTTTAAAAAATTATTAATTAATATTTATTGTAATATGTATAATATTATTTATAGATTAATATAATAAATAAAATTGATTTAATAGATTAATAAAGTTAAAAAAATTCGATTATTATAAATATTTTTAATTATTATAATTATAACTAAGAATTATATATTTTAATCTATTTGATAATAACAATTAAGTAAAAATTCCTTGGAGCTTTAATTTATAATAGTTATAACAATTAATGAATTTGTTATATATATAATAATTAAATAAATTATTTAACTATAATTATCTATTTAGTATTATAAAAGCTTATAATATATATATAACAATATATTTTTTTATTAAAATATTTATATGATGATTCATGATAACTCGATGGATTGCACGACCTTTGTGTGATATAACATAAATTAATTATAAAATAATTATATTAACCCCTTATATATTATAATAATTAAATAATATTATACTAAATTATTAAATATTATTAAGCTAATATCTAAAACTTATTCAATTAATTTATTTATGAATAATTCATAATATTAAATATTTAATTAATTAATATCTAATAATTTTAATTAGCTTTGAAATGGACAATTAACTAATTTATTAAATATTTTATAAATAATATAATATTAATTTTAAGTTAACTAATTTATTAATATAATAAATATTATTTAATAATTAATAATTTATTTATTTCAAATCATTAATAATTAATTTATATTATATTATTATAAATTAACTAATAATTTTTATATTACTATTAAAAAAATTATTAATTTTTACTATAATTAGATTATAATTATGAATATTATGAATATTTATTTATTAATTGCAAAGTTATAAATAATATCAACCAATAAATTATTACTAATTTATAATAACTATAGTAAAACTATATTAATTATTATTATAACTTATAATTTATATTAAAATATAACCAATATTATAATTATTATTATAATTATATATTATAATTAATTATTTGTTATTATTAATATAATGTATAATCAATAAATTATAACTAATAATTAATTATTAAACATTTATAAACATTATATTTAAATAGAAAAAATTATACTAATAGTTATATGTTATAATGATATAACATATATTAATATTACTAATTATATAAAGTTATTAAATATGTTAACTATAATTAATAGTCAAATTATTATAATTAATTATAATTTTAATATTTTATTATTATATTAATTATTTAACAATTTTTATTTATATAATAAAGGTATATTTATTATTACTATTAAAAATACGTTTATAACTAAGTTATAGCTAATGAATCATAATAATTATTTGAATAAGATATTCAAATATATAAATTTATAATTTACTTATAAAAATAGGTAAAAAACTATAGTTCATTATTATGAACTTATTAATTTGAACTTAATAAACTTCTCAAAAATTATGTTTTATAATTATCCATTAGTTTCCTCGTACTAATCTATATATTAATATAAATTATTAATATATATTATGGAATATGAAATTATATTATTAATCTAATTTGATAATAAGATAAAATATAATACTTATATTTTATTAATATTAAATAATTAATATTAATATTTAATTAGTTTTATAATTTAACAAATAATATGAAATATTTTATTCAAAATAAAATAACACTAATTTATTAAATTATTTTTTTAATTAAAATTATTATATTAAATTAAATATTAATTAATTATATATTACTAATTTACTAATTAATAAATTAACTAATATTAATTAATAACAATAATTAAAATATTTACAATTGTTTCTAATATTATTAATTATTATATAAGCTAATACAATATATAATATATTGTTTAATATTACTAATATTTAATATTAGTTAAATATTTTAAAATATTTTATGACTAATTTAAATTCACAATGATTTTAAATAGATAATTGTTCAAATAGTCATAACTATTTGAACTTGTTCGATAAACAAATTTAGTTTTTCAAATATCCTACTTATTAACTTTCAAAATTAATAAATTAGTATTATTTTCTTTCGAATAAGATTGTATGAACTGAAACAATTATTTTATGATTAAACAAAATGTTATAATGATTTGAAATAGATAATTATTCTAATAATCTTAACTATTTGAACTAATCGGCAAACACATTTATTTTTTTAAATCTCTTACTTATTAATTTTCAAAATATTATTAAATTACTATTATTTTTATCTGAATTAGCTTATATGATAAAAAATAATTATTTTATGACAAAACAAAGATCATAATGATTTGAGATTAATATTTGTTCAAATAGTCATAACTATTAGAACTGCTTTGAAAAATAGCTTTAGTTTTTAAATCTCTTGCTTAATAATTTTTGAAATATTAATAAAGTAGTATTATTTTATTTCATATAAGTTTTTATTAATCGAAACAATTGTTTTATGACAAAACAAAATGACAAAATAATTTAAAACAGATAATTGTTTAAGTAGTCATATCTATTTAAAATTATTCAGTAAACAGATTTTTAAAAAAAAATCTCTTGCTTTAATTTTTTGAATATTAATAAATTAGTATTATTTTATTCCAAATAAGCTTGTATGAACTGAAATAATTATTTTATGACTAAACAAATGAAATAGATAATTATTCTGATAGTCTTAACTATTTGAACTAGTTTGGCTAACATATTTATTTTTTAAATCTCTTATTAATTTTTGAAATATTATTAAATTACTATCATTTTAATCCGAATAAGCTTGTATGAAAGGAAACAATTGTTGTATGACAAAATAAAGATTATTATGATTTGAGATAGATAATTGTTCAAATAGTCATAACTATTTAAACTGGTTATTTAGTTTTTAAATCTCTTATTAATTTTCAAAAGATTAATAAAACAAAATTGTTTTATTTTGAATAATTTTGTATGAACAGAAAAAAATTATTTTATGACAAAACAAAAGATCATAACGATTTGAAATAAATAATTATTCAAATAAATAACTATTTGAACTTGCTCGATAAATAGATTTATTTTTTAAATCTTTTACTTATTAATTTTTGGAATTTTAATAAATTAGTGCTATTTTATTTTGAAAAAGCTTTTATGACTAGAAACAATTGGTTTATGACCAAATAAAAGGTCATAACGATTTGAAATAGATAATTTTTCAAATAGTCATAACTATTTGAACATGTTCGAAAAACATATTTATTTTTTAAAATTTTACTTATTAATTTTTGGAATATTAATAAATTTAAATTATTTTATTCGAAATAAGCTTGCATGAACAAAGCCAATTGTTTTATGACAAAACAAAAGGTCATAATGTTTTGAAATAGATAATTGTTCAGATAGTCATAACTATTTGAACTTATTCCGTAAACATGTTCTTTTTTTAATGCTCTCACTCATTAATTTTTGGAATATTAATAAATTAGTATTATCTTACTTCAAATAAGCTTATATGAATTGAAACAAGTGTTTTATTAGAAAAGAAAAGGTCATAATGATTTGAAATAGATAATTATTGAAATATTAATGACTATTTGAACTTGTTTGGTAAATATATTTATTTTTTAAATCTTTTACTTATTAATTGTCAAAATATTAATTAATTAATATTATTTTAATTCAAATAAACTTGTATGAATAGAAATAATTATTTTATGAGAAAACAAAAGATCATATCATGTTGAAATAAATAATTGCTCAAATAGCCATAATGATTAGAACTTGTTTGGTAAACATATTTATTTTTAAATCTTTTACTCATTAATTGTCTTAATATTAATAAATTTGTATTATTTTATTCAAAATAAGCTTAGATGAACAGAAAAAATTCTTTTATTACAAAACAAAAGGTTATAGCTATTTCAAATAGATAATTATTCAAACAATCCTAATTATTTAAATTTGTTTAGTAAACAAAGTCATTTTTTAAATCTCTTTATTATTAATTTTTGGATTATTAATAAATTAGTCTTATTTTATTTTGAATAAGCTTATATGAGCTGAAACAACTCTTTTATGACAAATCAAAAGGTCATAATGATTTGAAATAAATAATTATTCAAATTGTCATGATTATTTGATCTAGTGTGGTAAACATATTTTAAAAATTTTTTACTTACTAATTGTCAAAATATTAATAAATTAGTATTATTTTAATGCAAATAAGCTTGCATGAATAGAAACAATTGTTTTACAACAAAACAAAATGTCATATTGATTTGAAATAAATAATTGCTCAAATAGTCATAACTATTTGAACTAGTTTGATACGTAGATTTATTGTCCAAATTACTTATTAATTTTTGAAATATTAATAGATTAGTATTACTTTATTCCAAATAAACTTATATGAACAAAAACATTTGTTGTATGACAAAACAAAAAGTAATATTGATTTGCAATCTATAATTGTTCAAATAGTATAATTTTTTGAACTAGTTAGGTAAACAAAATTATTTTTTAAATCTTTTACCTATTATTTTTTGAAATATTAATAAATTCATTTTATTTTATTTAAATAAGCTAGTTTGAATTGAGAAAATTGTTTTATGACAAGAAAAAATGTCATAACGATTTGAAATAAATAATTGTTCATATAGTCTTAACTATTTGAATTGGTTCGGCAAAAAAATTTATTTTTTAAATCCCTTAGTTATTAATTTTTGGAATATTATTAGATTAGTATTGTTTTATTTTGAATAAGCTTGTATAAACAAAAATAATTATTTTATGACATAATAAAAGGTTATAATGATTTGACATATACAATTGTTCAAATAGTCATAACTATTTTAATATAAATAGTATTAAATTATTTACCATAATTTATGTTAATTATTATTATATTATTATAAAAATTTAATTAAACATTAAATAGTATTTCAAATGGTTAAGACTATTAGAACAATTATTATAATGTACATTATAATAAATAAAATTTTAATTACAAAACAATTTATATAATAAATAGTATATAATACTATTTATATTTAAGTTATTATTCATAAAACTATTATAAATTTTAATACAGTTATAATATATATTAATTAATTTATAAATTAAGAAAATTAAATATAATGTTATAACTATACATTATAATATATTATAATTTTATTAGGCCATAATTATTTGATCTGAGTTGGTTATAACCTATACTTTATTAATAATAGTAATATTTATATATATATATAAATAAATTAATAAAGTACAATAATATCTCAATTATTAAATTAAGTTATTAAATAATATATTAATATAATATTTACTAATAATTATTAATGTTATAATATTCTATTATAATAGAATTAAATATATAATTATTATAATTAAATTCTATAATATAAGACTAATATATTATAAAGTTATAATTTAATAATTTAATAAATTATATTGTATTATTATAATATTATAATAAATAATTTAAACATTATATTATTTAAATGTAATATAATATTATAAGTTAATATATTAATATTATTTTTATTTTTATTATTCATAATAGAAAATAATTACTTTTGTTAATATAACTTTGTTCAAAATAAAATAATATTAATTTATTATTTATATTAATAATACATAAATATATTATTTAAATATTTAACAATTAATTATATTAAAATATTTTGTTTATATTTTAATTTATAACAATTAATAAATTAATCAATTTAATATTATTGTTATTGTTCTCTATCTTTTACTATAGGTATAGGGAATTTATTTTTCACTGTAACTATATTTAATTGTTTGTAGTCGATACACATCCTCTAGGTGCCATCATTCTTCTTAATTAAAAAACAATAAATTTTAATTTGTATTATTTTAGCTATAATTTAGTGTCAAATAATTATTATATTTTTAAAATTTATTAATTATAATTCAAAATTATTTAGTCGATAAATAGATTTATTTTTTAAAATCTTTTATTAATTTTTTGAATATTAATAAATTAGTATTAATTTATTCTGAATAAGCTTGTATGAACTTAAACAATTGTTTTATGACTAAACAAAAGGTCAAAACAATTTCAAATAGATAACTGTTCTAATAGTCTTAGCTATTTGAACTAATTCGGTAAACAAATTTATTTTTTAAATCTCTTATTTATTAATTTTCAAAATATTATTTAAATTAGAATAAGTTTGCATGAACAAAACAATTCTTTTACGATAAAAGAAAATGTCATAATGATTTAAAATAGATAATCATAAATATAATAAATATTTATAAAATTATATATTAAATATATTAATAATAAAAATTAGTTAATATATATAATATTTCAAAAAAAATTTATTATTACAATTATTTAAAACAAACCAGTAGTCTTATGCTTGTCTCAAATTATACTATTTATTAATATTAATATAATTAATAATTTTAATTATTTATATAAATTTACAGTAACAAATATTTTATGAATATTGATTATTTATTATAAATAACTAATTTTTTAAATTAATAAATTATTAATTTTAATATAATTCAATATTAAGTTAATTAATAACAAATAGTTATAATTAATTTTTAGTTTAATATTCTATTAGTTTCATGTCTAATAAAATAAAATTAATTAATTAAATAATATAATTATTAATATTAAATAAGCTAATATAAGAATATAATAACTATTATTATAAATAGTCATAATTATTAATTTTTTAATAACTATATAATATTATAATTAAATATATTATATTTCATATATAATTATTAAATAAAAATTAATTTATAATTATAAATTAATAATAATTATAATTAATTAATTATAATAAATTAGCATTAATATTTTTATTAATATTAATAAATATAATAATATAATAATATTTATCAAATAATATATTAAATATATTAATAATAATTATAATAATTATTTATAAATTAATTATAATAATAGTTATAATTAGTACCATAATTATTTGAACTAATTTCTCTATCATATATATAAATTATTATGTTATAACTCATAATAATTGGATAAAATTATTATTATTATATTATTTTTAAAGATTATAATTATTATTAATTAATATTATAATATTTATTGTACTTTATAATAATATAATTAATTATTATCAAATAATATTAATTATATGATAAATTATAATTAATATTTTATTAATATATTTAATATTATATTATAATTATAATATATTAATATAATTATTAATTTGAATAATTAATTAATAAAAGGTTATAAGGACTTGAAATATATAATTGTTTAAATAGTTATAATTATTTGAATTAGTTCAGTAAATAGACAATCTCCTACTTATTAATTTTTGAAATATTAATAAACTATTATTATTAATAATTTAAAAATTAATAATATATTAATGATCATAATAGTTAATTATGACTATTTTAATAATGAATTGTTTAATTATTTATATAAATTTTGTATAAAATAATTATTATTATAATAATTTATAATATACTATTTATAACATGTTCAAATAGTTATAACTATTTTATTAAAAAGTAAATCTAATTTACTATTTTAATATTAAATTATAATAAAATTAATTAATATAATTGAATATTAAGCTATTAATTAATAATATTGTTTTAATATTATAACAAACTTATTTCAAATCTATTTACCGAATAAATTCAAATAGTTATGACTATTTAAATAATGATGTATTTTAAATCATTAAAATAATAATAAATAATTATAATAATTATAAATAACTTAAATATATAATAATTATTAATATTATATAAATAATAAATAATAAATATATTATATAATTATATAGTATAATATATTAGTATAATTTATAAATATGTTATAATTAGATTATTTTATCAAATACTTAAATAATTATTTGTAATCATGAATTAAGATTAGTATTTTAACTATATTAATATTAATTATAGTATTATATTTAAATTATATAATTAATATTATTATTTAATATATTACTAATATAGAAATAATATAACATAATTATTAATTTTGAATAAGCATGTATGCGTTGAAGCAATTATATTAAATTTATATTATAATAATTACTAATTTATTATAATAATTATTATAATATTATTTTATTAATATTTAAAAAAAATTTAAACTAATAGTTATATTAAATTGTAATACATTATAATAGTCAAATAATTGAAATATTAATATTAATTATATTTATATTAAATATATTATAATTAAATATAACATAATTATATTTATTATAATGTAATAATATAAATTATAATATTAATAATTTGACATATAACTAAACTATTTTTGTATATAAAAATATATTCTTTACATTTTAAATCAAAATTATTTAAAAAATGACTATTTACATATATATATTAATAAATAAAATAACTATATAATTTTTATAATAAAGTAATTCTCAAAGTGATGTTATATTTTTTAAATATAAATATACTATAGTTATAATAATAAATATTATTAATACTATTAGAATAATTATTAAACCAAATGACTATAATAATAATTAATATTTGAATAATTATCAAATAACTAAAAATAATTATTAAATTATTAATAATAACAAATAAGTTATAAACAATTATTACATAATTAAATTATATAATTATTAATATTAGTTAATCAAGTTATATGTTATAAACTATTATTAATATAATAATTATATTGAAATTATAAATTGTTTTATATATGTAAATTCTTCATATATAATATAATAACTTAATTAATTTATATTCACTTATAAATTTGATAACTATTATTTTATAAATGTCTTATTATGTTATTATATAATTTATTAATTATTAATTAATAAATAATTTATTAAATATTATAAATAAAATAGTAATAATATATATTATAATATATATTAAATATTGTTAATAATGTGTTTACTAAACAAATTCAAATGGTTAAGACTATTAGAACAATTATTTATTTCAAATCGTTCTTATTATAATATATATAATAATTAAATTATTATAATTTGATAATATATTACTTATTATTACTATATCTATTATTAAATTATAATAATAATAATATCATTATTAATAATTAGTATTATAGTAATACTTTAATTATATTATCGTTAAATATAATATAATAATAAGTTAGAATAAATTAATTATTTGAACAGATTATATTATTATATTAATTTATAAATATATTCAGATAGTTATTCAATTAACCTTAATCAATAATGTAATTAATTTGTATAACTAGTTATTAAAATTGTAATTATTGGATTAGAACTAATCATTAATTAATTTATAACATATATTAAATATAATTACTTTAATAATTAATACTATTAGTTAATAATCTCATATATTTATTAATATTAAATATAATTAATTCAAGTAATATAATAATTAAATAATTACTTAAAATAAATTTTAACTAATTTATTCTTTTAATAATGATAAACTAATAAATATTAATTATATATATAAATAATATATATCGTATTAGTTGCTTGATTACAAATATATTAATTTATAAAGTTAAATATTAAAGTTATTTTAAGAAATTATTAATTAATATTTATTGTAATATGTATAATATTATTTATAGATTAATATAATAAATAAAATTGATTTAATAGATTAATAAAGTTAAAAAAATTCGATTATTATAAATATTTTTAATTATTATAATTATAACTAAGAATTATATATTTTAATCTATTTGATAATAACAATTAAGTAAAAATTCCTTGGAGCTTTAATTTATAATAGTTATAACAATTAATGAATTTGTTATATATATAATAATTAAATAAATTATTTAACTATAATTATCTATTTAGTATTATAAAAGCTTATAATATATATATAACAATATATTTTTTTATTAAAATATTTATATGATGATTCATGATAACTCGATGGATTGCACGACCTTTGTGTGATATAACATAAATTAATTATAAAATAATTATATTAACCCCTTATATATTATAATAATTAAATAATATTATACTAAATTATTAAATATTATTAAGCTAATATCTAAAACTTATTCAATTAATTTATTTATGAATAATTCATAATATTAAATATTTAATTAATTAATATCTAATAATTTTAATTAGCTTTGAAATGGACAATTAACTAATTTATTAAATATTTTATAAATAATATAATATTAATTTTAAGTTAACTAATTTATTAATATAATAAATATTATTTAATAATTAATAATTTATTTATTTCAAATCATTAATAATTAATTTATATTATATTATTATAAATTAACTAATAATTTTTATATTACTATTAAAAAAATTATTAATTTTTACTATAATTAGATTATAATTATGAATATTATGAATATTTATTTATTAATTGCAAAGTTATAAATAATATCAACCAATAAATTATTACTAATTTATAATAACTATAGTAAAACTATATTAATTATTATTATAACTTATAATTTATATTAAAATATAACCAATATTATAATTATTATTATAATTATATATTATAATTAATTATTTGTTATTATTAATATAATGTATAATCAATAAATTATAACTAATAATTAATTATTAAACATTTATAAACATTATATTTAAATAGAAAAAATTATACTAATAGTTATATGTTATAATGATATAACATATATTAATATTACTAATTATATAAAGTTATTAAATATGTTAACTATAATTAATAGTCAAATTATTATAATTAATTATAATTTTAATATTTTATTATTATATTAATTATTTAACAATTTTTATTTATATAATAAAGGTATATTTATTATTACTATTAAAAATACGTTTATAACTAAGTTATAGCTAATGAATCATAATAATTATTTGAATAAGATATTCAAATATATAAATTTATAATTTACTTATAAAAATAGGTAAAAAACTATAGTTCATTATTATGAACTTATTAATTTGAACTTAATAAACTTCTCAAAAATTATGTTTTATAATTATCCATTAGTTTCCTCGTACTAATCTATATATTAATATAAATTATTAATATATATTATGGAATATGAAATTATATTATTAATCTAATTTGATAATAAGATAAAATATAATACTTATATTTTATTAATATTAAATAATTAATATTAATATTTAATTAGTTTTATAATTTAACAAATAATATGAAATATTTTATTCAAAATAAAATAACACTAATTTATTAAATTATTTTTTTAATTAAAATTATTATATTAAATTAAATATTAATTAATTATATATTACTAATTTACTAATTAATAAATTAACTAATATTAATTAATAACAATAATTAAAATATTTACAATTGTTTCTAATATTATTAATTATTATATAAGCTAATACAATATATAATATATTGTTTAATATTACTAATATTTAATATTAGTTAAATATTTTAAAATATTTTATGACTAATTTAAATTCACAATGATTTTAAATAGATAATTGTTCAAATAGTCATAACTATTTGAACTTGTTCGATAAACAAATTTAGTTTTTCAAATATCCTACTTATTAACTTTCAAAATTAATAAATTAGTATTATTTTCTTTCGAATAAGATTGTATGAACTGAAACAATTATTTTATGATTAAACAAAATGTTATAATGATTTGAAATAGATAATTATTCTAATAATCTTAACTATTTGAACTAATCGGCAAACACATTTATTTTTTTAAATCTCTTACTTATTAATTTTCAAAATATTATTAAATTACTATTATTTTTATCTGAATTAGCTTATATGATAAAAAATAATTATTTTATGACAAAACAAAGATCATAATGATTTGAGATTAATATTTGTTCAAATAGTCATAACTATTAGAACTGCTTTGAAAAATAGCTTTAGTTTTTAAATCTCTTGCTTAATAATTTTTGAAATATTAATAAAGTAGTATTATTTTATTTCATATAAGTTTTTATTAATCGAAACAATTGTTTTATGACAAAACAAAATGACAAAATAATTTAAAACAGATAATTGTTTAAGTAGTCATATCTATTTAAAATTATTCAGTAAACAGATTTTTAAAAAAAAAATCTCTTGCTTTAATTTTTTGAATATTAATAAATTAGTATTATTTTATTCCAAATAAGCTTGTATGAACTGAAATAATTATTTTATGACTAAACAAATGAAATAGATAATTATTCTGATAGTCTTAACTATTTGAACTAGTTTGGCTAACATATTTATTTTTTAAATCTCTTATTAATTTTTGAAATATTATTAAATTACTATCATTTTAATCCGAATAAGCTTGTATGAAAGGAAACAATTGTTGTATGACAAAATAAAGATTATTATGATTTGAGATAGATAATTGTTCAAATAGTCATAACTATTTAAACTGGTTATTTAGTTTTTAAATCTCTTATTAATTTTCAAAAGATTAATAAAACAAAATTGTTTTATTTTGAATAATTTTGTATGAACAGAAAAAAATTATTTTATGACAAAACAAAAGATCATAACGATTTGAAATAAATAATTATTCAAATAAATAACTATTTGAACTTGCTCGATAAATAGATTTATTTTTTAAATCTTTTACTTATTAATTTTTGGAATTTTAATAAATTAGTGCTATTTTATTTTGAAAAAGCTTTTATGACTAGAAACAATTGGTTTATGACCAAATAAAAGGTCATAACGATTTGAAATAGATAATTTTTCAAATAGTCATAACTATTTGAACATGTTCGAAAAACATATTTATTTTTTAAAATTTTACTTATTAATTTTTGGAATATTAATAAATTTAAATTATTTTATTCGAAATAAGCTTGCATGAACAAAGCCAATTGTTTTATGACAAAACAAAAGGTCATAATGTTTTGAAATAGATAATTGTTCAGATAGTCATAACTATTTGAACTTATTCCGTAAACATGTTCTTTTTTTAATGCTCTCACTCATTAATTTTTGGAATATTAATAAATTAGTATTATCTTACTTCAAATAAGCTTATATGAATTGAAACAAGTGTTTTATTAGAAAAGAAAAGGTCATAATGATTTGAAATAGATAATTATTGAAATATTAATGACTATTTGAACTTGTTTGGTAAATATATTTATTTTTTAAATCTTTTACTTATTAATTGTCAAAATATTAATTAATTAATATTATTTTAATTCAAATAAACTTGTATGAATAGAAATAATTATTTTATGAGAAAACAAAAGATCATATCATGTTGAAATAAATAATTGCTCAAATAGCCATAATGATTAGAACTTGTTTGGTAAACATATTTATTTTTAAATCTTTTACTCATTAATTGTCTTAATATTAATAAATTTGTATTATTTTATTCAAAATAAGCTTAGATGAACAGAAAAAATTCTTTTATTACAAAACAAAAGGTTATAGCTATTTCAAATAGATAATTATTCAAACAATCCTAATTATTTAAATTTGTTTAGTAAACAAAGTCATTTTTTAAATCTCTTTATTATTAATTTTTGGATTATTAATAAATTAGTCTTATTTTATTTTGAATAAGCTTATATGAGCTGAAACAACTCTTTTATGACAAATCAAAAGGTCATAATGATTTGAAATAAATAATTATTCAAATTGTCATGATTATTTGATCTAGTGTGGTAAACATATTTTAAAAATTTTTTACTTACTAATTGTCAAAATATTAATAAATTAGTATTATTTTAATGCAAATAAGCTTGCATGAATAGAAACAATTGTTTTACAACAAAACAAAATGTCATATTGATTTGAAATAAATAATTGCTCAAATAGTCATAACTATTTGAACTAGTTTGATACGTAGATTTATTGTCCAAATTACTTATTAATTTTTGAAATATTAATAGATTAGTATTACTTTATTCCAAATAAACTTATATGAACAAAAACATTTGTTGTATGACAAAACAAAAAGTAATATTGATTTGCAATCTATAATTGTTCAAATAGTATAATTTTTTGAACTAGTTAGGTAAACAAAATTATTTTTTAAATCTTTTACCTATTATTTTTTGAAATATTAATAAATTCATTTTATTTTATTTAAATAAGCTAGTTTGAATTGAGAAAATTGTTTTATGACAAGAAAAAAATGTCATAACGATTTGAAATAAATAATTGTTCATATAGTCTTAACTATTTGAATTGGTTCGGCAAAAAAATTTATTTTTTAAATCCCTTAGTTATTAATTTTTGGAATATTATTAGATTAGTATTGTTTTATTTTGAATAAGCTTGTATAAACAAAAATAATTATTTTATGACATAATAAAAGGTTATAATGATTTGACATATACAATTGTTCAAATAGTCATAACTATTTTAATATAAATAGTATTAAATTATTTACCATAATTTATGTTAATTATTATTATATTATTATAAAAATTTAATTAAACATTAAATAGTATTTCAAATGGTTAAGACTATTAGAACAATTATTATAATGTACATTATAATAAATAAAATTTTAATTACAAAACAATTTATATAATAAATAGTATATAATACTATTTATATTTAAGTTATTATTCATAAAACTATTATAAATTTTAATACAGTTATAATATATATTAATTAATTTATAAATTAAGAAAATTAAATATAATGTTATAACTATACATTATAATATATTATAATTTTATTAGGCCATAATTATTTGATCTGAGTTGGTTATAACCTATACTTTATTAATAATAGTAATATTTATATATATATATAAATAAATTAATAAAGTACAATAATATCTCAATTATTAAATTAAGTTATTAAATAATATATTAATATAATATTTACTAATAATTATTAATGTTATAATATTCTATTATAATAGAATTAAATATATAATTATTATAATTAAATTCTATAATATAAGACTAATATATTATAAAGTTATAATTTAATAATTTAATAAATTATATTGTATTATTATAATATTATAATAAATAATTTAAACATTATATTATTTAAATGTAATATAATATTATAAGTTAATATATTAATATTATTTTTATTTTTATTATTCATAATAGAAAATAATTACTTTTGTTAATATAACTTTGTTCAAAATAAAATAATATTAATTTATTATTTATATTAATAATACATAAATATATTATTTAAATATTTAACAATTAATTATATTAAAATATTTTGTTTATATTTTAATTTATAACAATTAATAAATTAATCAATTTAATATTATTGTTATTGTTCTCTATCTTTTACTATAGGTATAGGGAATTTATTTTTCACTGTAACTATATTTAATTGTTTGTAGTCGATACACATCCTCTAGGTGCCATCATTCTTCTTAATTAAAAAACAATAAATTTTAATTTGTATTATTTTAGCTATAATTTAGTGTCAAATAATTATTATATTTTTAAAATTTATTAATTATAATTCAAAATTATTTAGTCGATAAATAGATTTATTTTTTAAAATCTTTTATTAATTTTTTGAATATTAATAAATTAGTATTAATTTATTCTGAATAAGCTTGTATGAACTTAAACAATTGTTTTATGACTAAACAAAAGGTCAAAACAATTTCAAATAGATAACTGTTCTAATAGTCTTAGCTATTTGAACTAATTCGGTAAACAAATTTATTTTTTAAATCTCTTATTTATTAATTTTCAAAATATTATTTAAATTAGAATAAGTTTGCATGAACAAAACAATTCTTTTACGATAAAAGAAAATGTCATAATGATTTAAAATAGATAATCATAAATATAATAAATATTTATAAAATTATATATTAAATATATTAATAATAAAAATTAGTTAATATATATAATATTTCAAAAAAAATTTATTATTACAATTATTTAAAACAAACCAGTAGTCTTATGCTTGTCTCAAATTATACTATTTATTAATATTAATATAATTAATAATTTTAATTATTTATATAAATTTACAGTAACAAATATTTTATGAATATTGATTATTTATTATAAATAACTAATTTTTTAAATTAATAAATTATTAATTTTAATATAATTCAATATTAAGTTAATTAATAACAAATAGTTATAATTAATTTTTAGTTTAATATTCTATTAGTTTCATGTCTAATAAAATAAAATTAATTAATTAAATAATATAATTATTAATATTAAATAAGCTAATATAAGAATATAATAACTATTATTATAAATAGTCATAATTATTAATTTTTTAATAACTATATAATATTATAATTAAATATATTATATTTCATATATAATTATTAAATAAAAATTAATTTATAATTATAAATTAATAATAATTATAATTAATTAATTATAATAAATTAGCATTAATATTTTTATTAATATTAATAAATATAATAATATAATAATATTTATCAAATAATATATTAAATATATTAATAATAATTATAATAATTATTTATAAATTAATTATAATAATAGTTATAATTAGTACCATAATTATTTGAACTAATTTCTCTATCATATATATAAATTATTATGTTATAACTCATAATAATTGGATAAAATTATTATTATTATATTATTTTTAAAGATTATAATTATTATTAATTAATATTATAGTATAATTAATTATTATCAAATAATATTAATTATATGATAAATTATAATTAATATTTTATTAATATATTTAATATTATATTATAATTATAATATATTAATATAATTATTAATTTGAATAATTAATTAATAAAAGGTTATAAGGACTTGAAATATATAATTGTTTAAATAGTTATAATTATTTGAATTAGTTCAGTAAATAGACAATCTCCTACTTATTAATTTTTGAAATATTAATAAACTATTATTATTAATAATTTAAAAATTAATAATATATTAATGATCATAATAGTTAATTATGACTATTTTAATAATGAATTGTTTAATTATTTATATAAATTTTGTATAAAATAATTATTATTATAATAATTTATAATATACTATTTATAACATGTTCAAATAGTTATAACTATTTTATTAAAAAGTAAATCTAATTTACTATTTTAATATTAAATTATAATAAAATTAATTAATATAATTGAATATTAAGCTATTAATTAATAATATTGTTTTAATATTATAACAAACTTATTTCAAATCTATTTACCGAATAAATTCAAATAGTTATGACTATTTAAATAATGATGTATTTTAAATCATTAAAATAATAATAAATAATTATAATAATTATAAATAACTTAAATATATAATAATTATTAATATTATATAAATAATAAATAATAAATATATTATATAATTATATAGTATAATATATTAGTATAATTTATAAATATGTTATAATTAGATTATTTTATCAAATACTTAAATAATTATTTGTAATCATGAATTAAGATTAGTATTTTAACTATATTAATATTAATTATAGTATTATATTTAAATTATATAATTAATATTATTATTTAATATATTACTAATATAGAAATAATATAACATAATTATTAATTTTGAATAAGCATGTATGCGTTGAAGCAATTATATTAAATTTATATTATAATAATTACTAATTTATTATAATAATTATTATAATATTATTTTATTAATATTTAAAAAAAATTTAAACTAATAGTTATATTAAATTGTAATACATTATAATAGTCAAATAATTGAAATATTAATATTAATTATATTTATATTAAATATATTATAATTAAATATAACATAATTATATTTATTATAATGTAATAATATAAATTATAATATTAATAATTTGACATATAACTAAACTATTTTTGTATATAAAAATATATTCTTTACATTTTAAATCAAAATTATTTAAAAAATGACTATTTACATATATATATTAATAAATAAAATAACTATATAATTTTTATAATAAAGTAATTCTCAAAGTGATGTTATATTTTTTAAATATAAATATACTATAGTTATAATAATAAATATTATTAATACTATTAGAATAATTATTAAACCAAATGACTATAATAATAATTAATATTTGAATAATTATCAAATAACTAAAAATAATTATTAAATTATTAATAATAACAAATAAGTTATAAACAATTATTACATAATTAAATTATATAATTATTAATATTAGTTAATCAAGTTATATGTTATAAACTATTATTAATATAATAATTATATTGAAATTATAAATTGTTTTATATATGTAAATTCTTCATATATAATATAATAACTTAATTAATTTATATTCACTTATAAATTTGATAACTATTATTTTATAAATGTCTTATTATGTTATTATATAATTTATTAATTATTAATTAATAAATAATTTATTAAATATTATAAATAAAATAGTAATAATATATATTATAATATATATTAAATATTGTTAATAATGTGTTTACTAAACAAATTCAAATGGTTAAGACTATTAGAACAATTATTTATTTCAAATCGTTCTTATTATAATATATATAATAATTAAATTATTATAATTTGATAATATATTACTTATTATTACTATATCTATTATTAAATTATAATAATAATAATATCATTATTAATAATTAGTATTATAGTAATACTTTAATTATATTATCGTTAAATATAATATAATAATAAGTTAGAATAAATTAATTATTTGAACAGATTATATTATTATATTAATTTATAAATATATTCAGATAGTTATTCAATTAACCTTAATAAATAATGTAATTAATTTGTATAACTAGTTATTAAAATTGTAATTATTGGATTAGAACTAATCATTAATTAATTTATAACATATATTAAATATAATTACTTTAATAATTAATACTATTAGTTAATAATCTCATATATTTATTAATATTAAATATAATTAATTCAAGTAATATAATAATTAAATAATTACTTAAAATAAATTTTAACTAATTTATTCTTTTAATAATGATAAACTAATAAATATTAATTATATATATAAATAATATATATCGTATTAGTTGCTTGATTACAAATATATTAATTTATAAAGTTAAATATTAAAGTTATTTTAAAAAATTATTAATTAATATTTATTGTAATATGTATAATATTATTTATAGATTAATATAATAAATAAAATTGATTTAATAGATTAATAAAGTTAAAAAAATTCGATTATTATAAATATTTTTAATTATTATAATTATAACTAAGAATTATATATTTTAATCTATTTGATAATAACAATTAAGTAAAAATTCCTTGGAGCTTTAATTTATAATAGTTATAACAATTAATGAATTTGTTATATATATAATAATGAAATAAATTATTTAACTATAATTATCTATTTAGTATTATAAAAGCTTATAATATATATATAACAATATATTTTTTTATTAAAATATTTATATGATGATTCATGATAACTCGATGGATTGCACGACCTTTGTGTGATATAACATAAATTAATTATAAAATAATTATATTAACCCCTTATATATTATAATAATTAAATAATATTATACTAAATTATTAAATATTATTAAGCTAATATCTAAAACTTATTCAATTAATTTATTTATGAATAATTCATAATATTAAATATTTAATTAATTAATATCTAATAATTTTAATTAGCTTTGAAATGGACAATTAACTAATTTATTAAATATTTTATAAATAATATAATATTAATTTTAAGTTAACTAATTTATTAATATAATAAATATTATTTAATAATTAATAATTTATTTATTTCAAATCATTAATAATTAATTTATATTATATTATTATAAATTAACTAATAATTTTTATATTACTATTAAAAAAATTATTAATTTTTACTATAATTAGATTATAATTATGAATATTATGAATATTTATTTATTAATTGCAAAGTTATAAATAATATCAACCAATAAATTATTACTAATTTATAATAACTATAGTAAAACTATATTAATTATTATTATAACTTATAATTTATATTAAAATATAACCAATATTATAATTATTATTATAATTATATATTATAATTAATTATTTGTTATTATTAATATAATGTATAATCAATAAATTATAACTAATAATTAATTATTAAACATTTATAAACATTATATTTAAATAGAAAAAATTATACTAATAGTTATATGTTATAATGATATAACATATATTAATATTACTAATTATATAAAGTTATTAAATATGTTAACTATAATTAATAGTCAAATTATTATAATTAATTATAATTTTAATATTTTATTATTATATTAATTATTTAACAATTTTTATTTATATAATAAAGGTATATTTATTATTACTATTAAAAATACGTTTATAACTAAGTTATAGCTAATGAATCATAATAATTATTTGAATAAGATATTCAAATATATAAATTTATAATTTACTTATAAAAATAGGTAAAAAACTATAGTTCATTATTATGAACTTATTAATTTGAACTTAATAAACTTCTCAAAAATTATGTTTTATAATTATCCATTAGTTTCCTCGTACTAATCTATATATTAATATAAATTATTAATATATATTATGGAATATGAAATTATATTATTAATCTAATTTGATAATAAGATAAAATATAATACTTATATTTTATTAATATTAAATAATTAATATTAATATTTAATTAGTTTTATAATTTAACAAATAATATGAAATATTTTATTCAAAATAAAATAACACTAATTTATTAAATTATTTTTTTAATTAAAATTATTATATTAAATTAAATATTAATTAATTATATATTACTAATTTACTAATTAATAAATTAACTAATATTAATTAATAACAATAATTAAAATATTTACAATTGTTTCTAATATTATTAATTATTATATAAGCTAATACAATATATAATATATTGTTTAATATTACTAATATTTAATATTAGTTAAATATTTTAAAATATTTTATGACTAATTTAAATTCACAATGATTTTAAATAGATAATTGTTCAAATAGTCATAACTATTTGAACTTGTTCGATAAACAAATTTAGTTTTTCAAATATCCTACTTATTAACTTTCAAAATTAATAAATTAGTATTATTTTCTTTCGAATAAGATTGTATGAACTGAAACAATTATTTTATGATTAAACAAAATGTTATAATGATTTGAAATAGATAATTATTCTAATAATCTTAACTATTTGAACTAATCGGCAAACACATTTATTTTTTTAAATCTCTTACTTATTAATTTTCAAAATATTATTAAATTACTATTATTTTTATCTGAATTAGCTTATATGATAAAAAATAATTATTTTATGACAAAACAAAGATCATAATGATTTGAGATTAATATTTGTTCAAATAGTCATAACTATTAGAACTGCTTTGAAAAATAGCTTTAGTTTTTAAATCTCTTGCTTAATAATTTTTGAAATATTAATAAAGTAGTATTATTTTATTTCATATAAGTTTTTATTAATCGAAACAATTGTTTTATGACAAAACAAAATGACAAAATAATTTAAAACAGATAATTGTTTAAGTAGTCATATCTATTTAAAATTATTCAGTAAACAGATTTTTAAAAAAAAAATCTCTTGCTTTAATTTTTTGAATATTAATAAATTAGTATTATTTTATTCCAAATAAGCTTGTATGAACTGAAATAATTATTTTATGACTAAACAAATGAAATAGATAATTATTCTGATAGTCTTAACTATTTGAACTAGTTTGGCTAACATATTTATTTTTTAAATCTCTTATTAATTTTTGAAATATTATTAAATTACTATCATTTTAATCCGAATAAGCTTGTATGAAAGGAAACAATTGTTGTATGACAAAATAAAGATTATTATGATTTGAGATAGATAATTGTTCAAATAGTCATAACTATTTAAACTGGTTATTTAGTTTTTAAATCTCTTATTAATTTTCAAAAGATTAATAAAACAAAATTGTTTTATTTTGAATAATTTTGTATGAACAGAAAAAAATTATTTTATGACAAAACAAAAGATCATAACGATTTGAAATAAATAATTATTCAAATAAATAACTATTTGAACTTGCTCGATAAATAGATTTATTTTTTAAATCTTTTACTTATTAATTTTTGGAATTTTAATAAATTAGTGCTATTTTATTTTGAAAAAGCTTTTATGACTAGAAACAATTGGTTTATGACCAAATAAAAGGTCATAACGATTTGAAATAGATAATTTTTCAAATAGTCATAACTATTTGAACATGTTCGAAAAACATATTTATTTTTTAAAATTTTACTTATTAATTTTTGGAATATTAATAAATTTAAATTATTTTATTCGAAATAAGCTTGCATGAACAAAGCCAATTGTTTTATGACAAAACAAAAGGTCATAATGTTTTGAAATAGATAATTGTTCAGATAGTCATAACTATTTGAACTTATTCCGTAAACATGTTCTTTTTTTAATGCTCTCACTCATTAATTTTTGGAATATTAATAAATTAGTATTATCTTACTTCAAATAAGCTTATATGAATTGAAACAAGTGTTTTATTAGAAAAGAAAAGGTCATAATGATTTGAAATAGATAATTATTGAAATATTAATGACTATTTGAACTTGTTTGGTAAATATATTTATTTTTTAAATCTTTTACTTATTAATTGTCAAAATATTAATTAATTAATATTATTTTAATTCAAATAAACTTGTATGAATAGAAATAATTATTTTATGAGAAAACAAAAGATCATATCATGTTGAAATAAATAATTGCTCAAATAGCCATAATGATTAGAACTTGTTTGGTAAACAGATTTATTTTTAAATCTTTTACTCATTAATTGTCTTAATATTAATAAATTTGTATTATTTTATTCAAAATAAGCTTAGATGAACAGAAAAAATTCTTTTATTACAAAACAAAAGGTTATAGCTATTTCAAATAGATAATTATTCAAACAATCCTAATTATTTAAATTTGTTTAGTAAACAAAGTCATTTTTTAAATCTCTTTATTATTAATTTTTGGATTATTAATAAATTAGTCTTATTTTATTTTGAATAAGCTTATATGAGCTGAAACAACTCTTTTATGACAAATCAAAAGGTCATAATGATTTGAAATAAATAATTATTCAAATTGTCATGATTATTTGATCTAGTGTGGTAAACATATTTTAAAAATTTTTTACTTACTAATTGTCAAAATATTAATAAATTAGTATTATTTTAATGCAAATAAGCTTGCATGAATAGAAACAATTGTTTTACAACAAAACAAAATGTCATATTGATTTGAAATAAATAATTGCTCAAATAGTCATAACTATTTGAACTAGTTTGATAGGTAGATTTATTGTCCAAATTACTTATTAATTTTTGAAATATTAATAGATTAGTATTACTTTATTCCAAATAAACTTATATGAACAAAAACATTTGTTGTATGACAAAACAAAAAGTAATATTGATTTGCAATCTATAATTGTTCAAATAGTATAATTTTTTGAACTAGTTAGGTAAACAAAATTATTTTTTAAATCTTTTACCTATTATTTTTTGAAATATTAATAAATTCATTTTATTTTATTTAAATAAGCTAGTTTGAATTGAGAAAATTGTTTTATGACAAGACAAAATGTCATAACGATTTGAAATAAATAATTGTTCATATAGTCTTAACTATTTGAATTGGTTCGGCAAAAAAATTTATTTTTTAAATCCCTTAGTTATTAATTTTTGGAATATTATTAGATTAGTATTGTTTTATTTTGAATAAGCTTGTATAAACAAAAATAATTATTTTATGACATAATAAAAGGTTATAATGATTTGACATATACAATTGTTCAAATAGTCATAACTATTTTAATATAAATAGTATTAAATTATTTACCATAATTTATGTTAATTATTATTATATTATTATAAAAATTTAATTAAACATTAAATAGTATTTCAAATGGTTAAGACTATTAGAACAATTATTATAATGTACATTATAATAAATAAAATTTTAATTACAAAACAATTTATATAATAAATAGTATATAATACTATTTATATTTAAGTTATTATTCATAAAACTATTATAAATTTTAATACAGTTATAATATATATTAATTAATTTATAAATTAAGAAAATTAAATATAATGTTATAACTATACATTATAATATATTATAATTTTATTAGGCCATAATTATTTGATCTGAGTTGGTTATAACCTATACTTTATTAATAATAGTAATATTTATATATATATATAAATAAATTAATAAAGTACAATAATATCTCAATTATTAAATTAAGTTATTAAATAATATATTAATATAATATTTACTAATAATTATTAATGTTATAATATTCTATTATAATAGAATTAAATATATAATTATTATAATTAAATTCTATAATATAAGACTAATATATTATAAAGTTATAATTTAATAATTTAATAAATTATATTGTATTATTATAATATTATAATAAATAATTTAAACATTATATTATTTAAATATAATATAATATTATAAGTTAATATATTAATATTATTTTTATTTTTATTATTCATAATAGAAAATAATTATTTTTGTTAATATAACTTTGTTCAAAATAAAATAATATTAATTTATTATTTATATTAATAATACATAAATATATTATTTAAATATTTAACAATTAATTATATTAAAATATTTTGTTTATATTTTAATTTATAACAATTAATAAATTAATCAATTTAATATTATTGTTATTGTTCTCTATCTTTTACTATAGGTATAGGGAATTTATTTTTCACTGTAACTATATTTAATTGTTTGTAGTCGATACACATCCTCTAGGTGCCATCATTCTTCTTAATTAAAAGACAATAAATTTTAATTTGTATTATTTTAGCTATAATTTAGTGTCAAATAATTATTATATTTTTAAAATTTATTAATTATAATTCAAAATTATTTAGTCGATAAATAGATTTATTTTTTAAAATCTTTTATTAATTTTTTGAATATTAATAAATTAGTATTAATTTATTCTGAATAAGCTTGTATGAACTTAAACAATTGTTTTATGACTAAACAAAAGGTCAAAACAATTTCAAATAGATAACTGTTCTAATAGTCTTAGCTATTTGAACTAATTCGGTAAACAAATTTATTTTTTAAATCTCTTATTTATTAATTTTCAAAATATTATTTAAATTAGAATAAGTTTGCATGAACAAAACAATTCTTTTACGATAAAAGAAAATGTCATAATGATTTAAAATAGATAATCATAAATATAATAAATATTTATAAAATTATATATTAAATATATTAATAATAAAAATTAGTTAATATATATAATATTTCAAAAAAAATTTATTATTACAATTATTTAAAACAAACCAATAGTCTTATGCTTGTCTCAAATTATACTATTTATTAATATTAATATAATTAATAATTTTAATTATTTATATAAATTTACAGTAACAAATATTTTATGAATATTGATTATTTATTATAAATAACTAATTTTTTAAATTAATAAATTATTAATTTTAATATAATTCAATATTAAGTTAATTAATAACAAATAGTTATAATTAATTTTTAGTTTAATATTCTATTAGTTTCATGTCTAATAAAATAAAATTAATTAATTAAATAATATAATTATTAATATTAAATAAGCTAATATAAGAATATAATAACTATTATTATAAATAGTCATAATTATTAATTTTTTAATAACTATATAATATTATAATTAAATATATTATATTTCATATATAATTATTAAATAAAAATTAATTTATAATTATAAATTAATAATAATTATAATTAATTAATTATAATAAATTAGCATTAATATTTTTATTAATATTAATAAATATAATAATATAATAATATTTATCAAATAATATATTAAATATATTAATAATAATTATAATAATTATTTATAAATTAATTATAATAATAGTTATAATTAGTACCATAATTATTTGAACTAATTTCTCTATCATATATATAAATTATTATGTTATAACTCATAATAATTGGATAAAATTATTATTATTATATTATTTTTAAAGATTATAATTATTATTAATTAATATTATAATATAATTAATTATTATCAAATAATATTAATTATATGATAAATTATAATTAATATTTTATTAATATATTTAATATTATATTATAATTATAATATATTAATATAATTATTAATTTGAATAATTAATTAATAAAAGGTTATAAGGACTTGAAATATATAATTGTTTAAATAGTTATAATTATTTGAATTAGTTCAGTAAATAGACAATCTCCTACTTATTAATTTTTGAAATATTAATAAACTATTATTATTAATAATTTAAAAATTAATAATATATTAATGATCATAATAGTTAATTATGACTATTTTAATAATGAATTGTTTAATTATTTATATAAATTTTGTATAAAATAATTATTATTATAATAATTTATAATATACTATTTATAACATGTTCAAATAGTTATAACTATTTTATTAAAAAGTAAATCTAATTTACTATTTTAATATTAAATTATAATAAAATTAATTAATATAATTGAATATTAAGCTATTAATTAATAATATTGTTTTAATATTATAACAAACTTATTTCAAATCTATTTACCGAATAAATTCAAATAGTTATGACTATTTAAATAATGATGTATTTTAAATCATTAAAATAATAATAAATAATTATAATAATTATAAATAACTTAAATATATAATAATTATTAATATTATATAAATAATAAATAATAAATATATTATATAATTATATAGTATAATATATTAGTATAATTTATAAATATGTTATAATTAGATTATTTTATCAAATACTTAAATAATTATTTGTAATCATGAATTAAGATTAGTATTTTAACTATATTAATATTAATTATAGTATTATATTTAAATTATATAATTAATATTATTATTTAATATATTACTAATATAGAAATAATATAACATAATTATTAATTTTGAATAAGCATGTATGCGTTGAAGCAATTATATTAAATTTATATTATAATAATTACTAATTTATTATAATAATTATTATAATATTATTTTATTAATATTTAAAAAAAATTTAAACTAATAGTTATATTAAATTGTAATACATTATAATAGTCAAATAATTGAAATATTAATATTAATTATATTTATATTAAATATATTATAATTAAATATAACATAATTATATTTATTATAATGTAATAATATAAATTATAATATTAATAATTTGACATATAACTAAACTATTTTTGTATATAAAAATATATTCTTTACATTTTAAATCAAAATTATTTAAAAAATGACTATTTACATATATATATTAATAAATAAAATAACTATATAATTTTTATAATAAGTAATTCTCAAAGTGATGTTATATTTTTTAAATATAAATATACTATAGTTATAATAATAAATATTATTAATACTATTAGAATAATTATTAAACCAAATGACTATAATAATAATTAATATTTGAATAATTATCAAATAACTAAAAATAATTATTAAATTATTAATAATAACAAATAAGTTATAAACAATTATTACATAATTAAATTATATAATTATTAATATTAGTTAATCAAGTTATATGTTATAAACTATTATTAATATAATAATTATATTGAAATTATAAATTGTTTTATATATGTAAATTCTTCATATATAATATAATAACTTAATTAATTTATATTCACTTATAAATTTGATAACTATTATTTTATAAATGTCTTATTATGTTATTATATAATTTATTAATTATTAATTAATAAATAATTTATTAAATATTATAAATAAAATAGTAATAATATATATTATAATATATATTAAATATTGTTAATAATGTGTTTACTAAACAAATTCAAATGGTTAAGACTATTAGAACAATTATTTATTTCAAATCGTTCTTATTATAATATATATAATAATTAAATTATTATAATTTGATAATATATTACTTATTATTACTATATCTATTATTAAATTATAATAATAATAATATCATTATTAATAATTAGTATTATAGTAATACTTTAATTATATTATCGTTAAATATAATATAATAATAAGTTAGAATAAATTAATTATTTGAACAGATTATATTATTATATTAATTTATAAATATATTCAGATAGTTATTCAATTAACCTTAATAAATAATGTAATTAATTTGTATAACTAGTTATTAAAATTGTAATTATTGGATTAGAACTAATCATTAATTAATTTATAACATATATTAAATATAATTACTTTAATAATTAATACTATTAGTTAATAATCTCATATATTTATTAATATTAAATATAATTAATTCAAGTAATATAATAATTAAATAATTACTTAAAATAAATTTTAACTAATTTATTCTTTTAATAATGATAAACTAATAAATATTAATTATATATATAAATAATATATATCGTATTAGTTGCTTGATTACAAATATATTAATTTATAAAGTTAAATATTAAAGTTATTTTAAAAAATTATTAATTAATATTTATTGTAATATGTATAATATTATTTATAGATTAATATAATAAATAAAATTGATTTAATAGATTAATAAAGTTAAAAAAATTCGATTATTATAAATATTTTTAATTATTATAATTATAACTAAGAATTATATATTTTAATCTATTTGATAATAACAATTAAGTAAAAATTCCTTGGAGCTTTAATTTATAATAGTTATAACAATTAATGAATTTGTTATATATATAATAATGAAATAAATTATTTAACTATAATTATCTATTTAGTATTATAAAAGCTTATAATATATATATAACAATATATTTTTTTATTAAAATATTTATATGATGATTCATGATAACTCGATGGATTGCACGACCTTTGTGTGATATAACATAAATTAATTATAAAATAATTATATTAACCCCTTATATATTATAATAATTAAATAATATTATACTAAATTATTAAATATTATTAAGCTAATATCTAAAACTTATTCAATTAATTTATTTATGAATAATTCATAATATTAAATATTTAATTAATTAATATCTAATAATTTTAATTAGCTTTGAAATGGACAATTAACTAATTTATTAAATATTTTATAAATAATATAATATTAATTTTAAGTTAACTAATTTATTAATATAATAAATATTATTTAATAATTAATAATTTATTTATTTCAAATCATTAATAATTAATTTATATTATATTATTATAAATTAACTAATAATTTTTATATTACTATTAAAAAAATTATTAATTTTTACTATAATTAGATTATAATTATGAATATTATGAATATTTATTTATTAATTGCAAAGTTATAAATAATATCAACCAATAAATTATTACTAATTTATAATAACTATAGTAAAACTATATTAATTATTATTATAACTTATAATTTATATTAAAATATAACCAATATTATAATTATTATTATAATTATATATTATAATTAATTATTTGTTATTATTAATATAATGTATAATCAATAAATTATAACTAATAATTAATTATTAAACATTTATAAACATTATATTTAAATAGAAAAAATTATACTAATAGTTATATGTTATAATGATATAACATATATTAATATTACTAATTATATAAAGTTATTAAATATGTTAACTATAATTAATAGTCAAATTATTATAATTAATTATAATTTTAATATTTTATTATTATATTAATTATTTAACAATTTTTATTTATATAATAAAGGTATATTTATTATTACTATTAAAAATACGTTTATAACTAAGTTATAGCTAATGAATCATAATAATTATTTGAATAAGATATTCAAATATATAAATTTATAATTTACTTATAAAAATAGGTAAAAAACTATAGTTCATTATTATGAACTTATTAATTTGAACTTAATAAACTTCTCAAAAATTATGTTTTATAATTATCCATTAGTTTCCTCGTACTAATCTATATATTAATATAAATTATTAATATATATTATGGAATATGAAATTATATTATTAATCTAATTTGATAATAAGATAAAATATAATACTTATATTTTATTAATATTAAATAATTAATATTAATATTTAATTAGTTTTATAATTTAACAAATAATATGAAATATTTTATTCAAAATAAAATAACACTAATTTATTAAATTATTTTTTTAATTAAAATTATTATATTAAATTAAATATTAATTAATTATATATTACTAATTTACTAATTAATAAATTAACTAATATTAATTAATAACAATAATTAAAATATTTACAATTGTTTCTAATATTATTAATTATTATATAAGCTAATACAATATATAATATATTGTTTAATATTACTAATATTTAATATTAGTTAAATATTTTAAAATATTTTATGACTAATTTAAATTCACAATGATTTTAAATAGATAATTGTTCAAATAGTCATAACTATTTGAACTTGTTCGATAAACAAATTTAGTTTTTCAAATATCCTACTTATTAACTTTCAAAATTAATAAATTAGTATTATTTTCTTTCGAATAAGATTGTATGAACTGAAACAATTATTTTATGATTAAACAAAATGTTATAATGATTTGAAATAGATAATTATTCTAATAATCTTAACTATTTGAACTAATCGGCAAACACATTTATTTTTTTAAATCTCTTACTTATTAATTTTCAAAATATTATTAAATTACTATTATTTTTATCTGAATTAGCTTATATGATAAAAAATAATTATTTTATGACAAAACAAAGATCATAATGATTTGAGATTAATATTTGTTCAAATAGTCATAACTATTAGAACTGCTTTGAAAAATAGCTTTAGTTTTTAAATCTCTTGCTTAATAATTTTTGAAATATTAATAAAGTAGTATTATTTTATTTCATATAAGTTTTTATTAATCGAAACAATTGTTTTATGACAAAACAAAATGACAAAATAATTTAAAACAGATAATTGTTTAAGTAGTCATATCTATTTAAAATTATTCAGTAAACAGATTTTTTTAAAAAAAATCTCTTGCTTTAATTTTTTGAATATTAATAAATTAGTATTATTTTATTCCAAATAAGCTTGTATGAACTGAAATAATTATTTTATGACTAAACAAATGAAATAGATAATTATTCTGATAGTCTTAACTATTTGAACTAGTTTGGCTAACATATTTATTTTTTAAATCTCTTATTAATTTTTGAAATATTATTAAATTACTATCATTTTAATCCGAATAAGCTTGTATGAAAGGAAACAATTGTTGTATGACAAAATAAAGATTATTATGATTTGAGATAGATAATTGTTCAAATAGTCATAACTATTTAAACTGGTTATTTAGTTTTTAAATCTCTTATTAATTTTCAAAAGATTAATAAAACAAAATTGTTTTATTTTGAATAATTTTGTATGAACAGAAAAAAATTATTTTATGACAAAACAAAAGATCATAACGATTTGAAATAAATAATTATTCAAATAAATAACTATTTGAACTTGCTCGATAAATAGATTTATTTTTTAAATCTTTTACTTATTAATTTTTGGAATTTTAATAAATTAGTGCTATTTTATTTTGAAAAAGCTTTTATGACTAGAAACAATTGGTTTATGACCAAATAAAAGGTCATAACGATTTGAAATAGATAATTTTTCAAATAGTCATAACTATTTGAACATGTTCGAAAAACATATTTATTTTTTAAAATTTTACTTATTAATTTTTGGAATATTAATAAATTTAAATTATTTTATTCGAAATAAGCTTGCATGAACAAAGCCAATTGTTTTATGACAAAACAAAAGGTCATAATGTTTTGAAATAGATAATTGTTCAGATAGTCATAACTATTTGAACTTATTCCGTAAACATGTTCTTTTTTTAATGCTCTCACTCATTAATTTTTGGAATATTAATAAATTAGTATTATCTTACTTCAAATAAGCTTATATGAATTGAAACAAGTGTTTTATTAGAAAAGAAAAGGTCATAATGATTTGAAATAGATAATTATTGAAATATTAATGACTATTTGAACTTGTTTGGTAAATATATTTATTTTTTAAATCTTTTACTTATTAATTGTCAAAATATTAATTAATTAATATTATTTTAATTCAAATAAACTTGTATGAATAGAAATAATTATTTTATGAGAAAACAAAAGATCATATCATGTTGAAATAAATAATTGCTCAAATAGCCATAATGATTAGAACTTGTTTGGTAAACAGATTTATTTTTAAATCTTTTACTCATTAATTGTCTTAATATTAATAAATTTGTATTATTTTATTCAAAATAAGCTTAGATGAACAGAAAAAATTCTTTTATTACAAAACAAAAGGTTATAGCTATTTCAAATAGATAATTATTCAAACAATCCTAATTATTTAAATTTGTTTAGTAAACAAAGTCATTTTTTAAATCTCTTTATTATTAATTTTTGGATTATTAATAAATTAGTCTTATTTTATTTTGAATAAGCTTATATGAGCTGAAACAACTCTTTTATGACAAATCAAAAGGTCATAATGATTTGAAATAAATAATTATTCAAATTGTCATGATTATTTGATCTAGTGTGGTAAACATATTTTAAAAATTTTTTACTTACTAATTGTCAAAATATTAATAAATTAGTATTATTTTAATGCAAATAAGCTTGCATGAATAGAAACAATTGTTTTACAACAAAACAAAATGTCATATTGATTTGAAATAAATAATTGCTCAAATAGTCATAACTATTTGAACTAGTTTGATAGGTAGATTTATTGTCCAAATTACTTATTAATTTTTGAAATATTAATAGATTAGTATTACTTTATTCCAAATAAACTTATATGAACAAAAACATTTGTTGTATGACAAAACAAAAAGTAATATTGATTTGCAATCTATAATTGTTCAAATAGTATAATTTTTTGAACTAGTTAGGTAAACAAAATTATTTTTTAAATCTTTTACCTATTATTTTTTGAAATATTAATAAATTCATTTTATTTTATTTAAATAAGCTAGTTTGAATTGAGAAAATTGTTTTATGACAAGACAAAATGTCATAACGATTTGAAATAAATAATTGTTCATATAGTCTTAACTATTTGAATTGGTTCGGCAAAAAAATTTATTTTTTAAATCCCTTAGTTATTAATTTTTGGAATATTATTAGATTAGTATTGTTTTATTTTGAATAAGCTTGTATAAACAAAAATAATTATTTTATGACATAATAAAAGGTTATAATGATTTGACATATACAATTGTTCAAATAGTCATAACTATTTTAATATAAATAGTATTAAATTATTTACCATAATTTATGTTAATTATTATTATATTATTATAAAAATTTAATTAAACATTAAATAGTATTTCAAATGGTTAAGACTATTAGAACAATTATTATAATGTACATTATAATAAATAAAATTTTAATTACAAAACAATTTATATAATAAATAGTATATAATACTATTTATATTTAAGTTATTATTCATAAAACTATTATAAATTTTAATACAGTTATAATATATATTAATTAATTTATAAATTAAGAAAATTAAATATAATGTTATAACTATACATTATAATATATTATAATTTTATTAGGCCATAATTATTTGATCTGAGTTGGTTATAACCTATACTTTATTAATAATAGTAATATTTATATATATATATAAATAAATTAATAAAGTACAATAATATCTCAATTATTAAATTAAGTTATTAAATAATATATTAATATAATATTTACTAATAATTATTAATGTTATAATATTCTATTATAATAGAATTAAATATATAATTATTATAATTAAATTCTATAATATAAGACTAATATATTATAAAGTTATAATTTAATAATTTAATAAATTATATTGTATTATTATAATATTATAATAAATAATTTAAACATTATATTATTTAAATATAATATAATATTATAAGTTAATATATTAATATTATTTTTATTTTTATTATTCATAATAGAAAATAATTATTTTTGTTAATATAACTTTGTTCAAAATAAAATAATATTAATTTATTATTTATATTAATAATACATAAATATATTATTTAAATATTTAACAATTAATTATATTAAAATATTTTGTTTATATTTTAATTTATAACAATTAATAAATTAATCAATTTAATATTATTGTTATTGTTCTCTATCTTTTACTATAGGTATAGGGAATTTATTTTTCACTGTAACTATATTTAATTGTTTGTAGTCGATACACATCCTCTAGGTGCCATCATTCTTCTTAATTAAAAGACAATAAATTTTAATTTGTATTATTTTAGCTATAATTTAGTGTCAAATAATTATTATATTTTTAAAATTTATTAATTATAATTCAAAATTATTTAGTCGATAAATAGATTTATTTTTTAAAATCTTTTATTAATTTTTTGAATATTAATAAATTAGTATTAATTTATTCTGAATAAGCTTGTATGAACTTAAACAATTGTTTTATGACTAAACAAAAGGTCAAAACAATTTCAAATAGATAACTGTTCTAATAGTCTTAGCTATTTGAACTAATTCGGTAAACAAATTTATTTTTTAAATCTCTTATTTATTAATTTTCAAAATATTATTTAAATTAGAATAAGTTTGCATGAACAAAACAATTCTTTTACGATAAAAGAAAATGTCATAATGATTTAAAATAGATAATCATAAATATAATAAATATTTATAAAATTATATATTAAATATATTAATAATAAAAATTAGTTAATATATATAATATTTCAAAAAAAATTTATTATTACAATTATTTAAAACAAACCAATAGTCTTATGCTTGTCTCAAATTATACTATTTATTAATATTAATATAATTAATAATTTTAATTATTTATATAAATTTACAGTAACAAATATTTTATGAATATTGATTATTTATTATAAATAACTAATTTTTTAAATTAATAAATTATTAATTTTAATATAATTCAATATTAAGTTAATTAATAACAAATAGTTATAATTAATTTTTAGTTTAATATTCTATTAGTTTCATGTCTAATAAAATAAAATTAATTAATTAAATAATATAATTATTAATATTAAATAAGCTAATATAAGAATATAATAACTATTATTATAAATAGTCATAATTATTAATTTTTTAATAACTATATAATATTATAATTAAATATATTATATTTCATATATAATTATTAAATAAAAATTAATTTATAATTATAAATTAATAATAATTATAATTAATTAATTATAATAAATTAGCATTAATATTTTTATTAATATTAATAAATATAATAATATAATAATATTTATCAAATAATATATTAAATATATTAATAATAATTATAATAATTATTTATAAATTAATTATAATAATAGTTATAATTAGTACCATAATTATTTGAACTAATTTCTCTATCATATATATAAATTATTATGTTATAACTCATAATAATTGGATAAAATTATTATTATTATATTATTTTTAAAGATTATAATTATTATTAATTAATATTATAATATAATTAATTATTATCAAATAATATTAATTATATGATAAATTATAATTAATATTTTATTAATATATTTAATATTATATTATAATTATAATATATTAATATAATTATTAATTTGAATAATTAATTAATAAAAGGTTATAAGGACTTGAAATATATAATTGTTTAAATAGTTATAATTATTTGAATTAGTTCAGTAAATAGACAATCTCCTACTTATTAATTTTTGAAATATTAATAAACTATTATTATTAATAATTTAAAAATTAATAATATATTAATGATCATAATAGTTAATTATGACTATTTTAATAATGAATTGTTTAATTATTTATATAAATTTTGTATAAAATAATTATTATTATAATAATTTATAATATACTATTTATAACATGTTCAAATAGTTATAACTATTTTATTAAAAAGTAAATCTAATTTACTATTTTAATATTAAATTATAATAAAATTAATTAATATAATTGAATATTAAGCTATTAATTAATAATATTGTTTTAATATTATAACAAACTTATTTCAAATCTATTTACCGAATAAATTCAAATAGTTATGACTATTTAAATAATGATGTATTTTAAATCATTAAAATAATAATAAATAATTATAATAATTATAAATAACTTAAATATATAATAATTATTAATATTATATAAATAATAAATAATAAATATATTATATAATTATATAGTATAATATATTAGTATAATTTATAAATATGTTATAATTAGATTATTTTATCAAATACTTAAATAATTATTTGTAATCATGAATTAAGATTAGTATTTTAACTATATTAATATTAATTATAGTATTATATTTAAATTATATAATTAATATTATTATTTAATATATTACTAATATAGAAATAATATAACATAATTATTAATTTTGAATAAGCATGTATGCGTTGAAGCAATTATATTAAATTTATATTATAATAATTACTAATTTATTATAATAATTATTATAATATTATTTTATTAATATTTAAAAAAAATTTAAACTAATAGTTATATTAAATTGTAATACATTATAATAGTCAAATAATTGAAATATTAATATTAATTATATTTATATTAAATATATTATAATTAAATATAACATAATTATATTTATTATAATGTAATAATATAAATTATAATATTAATAATTTGACATATAACTAAACTATTTTTGTATATAAAAATATATTCTTTACATTTTAAATCAAAATTATTTAAAAAATGACTATTTACATATATATATTAATAAATAAAATAACTATATAATTTTTATAATAAAGTAATTCTCAAAGTGATGTTATATTTTTTAAATATAAATATACTATAGTTATAATAATAAATATTATTAATACTATTAGAATAATTATTAAACCAAATGACTATAATAATAATTAATATTTGAATAATTATCAAATAACTAAAAATAATTATTAAATTATTAATAATAACAAATAAGTTATAAACAATTATTACATAATTAAATTATATAATTATTAATATTAGTTAATCAAGTTATATGTTATAAACTATTATTAATATAATAATTATATTGAAATTATAAATTGTTTTATATATGTAAATTCTTCATATATAATATAATAACTTAATTAATTTATATTCACTTATAAATTTGATAACTATTATTTTATAAATGTCTTATTATGTTATTATATAATTTATTAATTATTAATTAATAAATAATTTATTAAATATTATAAATAAAATAGTAATAATATATATTATAATATATATTAAATATTGTTAATAATGTGTTTACTAAACAAATTCAAATGGTTAAGACTATTAGAACAATTATTTATTTCAAATCGTTCTTATTATAATATATATAATAATTAAATTATTATAATTTGATAATATATTACTTATTATTACTATATCTATTATTAAATTATAATAATAATAATATCATTATTAATAATTAGTATTATAGTAATACTTTAATTATATTATCGTTAAATATAATATAATAATAAGTTAGAATAAATTAATTATTTGAACAGATTATATTATTATATTAATTTATAAATATATTCAGATAGTTATTCAATTAACCTTAATCAATAATGTAATTAATTTGTATAACTAGTTATTAAAATTGTAATTATTGGATTAGAACTAATCATTAATTAATTTATAACATATATTAAATATAATTACTTTAATAATTAATATTATATTAATAATTTATTAATTTATTATAAGATATTATAATAATTATATATATAATTGTTATATAAATTTAAATATTATAAATTGAGTTTGATATTTAGTTATGTAATATTATTCATATAGTTTTTATGAATAATTATAACTATTTCAAATAGAATTATATTATATATTTTATTTATAATAGTTTGAAATTATATTGATTAGTTTTATAGTAACTAACATTATAATTTTATATTTATAATAATTATATTAATTAATTATTAATATAGTTAATATATAATATTTGAATTGCTCTTGCTTATAACAATTATAAATTAATAATTAATATTTTAAATAACTAATTTTATTTACTATAATTAATGATAATAAGTTTTATAATTTGTGTGAGTGAGGATTTTGTTATAATATATATTATTTTTGAATCTATTTTTAGAATAAGTTATATCTAATAAATATAAATAACTTATATTTGTTAGTAATTAATAAAATATTTAAATTATATAATCAGTTCAAATAATTATGATTATTTGATTTAACCAAATTATAAAATCAATTAATTATTATTTATTAAGTAATTATTTATTTATATTTGATAAATATAATAGATATAATTAAACATAATCTTTTAATTTATAATTATAATTAACATATATATTGATGTAGTTATATTAATTATTTTTGTTTATATAAATTATTTATTATTAATTTATTAATAATTATTAATATTTTAATAATTATTAAAAAGTCGTAATGATTTGAAATAAATAATTGCTCAAGTAGTCATAACTATTTAACTAGTTTGATGAATAGATTTTTTTTAAAAATCTCTTATTAATTTTTGAAATATCAATAGATTAGTATTATTTTATTCCAAACAAACTTATATGAACCAAAACATTTATTTTATGACAGAGGGACATAACGATTTTTTAAATCTCTTACATATTAATTTTTGAAATATTAATAAATTCATTTTATTTTATTCTAAAAATGCTAACGTGAATTGAAAAAATTGTTTTATGATAAAACAAAAGTAACTTGAAATAGATAATTTATTTATACACTCTTAACTAGTTGAGCTAGTTCAGCAAACAAATTTATTTTTAATTATAAATTAAAATTTATTATATTTTAATTAAAGATAATAATTTTAAATATTATTAAATATTTACTTATTATAATATATAAATTGTATTATTAAATTAGTATTATTATTATTTAGATATTATTAAAATAGATAAAATAATTAATATATCTTATATATTTACTAGTTATTATTATAAATAAATTATAATATAATTTTTATTTAAATTATTAATTTAGATAATAAATAATATTACATTAAATATAAAATTGTTCATTATAATACTTTTTAATGCCTACTATTTTTTGATATGTGCCTAAGAATATTTTTATATCTTAATAATAACTATTTGTATTATATAATTAATTCATATAATCAAACAATTATATAACCATTCAATTAATTATAACTAAGAATTATAATAATAAGCTAATTATTATTATATAATAAAGTAGATTACTGTATTAATAATCTAATAATTATTATTTGTTAAAATATTTAACAAATAAATATTAAATTATAGTATTAATTAAGGATTATTATTGGATATTTATTATTAATTAATAAGCTCATGGCTTATTGAATAGTTATTATATAAATTTGTATTATTAATTTAATAATACCAATATTTTAATAGTAAGTAAAAAAAAGGTTATATTATTTGAATAATTATGTATTACTTAATTAATGTTAATCAAATTCAAAATTTTATTTTATTTTGAATAAGCTAGTATGAATTGAGAAAATTGCTTTATGACAAGATAAAAGGTCATAACGATTTGAAATAGATAATTGTCCATATAGTCCTAACTATTTGAATTGGTTTGGCAAACAAATTTATTTTTTAAATCCCTTAGTTATTAATTTTTGAAATATCATTAGATTAGTATTATTTTATTTCTAATAAGCTTGTATGAACAGAAATAATTGTTTTATGACATAAAAGAGGGTTATAATGATTTGAAGTATAGAATTGTTCAAATTGTCATAATTATTTTAATATAAATAGTATTAAATTATTTACCATAATTTATGTTAATTGTTATTATATTATTATAAAAAATTTAATTAAACATTAAATAGCATTTCAAATGGTTAAGACTATTAGAACAATGATTATAATGTACATTATAATAAATAAAATTTTAATTATAAAACAATTTATATAATAAATAGTATATAATGCTATTTATATTTAAGTTATTATTCATAAAACTATTATAAATTTTAATACAATTATAATATAAATTATAAATTAATTTATAAATTAAGAAAATTAAATATAATGTTATAACTATAACATACATTATAATATATTATAATTTTATTAGGCCATAATTATTTGATCTGATTTGGTTATAACCTATACTTTATTAATAATAGTAATATTTTTATATATAATAATAAATTAATAAAGTATAATAATATCTCAATTATAATACAAATTTAAAATATATAATTATTAAATAATATATTAATATATTATTTACTAATAATTATTAATGTTATAATATTCTATTATAATATAATTAATTAAATATATAATTTATTGCAATTAAATTCTATAATATAAGACTATATATTATAAAGTTATAATTTAATAAATTATATTGTATTATTATAATATTATAATAAATAATTTAAACATTATATTATTTAAATATAATATAATAATTATAAGTTAATATATTAATATTATTATTTTTGTTATTCATAATATAAAATAATTATTTTTGTTAATATAAGTTTGTTCGAAATAAAATAATATTAATTTATTAATATTTAGAAAATAAATCCTTAAAACATTTAAAAAGTAAGTCTGCTTACCAAACCATTTCAAATAGTTTTTACAATTTCATTAATTATTTATTGCAAATCATTATTTGTTTTAATACGAAAGAGATTTAAAAATATTTATTTTATCATTGATTAATTTTTACGACATTAATATTTTAAATATTTTAAATTTTAACAATTGTAGATTGGACAATTATTAACAATTATTCATATTAATATTTATTATTAATATGATAAGTTTATATAAGATTTAAGGATATAAATCCTTACTTATTAAATAAATAATAAATAAAAATATAATTAATTTATTATTAATTTATTATATTAATATTTATAATAACATTATCCAAATATTATACATTTAAATAACTAATTTTTAATAATATAAACACTATTAATAATATAAATTGTAGTTAAAAATTTAATTAAATATTATATAGATATTATAGTATCTATAATAAATGCTTATTAATAATTATCATAAATGATTAACAAATTCTTATTAATAATATTATCTATTACAAATAATAGAATTATATATAAGGGGTTATATTATAATAACCCCTCGTATATAACATTCAAAATTTAAATATAATATTAATTAATAATATTAATTTTAAATAATATATACTAAATAAATAAATTATAATGTAATTTAATACTATAAATTAATAACAATATATTATTTAATAATTATTTCATAAATATTAACTAAACATTATAAGTTTTAAATTATTTTAATATAATTATTATATTATAATATTATTTTTTTATAATATATTATTAATAGTATTATAAATTATTATTAACAAATTATTAATATTATAATTATAAATTTATAAGTAAATAATATTAATATATTAATACTTATATAAATAGATAATTTATTTAATAATGTAAATTCTAATAGTCAAATATGTATATATATATAACTATAATATTAATTGTTATAAATTATTAAAATTAAATTAATATTAATTATTAAATAACTTGATATAAATTAATTAATATAATCTTATATTAAATTGATAATACTATTGTTATAATATATTATATAATATTATTAAATAATAATAATTATTTAATGAATAATAAGTTATTAATATTATCCGTCTCCATTTAAATATTAAATTATTTAATTAATATAAATATTACTATTATATAATTAATAGTTATTTTAATAATTATTTAAATTATTAAATAATTTAATTATATATTATATAATAGTTATTAAATTAGTATAAATTAATTAATATATTATAATTAATTAATAATACTAATTTATTAACATTCAAAAAATTAAAGCAAGAGATTTAAAAAAATAAATCTGTTTACTGAACAATTTCAAATAGATATGACTATTTAAACAATTATCTGTTTAAAATTATTTTGACATTTTGTTTTATCATAAAAAAATTGTTTCAATTAATAAAAACTTATTTGAAATAAAATAATACTAGTTTATTAATATTTCAAAAATTATTAAGCAAGAGATATAAAAACTAAAACTATTTTTCAAAGCAGTTCTAATAGTTATGACTATTTGAACAAATATTAATCTTAAATCATTATGATCTTTGTTTTATCATAAAACAATTGTTTTTTTTATCATATAAGCTTATTCAAATAAAAATAATACTAATTTAATAATATTTTAAAAATTAATAAGTAAGAGATTTAAAAAATAAATGTGTTTGTCGATTAGTTCAAATAGTTAAGATTATTAGAATAATTATCTATTTCAAATCATTCTGACATTTTGTTTAATCATAAAATTATTAATTTGATTATACTATTAAATCTAATTGATTTAACTATTAGATAATTAGTAATATTAAAACAATTAGTAATAATTAAATTTATTAATATTCCAAAATTTATAAGTAAAAATTTAAAAAATAAATTTGTTTTTTGAGCTGTTCAAATAGATTTGACTATTTGAATAATTATCTATTTCAAATAATTATGACCTTTTGTAACTTAGTAATTTAATTATATTTGTTTATAATATATAATTATTATATATCAATAATACATTTAATTAACTATATAATTATAATAATTATAATTTTTTATAATATAAAAAACTTATATTATAGAATATAATAAATTTATATAATTGTTAAATTAAATAGTTAACTATAATCCTTATAATTTCGTTATAATTATCAAATTAACGTTAAATTATAATTTAATTTATTATTAATTAATATATAATTAATTTTGAAATATATTTAATTTTCTATTTAATAAAAATATAACATTAAATATAACTAATTATAATGTATTTGTTATAATTATTAAAAAACAATATAATTATCCAAAAATATATATTTTACTATAATATTACTTATTAATATATTATAATAATAAATTAAATTTAATAATTAATATAACTAAAATTATAATTAATTTATTTATAATTATATAAGTAATTATTATTATAATTTAATTAAGAAACTTATATTAAATTTAAATTGAATTATTTAATTTAATTATAATATAATACTTATTTAATATTATGTTAATTTATAATATAAGTATAAATTATAATATAAAATTAATAATTTAATATAAGTTTTATATATTATTATAAATAATTATTAATATTAATTTTTAGATATAGTAACTAATTTATAAAATGTTAATAATTATTAAATTTATTAACATATAAATTTATTAATAGTATAATATACTATTATAAATTATTATTAGTTAATAATTGTTCATAACAATTATTTAATAATCTTAATGTAATAAAATAACTGAATAATTTTTAATAAATATAAGTAAATTTAGATTCATAAGATTTATTATAAACTACCTAGTTATAATTATTAGTGGATATCTTATTATATATTCTACTTTTGTTTATTATATTTATAACTGTAATTAATATAATATATTATTTATATGTATATTTATAAGTATATATAAATTAATTATTATTAATAATAAATAATATAATAATTATTATATAATTATTATTTCAATAATATAAATTATAAGCAATAATTATTAAAAAGTACTTATTATAATAATCATAAAAGATTATCCATACTTACAATTAAATTATAAATATAATTTATTATTTATTAATAATAAATTACTTATTAATAATTAATAAATTTATTATAATTTTTTAAAATTAATGTTCCTATTATATATATTTATAATAATGAATAATCATAAAATTGGTATAAAGCTTTAATTAATTAAATTAATTTTAACTAAACCCTTATATATCAGAATTAGAAACAAAAGGTCATAGGTATGTTTGAAATGATTTAATTATATTAAGACTATAAATATAATATTATATTTCAAATTAAAATAATTATTATAATAAAGTATCGTAATAAAATAATTTGTTAATAAAGTAACAAATTTATTTACAAATAATTTTATAATTATAAATAGTGATAAATAATTTATAATACATATTTATTATTAACATATAACTAGAACTTATTATAATTTAATTATTGATAATTAAGTTATATGTTAACTTATAACTTAAATTGTAGGAAAAATTCAAATATTAAACTTTCAATATTTAATATATTAAAGTTCAAATATTAATTTAAATTAGTATTAATATAACTATTTTATTTGGATATAGTTCATATAAATTTAGAATAATTATTAATAATATAATTATAATAAATATTAATAATTAAGTTATTAATTATGTTAATATAATTAATACAACTAATTATTATTATTGTATAGAATATAATTTTAATATAAATATTATATTTATAATAATATAACATTATAATTTTTAGTTTATTATAAATTAAGCTTAATCAAGTTTAAATAATAAATTTTATTTATATTAAGTAAAAATATAATACATATTTATTCTAGTTAATAATTTTTAATTTTTATTATAATTAATAAATATACAATAATTATTAATAAATTTTATTAAATTTAAATTTATAAATAATAAAATAATGTATTATTTTGTTAATATACAATTATTTAACTAACTGAAATTATAAACTGTCACGGGAGGGTAGATTTGATCAATTTTATAATAAATTTGGATTATTTTATTCAAAAAAAGCTTCTACGAACAGAAAAAATTATTTTACAACAAAGCAAAAGGTTATAGCAATTTCAAATAGTACGAGAATGGATATTAATTAATTTAATTAATTATAATTAAATATTATAACCAATTAATATACAATTCAAAAATAATTGTTAAATAATTATCGTTATTAATAATTATTGACTTTTAGTCCATAATTAAAATTATTAATTAATTAATTAAAATAAGAATTCAATAATCAAAATATTTAAATTAAAATCAATATTCATAAATTTAATATTAATTAAATATGTTTATTCAATTCAATAATTGTAAACTTATTACTTATTTTGTTAATAAAGATTTAAAAACAATTGAATTTGAAATCTTATAATTCAAATATTCTTAACTTTTTGAATAATTATCTATTTCAAATCATTATGACCTATTGTTTTGTCATAAAACAATTATATCAATTCATATAGGCTTATTGGAAATAAAATATTACTAATTTATTAATATTCTAAAAATTAATGAGTAAAAGATTTAAAAAAATGAATCTGTTTACTGAACAAGTTTAAATAGTGATGACTGTTTGAAAAATTATCTATTTCAAATTGTTATGACCTTTTGTTTTGTCATAAAACAATTGTTTCTATTCATACAAGCTTATTTCAAATAAAATAATTAAATTAATTAATATTCCAAAATTTAATAAGTAAAAATTAAAAAAATAAATTTGTTTTTTGAACATGTTCGAATAGTTTTGACTATTTGAACAATTATTTATTTCAAATAGTTATGACATTTTGTTTTGTGATAAACCAATTTTTTCTATCCATACAAGCTTATTCTGAATAAAGTAATTAAATTTATTAATATTCCAAAATTTAATAAGTAAAAATTTAAAAAATATTTTTTTGAACATGTTCAAATAGATCCGACTATTTGAACAATTATCTATTTCAAATAGTTATGAACTTTTGTTTTGTGGGGAACCAATTGTTTCTATCTATATAAGCTTATTCAAAATAAAATAATACTAATTTAATAATATTCCAACAATTAATAAGTAAAAGATCTAAAAAATAAATCTATTTACCAAGTAAGCTCAAATAGTTAAAATTGTTTGAACAATTTTTTATTTCTAATAGTTATGATCTTTTGTTTTGTCATAAAACAATTGTTTTATATTCATACAAGTTTATTCAAAATAAAATAATACTACTTTATTAATATTTTGCAAATTAATAGGTAGGAGATTTAAAAATAAATTTGTTTATCGAACAAGTTCAAATAATCATGTCTATTAGAACAATTATCTATTTCAAATTGTTATGACCTTTTGTTTTGTCATAAAATAATTGTTTCTGTTCATATAGAATTATTCAAAATACAATAATTTTGATTTATTAATATTTTAAAAATTAATAAGAGATTTAAAAACTAAATCTATTTACTAAACCAATTCAAATAGTTATGACTATTTTAATTAATTAAAGATAATCATTATTAGTAATTATTAGGATAATTATAATATTATTAGTATTATAAATAATTAATAACTTTAATTCTTATTATTAAGATAATAATAATAATGTTATAATTAATAATAATTTAGATAATAATATAGTTTATCATTATTATATCTATTAAACTATTATAACATTATTAATATGTAAAATATAGAATAATTATTATTTTAAATCTGTTTTAATATATATAATAATTATAATAAATATTTATTATTATCGTATTAATAATATTATCAAAACTAATACATTATAATAATTTAAATTATGATAATTAACTATTTTTATTTTGGATATTTAATACAAATAAATCTAATTATTTATTCATACCTACTAATAATTGTTAATATTGAATTGATATAGCTTTGTTAAGGGTAATCCATATTATAATTAATATAGTATCATAATAAATAATTGTTGTTGAAGTAGATGGTATAATAATATCTCAATTATTATTAACAATTATTATATATATTATTAATAATTAATATAAATTAGTTAAATATAATGATAATTTAACTATCATAACTAATATTTTTTGTTATTAATTATTATTATAAATTAAATAAGTATATTTAAATCTATATTAATATGAAAATTGTCTTATTATTTAATTATTTTGTTATTATAACGTTTAAATATTATTATTATTTAAATAAATAATATGAATATTATAATCATTTATAATATTATTAAAAAATAGTTATAATAATTAGTCAAAATAATTCAATATTAATGATAATTTGATATTATTATTAATTGCTTGGATAAATTTAAATAAATAATTTACTAATTTATTAAAGTTTAATAAGTAATTTATTAAATTTAATTGTTGTCAGATAAATTTATTATTAAGTTTATTGTTATTCAAATATTATATAATTATATTTGATTAATATATTTTATTTTATTCAAATATTAATAACTTATTATAAATTATAATCGATTAAAAGATCATAATATAATTTAAAATATTAGTATAATATAATAAGTTAAATATATTAAAATTTATTATATTTATTTTATAACTATAAAATAACCATATATATTCTTTAATAATATTAATAGTAGTTATTAAATATAAATTTGTTATATATTAACTATAATACTATAATATTTTATTATTAATATAAATTATATTAGGTTTAGTAAATTGTTATTATGTATTTATAATTATTATATATGTTAATAAATTACAAGTATATAGACAATTCATATAAATTAATTTATAAGTTATATAATTATTTATTAATATTTTGAAAATTAAGAAGTAAGAAATTTAAAAGGTAAAAGTGTATACTAAACCAGTTCAATTAGTTATAACTATTTGAACAATTATTTATTTCAAATAATTATGACCATTTGTATTGTCATAAAATAATTATTTCTGTTCATATAGTCTTATTCAGAATAAAGTAATACTAATTTATCAATATTTTGAAATTAATAACTAATAGATTTAAAGAATGAATCAATTGGCCTAACCAGTGCAAATAATTATAACTGTTTGAATAATTATCTATTTCAAATCATTATGACCTTTTGTTTTATCACAAAACAATTGTTTCTGTCTATACTAGCTTATTTGAAATAATATAATTCTATTTTATTAATATTCTAAAAATTAATAAGAGATTTAAAAAATGCATCTATTTATCGAACAAGTACAAATAATTATGACTATTTGAATAATTATCTATTTCTAATTGCTATGCCTTTTGTTTTGTCCTAAAACATAATTTTCTATTCATACAAGCATATTTCAAATAAAATTATACAAATTTATTAATATTTAGACAACTAATAAGTAAAAGATTTAAAAAATAAATCTATTTATCAAATAAGTTTAAATAATTATTACTATTTGAACAATTATTTATTTCAAATTGTTATGACTTTTTGTTTCTCATGACACAATTGTTTTTCTTCATAAAAGCCTATTCGAATTAAAATAATATTATTTATTAATATTTTAAAAATTAATAAATAAAAGATTTTAAAATAAATATGTTTACCGAACAAGTTAAATATTCATAACTATAGTAATTATTAATTAACTATTATAATTTATAATTATATTAATAATGGTTTAATAATTAGAATAAATTAAAAAAATAATTATTCTTTTGTTTTAAAATTAATAAAAATGTTTTAAAGTCTCACCCTAAGTTAATATTATAAAATATAATCAGTAAGAGAATAACTATATTTATTAATATTTTAAAAATTAAGAAGTTGGAGATTTATTCTATAATTTATTTTAAGTAAATTAGAATAGATATACTTAATTATTTAATTAATAATTTTATATTATATACAATATTTAATATTAATTCCTTCTTTTGTAGAATTAATATAGTAATTATTTTCAACTCAATATTAAAATTAACAATATTATTTAACATATTATGTATTTTTAAGTTTAAAATATAATATAATTTATGTTTATATAATTGTTATAATCTATATATAATTCATATTATTTAATTATAATATTTAATTATTTAATTATGTTTGTAATTATTTATATATTAAATTATAATTATTAATTAACTTAATGATCTATTAAGTTATCAAAAATTAATAAGAGATTTAAAAAATAAATCTCTCTACTAAATTAGTTCAAATAGTTATAACTATTTGAACAATTGTATACTTCAAATTATTATAACCTTTTGTTCTATCATAAAACAATTATTTCTATTCATAGAATCTTATTCGAAATAAAATAATACGAGTCTAATAATATTTAAAAATTAATAACTAAGAGAATTAAAAATAAATTTGTTTATCAAACCAATTTAAATATTTAAGACTATAATAACAATTATCTATTTCAAAACGTTATTACTTTTTATTTTATCATAAAACAAAATTTTTAATTCACACTAGCTTATTCGAAATAAAATAAAGTGAATTTATTAATATTTTAAAAATTAATAAGTAAGAGATTTAAAAAATCATTTTTTTACCTAACCAATTGAAATATTTAATATTATAACTTATAATAAAATAACTTAATTACTATTAATAATCAAATTAAAAATTTAAATATAATTATATCAAATAATTTTATTATAACTTATAATTAATTATAATATTAATAGTTAATAGTTATTATTAATATTTTATTAACTATTATTGTCAAACAATTATTGTTATGTTATTTAATTATTAATATATATGTCCAATTAAATTATATAATAAATAATTATTATATAATATATAATATACAATTATAATTACATATTATTAATAATATTTAATTATAATAATTTATTAAATTATTTCATGATACTATATAAATTAATTATTATAATAAATTGTAATAATATTATAAATATTAACTAATATATGACTATTAGTTTAAAATTGAAATTATATTAATATATTAAATTATAATAGCCAAATTGATAATTATACTATATAATTACTAAATAAAGATTAAAAATAATATTGTAATTTATAAGCCAAGTTATTTTAATTGTTTTCATTATCATTTTAAATTTATCTTATCTTTCCAGGTATTTAATCGATGTGAGTAATTTTAATATCCATAATTTTTAAAAGAAATAATAAATAAAATTTTTTTTAATTTTTTTATTTTTATCTTGTACAATTAGATAACTTTTTATAAATATATATATTTCAATAACAATATATTAATTCTAATTAATTTAAAATAATATTTATATTATTTAATAAAAAAATTTATATACTATATATATAAATATATATGTAGGGTATGAGTACGGATATGAAGTGGGTACATTATTATCCGTCTCCATTTTCGTATCTAATAAAAATTTAAAATCATATCCATTCTTATCCTTATATCATTAAACTTATCATTAAAAGTTTAAATAACAATTTATTATTTATAAATAATATTGTAAATAACATAAAATAAACCAACTATAAATTAATAATAAGTTTTTACTTATATAGTTGATTAATTAAATATAATAATATTAAAATTATTATATAGATATTATAGTATAAATATTAATTTATTAGTAATTTATTAATAAGTAAAATTAATATTATTAATAACAAAAATATTTGTAATAATAATATAAAAATTATTAATAATTATTAATAGTTAACATTGGAAAATATTGAAATTATTTTATATAAATATCATAATAAACTCTTCACATTTTGTAACTGGATATAGTATTATTTTATTATTATTCTAAATAACAATAATTATTACATAATTATTTTAACTGATTCAATAAACAGATTTATTTTTTAAATTTCTTACTTATTAATTTAGGTAATATTAATATTTAATATTATTTATAATAAATTATTTAATAGTAGTTATTTATAAATAATAAAAATAAATATATTATATTTAATAAGTTATAAAATTAATAATATAGCAATAATGATTTATTTATTAATTAATTAAATTTATTAATAATTAAATAATTATTAATATTATATTTTAATATTATCATAAGTCATTTAACAATTATAAAATGATATTTTATCATGTTACAAATTAATAAACTATATTAATTATATATTATGAATTTATTCTAAAACAAGCTGTGTTTTAAAGTTTATTTTTGTATTTATGTTTTTGTTAATTCAATTTAATATTTAATTAATAAAAAATAATATTAATTGTCATATTATTTATTAAAAATAGTATTATTAAAAAACCTTATTTTAATTATAAGCATTATTATTTTAAATAATAATTTATTTCGAAATCTATTATTAGTGCAATAATAGATTCAAAATCATTATGACCTTTTCTTTTAACGTAAAACAATTGTTTTGTTCGTACAAGCTTATTTGGATTAAAATAATACTAATTTAATAATATTTTGAAAATTAATAAGTAAGAGATTTAAAAAATAAATTTGTTTACTGAATCAATTCAAATGGTTAAAATTATTAGAAAAATTATCTGTTTCATATCCTTTTGATCTTTTGTTTAGTCATAAAACAATTGTTTTAGTTCATACAAGCTTATTCAAAATAAATTAATACTAATTTATTAACATTTGGAAAATTAATATGAAAGAGATTTAAAAAAAATAAATCTGTTTACCAAACAAATTCAAATAAATAAGTGATTTAAAAAGTGAATATGTACCAAATTAGTCCAAATAATTATGGCCATTTCAATACTTATCTATTTCAAATTGTTCTTACCTTTAGTTTGGTTATATGACAATTGTTTTTGATCATATAAGCTTATTCGGAATAAAATAATACTAATTTATTAATCTTTCAAAAATTAATAAGTAAAAGATTTAAAAAATAAATTTGTTTAGAAAACCAATTCAAATAGTTATGACTATTAGAGCTATTGTATACTTCAAATTATTATTCGAAGTAACAATTTATCAAATTTATCTTGATTTGATATTTACTAATATAACATATATTCATATTAATTAATAAATAATTATTATAAATTATTATAATTATTATAATATATTATTAATTATATATATAATTAAATTAATATATCACTATTAATTTATAATCAAATTATAATTATCATAATGCTATTATGATAAATATATAAATTATTTTAATAAATACAATTTTTTAATAATTAGTTATTATGGATATAACATATCTATTGTTATTCATATTATAATATTAATTATATTAATTATTTTTTAATTTATGAAAATAATATTTTATATTAATATACATTATATTGTAATAAATAATATGAAACAAAATAGCAAAAATTTTAACAATTTGAGATTGATAATTGTTCAAATAGTCATAATTATTTGAACTGGTTTGGTAAACATATTTATTATTTAAATCTGTTACCTATTATTTTTGAAATATTAATCAATTAGTATTATTTTATTTCAAATAAGATTGTATGATAAAAAAACAATTGTATTATGACAAAATAAAAAGTCATAATGATTTGAAATAGATAATTATTGAAATGGCCATAATTCTTTTAATTGATTTGGTAAATAGATTTATTTTTTTAATTTCTTATTAATTTATGAAATATTAATAAATTAGTATTATTTTATTCCATCTAAGCTTGTATTAACTGAAACAATTGTTTTATGATAAATTAAAAGTTATAACGTTTTTAAATAGACAATGGTTCAAATAATAATAACTATTTGAACTTGTTCGGCAAATAAATTTATTTTTTAAATCTCTTTCTTATTAAATTTCCAAATGTTAATAAATTAGTATTAATTTATTTTGAATAAGCTTGAATGAATTGAAACAATTGTTTTATGACTAAAAAATGGTCAAAACGATTTGAAGTATATAATTATTCTAATAGTCTTAACCATTTGAAATAATTAATAATTAAACAATATTTATTATTTGAAATATTACAACCAATATTTTATATTATTAATTATTATTAAATTAATAAATCATAATTAATTATACTCATGACTCAAATGATTTGGAATTAAAGATAATAAAATTAAATATTTAGTAAAATATTAATAATTTTATCTAATAATTTTATAATAAATCCTAAATACAATTATTAATTAATATTATATTTATTATTAATAAATATAATTAATAATTTAAACTGAATAATAATTTTTATTTAGGATTTATTATAAAATTATTAGATAAAATTAGTATTATATAATTGAATAATCATAAAAATAAATAATTATTATTCAATTAATATTAATTAAGGCTTAATATTATTATTTAACAAATATTACTTGTTTGATAGTATATAAAAATATTGTTTATTTTAGTTTATAATTACTATTCAAATAATTTTAATTAATAAATTTAACAAATAGAAATAAATATAATTTAATTGAAAATTAAATATAACAAATTATATCCTTAAATTGATAATTTTAAATTTAAAATTGTTAATATTAATAATTAAGATTGTTAATTATAAAAAGTTTAATTATTTAATTAAAAATTAAAACCCATAAATATTAACTAAATAATTATATAATTAAAATAAATTAAAAGTTATAATACTTTAATATATTTAAAAATATATATAATTTATAAATTTATTAATATTAGAATAAAATGCTATTCTACAAGCTTATTTTTAATATATTTAATACTAATCATTCATTAATATTAATGAATATAATTTATATTCATAACAGGTATTTTAATATTATATATTCTACTTTTGTTTATAAAAGGTAATTTTAATAAATATTTAATAATAATAATTATAAATATTTAACTTACTCTAATTGTTAATACAATTATTAATTATAATAATTTTAAACTTATTAGTACAATATTATCTGTAATATAATATTTAATTAATGGGTTTAAATAATAATAATTATAAGTTTTGTATTATTCCATTTTTGTTAACTTAGTTAAACTGATACTTACTTATTAATATAATTATAATAAGCAAATAGTCATTTCCAAATCATATAATACAAGTCTCCTAGTATTTTGTAAAATACTAATGATTATGGCCATTAAATAGAAACAATTTTTTAATTAACATTTGAATATTTAATAATATAATTATATAAATATAATAGTAATAAAATATATCTAATAGCTTAATTTATTAAATATATTAAATAATAATATAAAATAATTTATTATTTTATATTATTATTATATAAATATTTAAGTAGTATGATAATTTTAATAAATATATTTATCATTAATAATAATTATTTAACTATATTATTATTTATTATAATAATTTAATAATTATTGAAATATTTGAAATTATAACTATTTCAAATAGAATTGTATTATATATTTTATTTATAATAGTTTGAAATTATATTAATTAGTTATATAGTAACTAACATTATAATATTATATTTATAATAATTAATTATTAATATAATTAGTATATAATATTTGAATTACTCTTGCTTATAACAATTATAAATAATAATTAATATTTTAAATAACTAATTTTATTTACTATAATTATAATAAGTTTTATAATTTATGCGATTGAGGATTTTGTTATAATATACATTATTTTTTAATCTATTTTTAGAATAAGTTATATCTAATAAATAAAAATAACTTATATTTATTAGTAATTAATAAAATAGTTAAATTATATAACTAGTTCAAATAATTATGACTATTTGATTTTATCAAATTATAAAATCAATTAATTATTTATTTATATTTGATAAATATAATGGATATAATTAAACATAATCTTTTAATTTATAATTATAATTAACATATATATTGTTATAGTTATATTAATTATTTTTGTTTATATAAATAATTTATTAATAATTATTAAAAAGTCGTAACGATCTAAAATAAATAATTGCTCAAGTAGTTATAACAATTTAACTAGTTTGATGAACAAATTTATTTTTTAAATCTCTTATTAATTTTTAAAATATTAATAGATTAGTATTATTTTATTCCAAACAAACTTATATGAACAAAAACATTTGTTTTATGACAAAGGGACATAACGATTTGAAATAGATAATTGCTTAAATAGTCATAATTATTTGAACTAGTTAGGTAAACAAAATTATTTTTTAAATCCTTTATATATTAATTTTTGAAATATTAATAAATTCATTTTATTTTATTCTAAAAATGCTAATGTGAATTGAAAAAATTGTTTTATGATAAAACAAAAACGACTTGAAATAGATAATTATTCATACACTCTTAACTATTTAAGTTAGTTTAGCAAACAAATTTATTTTTAATTATAAATTAAAATTTATTATATTTTAATTAAAGATAATAATTATAAATATTATTAAATGTTTACTTATTATAATATATAAATTATATTATTAAATTAGTATTATTATTATATAGATATTATTAAAATAGATAAAATAATCAATATATCTTATATATTTACTAGTTATTATTATATATAAATTATAATATAATTTTTATTTAAATTATTAATTTAAAATAATAAATTAGTATTACATTAAATATAAATTGTTCATTATAATAGTTTGTAATGCCTGCAGTTTTTTGATATGTGCTTAAGAATAATTTCCATTTTAGTGAAACTCCCATATGATAAACTTGTTTGGTTATGCCCTCTACTTAGTCCTGTAATTCTATTTGGTTAGAGGTGATAAATAACAATACAAATTATTATATAAATTATTTATATATTTAATAAATATAATTATTTATAATTATAACTAATTATATAATTTATTAATTTATATTATAAATATAACTATAATATATAATATTTATAATTATTTAATAATAATAATTATTAATAATATAACTAATTGAAATTATATTATTTAATTATAAATATATTAAATTAATATATTAAATTTATTACTATACAATTAATTATTACTAATATTGGATAAATTATATAATATTATATGTTAAGATTTGAAATAAATAATTACTCAAATAGTCAAAACTATTTGAACAAGTTTGATAAATAGATTTATTTTTTAAATCACTTTATAATTTAACAATTAATAGATTAATTAACTAATTTATTAATATTTAATAATTATAATTATTGTTATATTTGAAGCCTAGTTAAGACCTTTTCAAATCCTAATTGTTAAATTAGTAAAATAAATTATTGTAGTAATTTATTAAATTATCTATTACTTTAAATTTATAAATAATTTTATAATTTTATAATATTAATTATAATATTATAAGTATTATAATATTTTATAATTAATTAATATTATAAAATTAATGATAAATTAACAAGTGACCTGTTATATTAATTAGTATTCAATTTTAATAATAGTAGTAATATTTCAACAGTTATTAATTAATCAAATAGTAAAATAATATTATATTATTCAAATATATAAATATATATTATATATTATTTGTAAAATAATATTAAATATTTATTATTTTATATTATAATGAATGAGTATATTTTTATATAAAAATAAATAGGTATAAATATTGAATCTATTATCAAATAATGGATAATTATTATTATTAAATTAATATAACAATAATAATTAATAAACTCCTTTTGATTAAAGTTTATAATCAAAATTTTCAATAATTATAATATTAAAATCAAAATTTATTTCACTTATTTGATTATTATAATGTATTACAATTTAATATAACTATTAGTTAATTTTTTTTTAAATATTAATAAAATAATATTATAATAATTATTATAATAAATTAGTAATTATTATAATTTAAATTTAATATAATTGCTTCAACTCATACATGCTTATTCGAAATTAATAATTATGTTATATTATTTCTATATTAGTAATATATTAAATAATAATATTAATTCTATAATTTAAATATAATACTATAATTAATATTAATATAGTTAAAATACTAATCTTAATTCATGATTACAAATAATTATTTAACTATTTGATAAAATAATCTAGTTATATCATATTTATAAATTATACTATTATATTGTACTATATAATTATATAATATATTATATAATTATTATTTATATAATATTAATAACTATTATATATTTAAGTTGTTTATAATTATTATATTTATTTTAATTATTTAATATTTTTTTAATGATTTGAAAAAAATAATTATTCAAATATTCATAACTATTTAAACTTATTTCGTAAATAGATTTGAAATAAGTTTGTTATAATATTAAAACAATATTATTAATTACTAGGTTAATATTAATTATATTAATTAATTATATTATAATTTAATATATAGTTATATTATATTAATTTAATATTAAAATAGTAAATTAGATTTACTATTTAATAAAATAGTCATAACTATTTGAACGTGTTATAAATAATATATTATAAATTATTATAATAATTATTACAATTGTCTTAGTTCATTTTATACATAATTTATATGAATAACTAAACAATTCATTATTAAAATAGTCATAATTAATTATTATAATCATAATATATTATTAATTCTTAAATTATTAATAATACTAGTTTATTAATATTTCAAAAATTAATAGGTAGGAGATTATTTGTTTACTGAACTAGTTCAAATAATTATGACTATTTAAACAATTATATATTTCAAGTTATTATAACCTTTTGTTTTGTCATAAAATAATTATTTATGTTCATACAAGCTTATTCAAAAGAAAATAATACGAATCTAATAACATTATGAAAATTAATAATTAAGAGATTTGAAAAATAAATTTATTCGTTGAACCAGTTCAAATAGTTAAGGCTATATGAATAATTAATTTATAACTAATATATTATTAATTATATTATTATTATAATATTATAATATTAAATTTAATTATAAATTAAAATTCTATATTTATTAATTATAATCAAAATAAAATAATAATTTATATTAAATCTTATTATTTAATATGTTGTAAGTATCCTTCCTAATATTTTAATAATTAAGTATATTATACAATTAAATTATAATTTAATTAATAACTAATATAATTATAAATAACATTATATAATTATTTATATTTTTATTATATAATTATAACTTAATATTTAATAATTGTTTTATAGTTAAATTATTAATTTTTATTTAGTATAATTATTATTTTATAGTTAATAATTATCTGATATAATCAAACTTACTATAAGAATAAGTTATAAATTATAATTAGAATAGCAAAATTTATTGTAGCTTAATAATTTATAATTGTATTATTAATATTTCTATATATAAATAGATGCAATTAATTATTAATTAATTAATAATTAATAATGATATTATTATTTTAAATTGATAGTTTAATATATTTGAACAATTTCCTTAATTATTATATATTAGTAATAAATTAATATAATTATTAGTTGATTTATTAATTTATATTTTATGAATTGGTTATAAAATAATCAAATATTATAAACAATTATTTATTAAATATATTATCAATTTAGTTATTGATAAATTTTTTAATAGTTATATAACTATTTATATTATATACATTTATAAATAATTATTTTTTATATATTAATTAATCATTATTATTATTTAAATAATAATAATAGGGTATAATGTATATTATAATATATATAACATATTAATAAATAATCTTAATAATTCATATTATATCATAAACATATTTAATAGATATAATTATATATTAATAATAACTTGTTAAAATAATTAACATTATTAATTAATTAATAATTAATATTATTAATTGATTAATTATGATAATATAAATATTATAACGTTTCCATAATAATTTAATATTATAAATTATAATAAACAATATAAATTATTTATTATTAATTTATGATATATATTAACTATCATATATATAAATTATTATATAAAATTATAAGATATTTTAAATTATAATTATTGTTTATAATATTAATAATAATTAAACTAATTATTTAATTCTATAATAGTTTATAACATACTAAATATTTTATTTATAAGTTTATTTATTAAAAATAACACTATTAATAAATAATTAATTATATAATGTTTATTATATAATATTTTAATAATAAATTATATATTTAAAATCATTATGACCTTTTGTTTTATTCATACAAGCTTATTCAAATTAAAATAATATTAATTTATTAATATTTTGACAATTAATGATAAAATTTTTAAAAATAAATATGTTTATTAAGAAAGTTCAAATACTCTTAACTATTTGAATATTTATCTATTTCAAATCGTTATGACCAATTGTTTCATCATAAAACAATTGTATAAGCTCCTCTAGGCTTATTTGAAATAAAATGATACTAATTTATTAATATTTCAAAAATTAATGAGTAAGAGATTTAAAAAATGAATTTATTTATCAAAAAAGTTCAAATAGTTATGACTATTTGAACAATATAATTTTAATAGATAAGTTTATATAATTATAATTATAATAGATACAATAATTATAAAATATTTCCATTAATATAATATGATAATTAATTATTTAATAATAATATAAGTTATTTAAATTATAAATGTGTTAAAAATATATTAATATATTTATAATTATATAATAACATTATAATAATATTATATATTATTAACTATTTATTATAATAATAATTTTATTATAACTATTATTATTTTTGTATAATAATTATTTATTATAAATAATTATACAATTAATTATAATAATAATTATTTATATAAACTATTATTAAATTGTTATTAATAAATTATATAATTAGTTTAATCTTTGACTTGTAAATTATATAAACATATAAGAGATTATACGAATATTTAATAATATTTTATTATAACATTTTATCATAATAAGTAATTAAATTATTAATTAATAATAATTATTAATTATTATTATAAATATATTATTTAGTATATTAATAAATTATATACTTAATTATTATTTAGTAATTTAATGTCATAATATATTAGATACAATATATTTATTATGAATAATTTTATATATTGAATTGAATTATAATAAATAATTCAATTATGAAATATTAATAAATTCATAATTTTATAGTTATAATAATATTAAATTATTATTATAACTTATAATAAAATAACTAAATTACTATTAATAATTAAATTACATTTTAAATATAATTACATCAAATAATTTTAATCATAAATTATAATTAATTATAATATTAATAGTTAATAGTTATTATTAATATTTTATTAACTATTATTGTCAATCAATTATAGTTATGTTGTTTAATTATTCATATATATGTCCAATTAATTTATATAATAAATAATTATTATATAATATATAATATACAATTATAATTACATATTATAATAATTAATATGATTCATAAAATATTATTAATTATATTTACTTATAATAATTTATTAAATCATTACATGATACTATATAAATTAATTATTATAATAAATAGTAATAATATTATAAATATTAACTAATATATGACTATTAGTTTAAATTTGAAATTATATTAATATATTAAATTATAATATCCAAATTGATAATTATACTATATAATTACTAAATAAAGATTAAAATAATATTGTAATTTATAAGCCAAGTTATTTTAATTGTTTTCATTATCATTTTCAGACTTTTATATTATATCCATCCCCGTACCTATACCAAAAAGATATTTTAAATTTATCTTATCTTTGTAGGTATTTAATTGGTGTGAGTAATTTTCATACCCATAATTCTTAAAAGAAATAATAAATAAAATTTATTTTTTAATTTTTATCTTGTATAGTTAGATAATTTTTTATAAATACATATTTTTCAATAACAATATATTAATTCTAATTAATTTAAAATAATAATTTATATTATTTAATAAAAAATCTATATACTAAATATATAAAAATATATACGTAGGGCATGGGTACGGATATGAGTTGGGTACATTATTATCCGTCTCCATTTTTGTATCTAATAAAAATTTAAAATCATATCCATTCTTATCCTCTTATCATTAAACTTATCATTATAAGTTTAAACAACAATTTATTATTTATAAATAATATTGTAAATAACATAAAATAAACCAACTATAAATTAATAATAAGTTTTTAACTTATATAGTTTATTAATTAAATATAATAATATTAATTTATTAGTAATTTATTAATAAGTAAACTTAATATTATTAATAACAAAAATATTTGTAATAATAATTATTAATAGTTAACATTGGAAAATATTGAAATTATTTTATATTAATATCACAATAAACTCTTCACATTTTGTAACTGGATATAGTATTATTTTATTATTATTCTAAACAATGATAATTATTACATAATTATTTTAACTAATTCAGTAAACAAATTTACTTTTTAAATTTTTTACTTATTAATTTAGGTAATATTAATATTTAGTAATATTTTTTTCATCCAAGCTTGTATTAACTAAAACAATTATTTTATGATAAATCAAAAGGTTATAAAGATTTTAAAATAGACAATTGTTAAAATAGTAATAACTAATTGAACTTATTTGGTAAACAAATTTATTTTTCAAAAATTATTAATTAGTATTAATTTATTTTGAGTAAGCTTATATAATACTAAATGTTATTATTTAATTAGTATTAATTTATTTTGAGTAAGCTTATATTAATAACTAATTTATAGTATAATATCAAGTATAAATAATTATAATAATAATATAATTATTAAAATTCATAATTTATAAATAAATTATAATAATATAATAAATTATATAAATAAATATATATAATTATAATAAATATTATTATAATTATTTAATCTAAAATTCATAATTTATAAATAAATTATAATAATGTAATAAATTGTATAAATAAATATATATAATTATAATAAATGTTATTATAATTATTTAATCTAATTATTAATTTATTAATCTATTCAATAAACTATTTAATAAGTACTAATCGATAGTACTACTTTATAAAATAATATTTTATTAATTTATTAATTATATTTTATTTGTTACTAATATATTTATATTATTTAGTAATTTAATTGTATAATCCGACAATAAATCTAGTAATATAAATAAATTATATTATGAATTTAAATATTAATAATATTAATAATTAATATTATTATTTGATAATATTAACTATAATAGTTGTATTTATTAGTAACTAATAATTATTATAAATATCTTATAAATTTTTAGTAAATATTATTAATAATTTATAATATTTGATTTATAGTATAATATAATATTATATAATTTATAGTTTAATATAAATTATAACTAACAATTTATAGTATGACTAGAATAATATAATATATTATGATAATAATTAATTATTATTAATTAATATTTTATAATTAATTTATAATTTATATTATAAACTATTTAATATACTATAATATATTAATAATATAATTAAAAATTTCATTTATAATTAGTTATAATTATAATTAGTTTTATGAATAACTTATTAGTTAATATTACTAGTTATACTTATATTATTAATATTACATATATTATAAAATATTATAATAAACAATTAGAATACTATAGTTATAATAATTATTTTATAAGCTATAAATAACTATTAATTATTTTTATAATTAAAAATAAGTAAGAACTTACTATAGTATTATACTAATTTATACATTTATTATATTATTAAATAATTATAATTATATTAAGGTATTAATAGTTATGGTTATAATATTAAATTTATAAGTTTATACTTATAATATTAACTAATATTAATAGTTATAATATAAAAAATGACTATAATAATAACTAATATTTGAATAATTTATAAATTATATTATAATTATATAAAATTATAATAGCTTATGTTAAATAAAATAATACAAATTTATTAATATTAAGACAATTAATAAGTAAAAGATTTAAAAAATAAATATATTTACCGAATAAGTTCAAATCGTTATGACTATTTGAGCAATTATTTGTTTCAACTTGTTATGACTTTTTGTTTTATCATAAAACAATTGTATAGAGTTTCTTATTATAGACTATTTGAATTAAAATAGATAATTATTAAATTTGAACAATTAAAAAATTTAAATATAATAGATAATTATGATTATTATTTAAATATTTGATTTAATTAAATCATTTTTTTTATAATTATACAAATGAAATATATAATGAAATATTTCATTATATAATATAATATAATAAGCAATATAGTTAATAATTGAACTAAAATATTATACTTATTATTATTAGATAATATCAATTTAATATTCAAATATTAAATTATAAATAATTGAATAAATATATAATAACTTGAAGCAGATATTGTTATTTAACACAATAACATAACTTAATTATAATATAATTATTTAATGTTAATAATTATTTTAATATTAATAAATTATATATTAATTATAATTCAAAATAATTATATATTATATTATAATAATATAATTTTCCTCAACCTGATTCAGTTTAAGAGATTCTTTTTTCTTTTATTTTCAGCATATATTCAGAAGAGCTATAGGTTTTGTAAAAGTCTTAATTAAATTATGGTCATGCAAAAAGTTGAGAAAGAGAGGCGGATAGCTTGTGGGAAGCTAAAACTTATTCAGTAAGGCCACCCACAATGTCAATGATGCTTTTATGAGTAATGCCTGGAAGAATTGTCCCACTTGTAGGAGTTGAAGTAACATTCCCTTCCAATGATTGGAAATTGAGGTTAATGATTTTATGAGAATGACTATGGTTATATATGAGAATGGAAACTTATATTAATATTTAACTTATAATAAACAATAATTTATTATATTCATGCAATATTTATTATACTTATAACAATAGTTTATATAATAAACTAATTAATACTTTATTAATAATTAGATTAAATAATTAGATTTATTTGTATTAATTATTAAGCTATTGCAATATTTATTACTTAAAATAAATTTTAATATTTATTTTTAATTTAGACAAATTAATATTTAAAATTTATATATTTATATTATATTTTAATTAATTATATATTATAATTAAATTAGATTATTATTTAATTATAACAATTATTTTAATTTTAAATTAATAAGTAAAAATTTAATTAATTTTAATTATATAAATAAATTAGATTTAATATTTAAAATTAATATATATTATAGTATTAAATATAACTAGTAAAAATATATTTAATAATAATTATTAAAATATTTGTTAAATATTTTGAAAATTAATAAATATAATTATTTATTTATTAGTTATATTAAATTAAAATCAATAATTCATATTAATATCTTTATTTTATTATCATACAAGCTTAATCATAATATAATTTATCTAATAATTATGGTTTAATTAATAAAATATAGAATTATTATCCAATATTGGGTTTAATAAATAAGCATATTGAACAAATAATTTTCTTAATAAAATTATAATCTATTAAATAATAATGATTAGTTTTAATAATTTAATTAATTTAAATATTAATTAGAACAATTAGTTATTACTATATATAATAACTATATTATATAAGAATAATAATTTTAATAAAAATATTATAATTATTAAAATTATCGATAATAATTTATTCATTATTTTAAAATTATCATTTTAAATTAATACTTATTAATTTTTGGAATATTAATAAATTTATATTATTTTATTAAAAATACGCTTGCATGAATAGAATCAATTGTTTTATGACAAAACAAAATGTCATAATGTTTTGAAATAGATAATTGTTTAGATAGTCATAACTATTTCAACTTGATCGATAAGAAACAATTGTTTTACAACAAAATAAGATGTCATAACAATTTGAAATAGATAATAGTTCAAATGGACATGACTCTTTGAACTGGTTCGATAAACTAATTAATTTTTTAAATCTTCAACTTATTAATTTTTAGAATGTTAACATATTAATATTATTTTATTCTAAATAAACTTGTATGAATAGAAACAATTGTTTTATAACAAAACAAAATATCATAATGATTTGAAATAAATAATTGTTCAAACAATCATAACTTTTAACTCACTCGGTAAACAAATTTATTTTTTAAATATTTTACTTATTAATTTTGGAATATTAATTAATTAGAATTGTTTTATTCCAAATAAGTTTGTTTGAACAGAAACAATTTGTTTTATGACAAAACAAATGGTCATAATGATTTGAAATAGATAATTGTTCAAATAGTCGTAACTATTTGAATGTGTTCAAAAAATAGCTTTATTTTTTAAAATTATATTTATTAATTTTTGAAATATTAATAAATTTATATTATTTTATTTAAAATACGCTTGCATGATCAGAACCAATTGTTTTTTGACAAAACAAAATGTCATAATGTTTTGAAATAGAGAATTATTTAGATAGTCATAACTATTTCAACTTGATCGATAAGAAAATTCATTTTTTAAATTCTGTTACTCTTTAATTTTTGGAATATTATTTATTTATAATTAATTATTAAAATCTATTTTTAAATTAATATTATATTTATAAAATTATTAATTTGAAACTTATATAAAAGGTTATTTAATAAATACAATTATATAATAATTAATAATTTAGTTATATTAATTAAAGTAATAATTAGTTATTATCTGCAAAGATAAGATAAATTTAAAATATTATTATTTATTATTATAAATAATATACTAATAATTTATAGCTAATTATTAATATTATATAAATATAATTTTAAATATTATTAATAGATCCATGGTAATTATTTAAATTATATAAATATTAATTTAAATATAAATTAATATTTATATAATTAAAATTTATCTTATATAATTAATTAAATTAATAATTATATTTATATAATTAAATACTTATTTAATTTAATAACAATTATTACTAATATTTATATAATATTTAATAATACAAATATACAATTATTATTAAAAAATAAAATAATTTTTTATTATTATCTAATAATATTAACTATAATAGTTGTATTTATTAATAACTAATAATTATTATAAATATCTTATAAATTTTTAGTAAATATTATTAATAATTTATAACATTTGATTTCTAGTATAATATAATATTATATAATTTATAGTATGACTAGAATAATATAATATATTATGATAATAATTAATTATTAATAATTAATATTTTATAATTAATTTATAATTTATAATATAAATTATTAAATATAATATAATATATTATGATTTATTAATAATATAATTAAAATATTTAATTAATAATTAGTTATAATTATAATTAGTTTTATGAATAACTTATTAGTTAATATTACTAGTTATACTAGAATATACATTATTTGAATAGTTCATAAATTATTAGATTAGTTATAATCGATAATTATAATAATAAATTTGAATTAATTATCTTTAATTATTATTTATAAATAATAATAATTATTATTTTATGTTATTAAAACAAAATTGGTTTATATTATGTTAATAATTAATAATTTATAAAATAAGTTATAATTATATTAACATATTTATTTCAGTATTATTAACAAATTATTATATATAAGTTATAATTTAATTATAATTATACAATTGTATTAACTATACAATTGTTAATTATTATATTATTATATAATAAATTAATTAATCATTATACAATTTGTTTTAAAATAGTTTATAAACTATATCAAATATTAATTATAATTAATTTTATAAAACAATTGTTAATTATTAATATCATTATATTTATTAAGTTATATATAATAATAAATTTATATAATCTCATATTATAGTAATAATATTATTATATTATTATAATTTATGATTATATTTGTATAATTTCTAATATTAATAAATTGATATTATTTATAATTTATAATATACTATTTGAACAATAGTATAATTAATAATAATATATAATTCAATAATTATCAAGACTTAATATTAATTCAAATATAATTTAAATAATAATTAATCATATATATAAATATAATATTATTAATATTTTAAAATAATATTCCAAAAATTAAAGAGTTATAGAATTAAAAAAATGAATTTTCTTATCAATCAAGTTGAAATAGTTAAAACTATCTATTTATAATACCAGCTATGAAAAATAATAATCATATTTTGCTTAATGCAGCTAATATGAAAGTGGCTAGTGTTTTGAATGCTTCATTGAATTAATGAAGCTGTTTCTTTTTGTTGTGTCAGTAATAAAACATGAAAATGTTATAATATTTGTTGTTATAATACAATTAACATGTCAATTATAGGAAATAGTTGATATTTCTATATCATTCAAAAGAGCAATGAATTTCATAATATAAATTAAATTCTATGCATGAAAATACAAATAATGTTATGTACCTTACTTTGAAGCAGAAGCAGGAAATTCCTGAGAACTATATATCATATTATTACATAATATTTATTATTTAATTTATAAGCATAATAAATTAGTATAATTTATAGATATTGTTACTATCTTAATTTAAATTTGTTTTAAATTAATATTTATTAAATAAATCTAATATTATATATTTATAATATATAGTCAAATATATAAATACTTTACTAAATTTAATAAGAACTCATAAATTATATTAATAATCTATATATATTATTATAAGCTTAAATTAATAATCTATTTTATTAATAATATTAGTTATTATTAATTTTAACATATAATAATATTTAAATATTATTAACTTATATAATATCTAATATTTTATATAATTTATAAATTATAAAATAATACAATTATATTTAAACTAATTAATAATATAATTAATTTATATTAATTTAAACTATAAATAATAAATAATATTATTGTTCAGTATATTATATATTAATAATTATTAATAGTAGTATTTTATTCAAAATAAGCTATTATAATAAACTATAATAATATTATATAATTATAATATAATTTATAAATTATTCAAATATTAATTATTATTATAGTCATTTTTTATATTATAACTATTAATATTAGTTAATATTATAAGTATAAACTTATAAATTTAATATTATAACCTTAACTATTAATACCTTAATATAATTCTAATTATTATACTTATTTAATAATTATAATAAATATATAAATTACTATAATACTATAATAAGTTCTTACTTATTTTTAATTATAAAACATAATTAATAGTTATTTATAGTTTATAAAATAATTATTATAACTATAGTATTCTAATTGTTTATTACAATATTTTATAATAGATGTATTATTAATAATATATGTATAACTAGTAATATTAACTAATAAGTTATTCATAAAACTAATTATAATTATAACTAATTATTAATTAAATATTTTAATTATATTATTCATAAATCATAATATATTAAATTATATTTAATAATTTATAATATAAATTATAAATTAATTATAAAATATTAATTAATAATAATTAATTATTATCATAATATATTATATTATTCTAATCAGACTATAAATTGTTACTTATAATTTATATAATATTATATTATACTATAAATCAAATATTTTACTTAATATTATCAAATAATAATATTATAATAGTTATAATGTTATCAAGTTATTATACTATTATATATAAAATAATTTATATATAGTTATTTGCTAATTATAATAAATTTAATTATTTATTATAAAAATATAATATAATAATGTAATATTATTAATTAAGATAATTAATTAATAGCATAATAATAATAAGAAAATTTTTATTAGTAAATATTTAATAGAATATTTAAAATTTTATTATTAAATATTTAATATAATATTTAATTAAATTAAATTAATTATATTTAATAATTAAATAATACTTTAAGTAAATTAATTATAATTAAAGGTTATTAATAATTAAATATAAGATATTTAATTGATTACTTAAAATTATTATATTAAAAATATAATATTAATTATATTAATATTAAATATATTAAATTGATAAATAATTATTAATACTAATATATTATTATATCTATTAATATAAATATTTCACATGATTACCTTAACTAGTTCTATAATTTTGATAACAATAAACTATTTAAGAAGTACTAATCGATAGTACTACTTTATAAAATAATATTTTATTAATTTATTAATAATATTTATTAATAATAATTATATTTTATTTGTTACTAATATATTTATATTATATAGTAATTTAATTGTATAATCCAACAATAAATCTAGTAATGTAAATAAATTATATTATTAATTTAAATATTAATAATATTAATAATTAATGTTATTATTTGATAATATTAACTATATTAATTTAATAATATATATATCAAATATTAATAGAAACTATATTTAAATTATTTGAAATAATAATTAAATAAATATTAACAATAATTATTAACAAATTTATATTAATTTTATTATAATATTATATATAAATTAATCTAATTTATTATTTGTATAGTATAATGAATTAAATAAGTATTAGAATAAATATCTTACTTATTAGTCTAGTTTATTATATATTGAAATAATATATTTAGTATTTATTAATTATATTATATAATTATAATAATATTAATAAGTAATAGATAATTAAATAAATATTATATTAGAAATACAAATTTATTTAAATTACAAGATGAATTCGGTAAGAAAAAGAAAGTTATTTATTACCTAAGCAAGAAATTCACAAAGTATAAGTCCAAGTTTTATAAATAACTTCTGAATAACTAATAGTAATAAAATAATACTATTTTATTACTATTTTGAAAATTAATAAGAGATTTAAAACTAAATCTCTTTACCAAACCAGTTCAAATAGTTATGACTATTTGAACAATTATCTATCTCCAATTGTTATGATTTTTGTTTTGTCCTAAAACATTTAATTTCTGTTCAACAAGCTTATTCATAGTAAAATATTGCTAAATTAATAATATTCTAAACATTAATAAGTAAGGATTTGAAAAATAAATGTGTTTGCTGAATCAATTCAAATAGTTAAGACTATTAGAACAATTATCTATTTCAAATCGTTTTGACCTTTCGTTTAGTCATAAAATAATTGTTTCAACTCATACATGCTTATTTGAAATAAAATAATACTAATTTATTAACATTCAAAAAATTATTAAGTAAGAAATTAGAAAAAAAATCTATTTACCAAACAAGTTCAAATATTTTTTACTATTTGAACAATTATCTATTTAAAATTGTTATGACCTTATATTTTATCGTAAAATAATTGTTTTAGTTCATAAAAGCTTATATGAAATAAAATAATATTACTTTATTAATATTATAAAAATTGATAAGTTAGAGATTTAAAACATAAATCAGTTTATTGAATCAGTTCAAATAATTATATCCATAGTGGTTATATTATATATTTATAATAAAATAATTACAATTGGACTTATAATATTATTCACATTATATTTAATAATTATAATTTAAATTTTAATTATAACAATTATAATATTATTTTAATTAATTAAAATATAATTTAATTAAATTATTATTATAAATACTTATAATTTATTATTAATTATCTGAATATTGATTTTAATTTAAATATTTTAATTATTGATTTTTATTAATTAATAGATATCTAAAAAGATTTATTTTTTAGATCTATTATTAATTTTTAAAATATTAATGGAGTAGTATTAATGTATTCCAAATAAACTTATATGGACAAAAACATTTGTTTTATGACAAAACAAAAAGCCAAAATTATTTGAAATAAATAATTATTCAAATATTCATAATTATTTGAACCGATTAGGTAAGCAAAATTATTTGTTAAATCTCTTATTAATTTTTGAAATATTAATAAATTTATTTTATTTTATTCTGAATAAGCTAGTATAAATTTAAAAAAATTGTTTTATGATAAAACAAAAGGTCATAACAATTTAAAATAGATAGTTGTTCATATAATCTTAATTATTTAAATTGGTTCAGTAAACAAATTTATTTTTTAAATCTCTCAGTTATTAATTTTCAGAGTATTGTTAGATTAGTATTATTTTATTTTGAATAAGCTTGTATGAACATGAATAATTGTTTTATGACAGAACAAAAAATGTTTTTTTTTTAAATAACTAATTTAAACTATACATTTGTTCAAATAGTCATAAATATTTAAACGGGTTTGATAAATAAATTTATTTTTAAAATTTTTTACCTATTAACTTTTGAAAGATTAATAAATTAGTATTATTTTATTTTGAAGCTTGTATGATAAAAAACAATTGTTATATGACCGAACAAAAGGTAATATTGATTTCAAATAGATAATTGTTGAAATACCCATAATTATTTGAAATAATTCGGTAAATAGAATCATTTTTTAAATCACTTACTTATTAATTTTTGGAATATTAATAAATTACTATTATTTTATTTCGAATAAGCTTGTATGAACTAAAACAATTGTTTTATTACAAAATAAAAGGTCATAATGATTTTAAATAGATAATTGTTCAAATAGTCATAACTATTTGAATTTGTTTAGTAAACAAATTAATTTTTTTAAACTCTTTCTTATTAATTTTTGAAATATTAAGAAATTATTATTATTTTATTTTGGATAAGCTTTTATGAACTGAAACAATTGTTTTTTGTCAAAACAAAAGGTCATAATGATTTTAAATAAATAATTGTTCAAATAGTCATAACTATTTGAACTTGATCGGTAAATAGATTTATTTTTTCATATCTTTTGCTTATTAATTTTTTGAATGTTAATAATTAATAATTTTAAATTTTAAATATTTAAATTAAATATTTAATTTTTATTATTTAATTATCGATATTTATTAATAAATAAGCTATGAAATAATAATATAATTTATGAATTTTGTTAAACAATTATTAAAAATAATCATAAATATTTTAAAATGTATATTTGATCTTTTATGATAAATTATCGATAATTAAAATAGATAATAATAATTATTAATATAATTAATTATTAACTATTTATATTATTAAATATAATATATAATATATTATTCAAATAATATTATTATAAAATAGTATTACTTATAATTAATAAAATTAATGATTATAATTATTATATATAATAATAATTAAATATATTATTTGAATATATAATATATTTTTATATTATATATAATAAATTAATAATATTTATCTTTTCATAAATTTATTTAATAAATTATTAATAATTCTTTTATTTAGTCATATTAATAATAAATATGTTTATATAATGAATATATCTTTAATATATTCAAAACTTAAAAATAATTAATACTAAACAAGTAAGAGATTTATAAATTTATATAATAAATTATTAACTATTAATTTGTTTATATTATAATTAATATTATTTTATTAGATTAATTAAGTATATATAAGATAATAATTCCATTTCAACAATTATCTATTTCAAATCATTATGAACTTTTGTTTTGTCATAAAACAATTGTTTTTTATCATACAAGCCTATTCATAATAAAATAATACTAATTTATTAATATTTGAAAAATTAATAAGTAGAAGATTTAAAAAATAAATTTGTTTATCAAATCAGTTCAAATAGTTATGACTATTTGAATAATCATATATTTCCAATCGTTATAACCTTTTATTTTATCATAAAACAATTATTTATCTTCATACAAGCTTATTCGAAATAAAATAATACTAATCTAGTAATATTATGAAATTTAATAACTGATAAATTGAAAAAATAAATTTGTTTACCAAACCAATTCAAATAGTTAAGGCTATATGAATAATTATCTATTTCAAATCATTATGACCTTTTGTTTTATCATAAAACAAATGTTTTTGTTCATATAAGTTTGTTCGAAATAAAATAATATTAATTTATTAATATTTCAAAAGTTAATAAGAGATTTAATAAATAAATCTATTTACCATACTAGTTTAATTAGTTATAACAATTTGAATATTTATTTATTTCAAACGTACTAAATTAATAATTTGTTAATAAATTTGAATCATACCTTTTATAATTTAAACTTATTAAAAGTTTTTTAATTGAGTTGTCATAAAACAACAGCTAAATAATTAGAAAAATATTACCTTTTAAATCTCTTAGTTATTAATTTTTTATATTTGAAATCTTAGAATTCAAATATTCATAACTATTTGAATATTATTCTAATTTAAGTTTAAATTTGTTTAATTTAAAAATTAAATATTTAATTTCAAATCTATTTTAAAGTAAAAATATTTAAAGATTTGTTTTGTCATAAAACAATTGTTTTTGTTAATATAAGTTTGTTTGAAATAAAATAATATTGTTTTATTAATATTTAAAAAATAAATCTATAAGAGATTTAAAGAGAAAATCTGCTTACCAAACCATTTTAGATAGTTTTGACTATTTCAATAATTATTTATTTCAAATCATTATAACATTTTATTTTATCATCAAACAATTGGTTCTATTCATACTATTTTATTTAGAATAAAATAATACTAATTTAATAATTTATATATCATATTATAAATTTATTATAAGTATGGTAAAAATATGAAATATAGTTCATTATTATAAATATATATTAAATTAATTATATATATGATTAATATTAATAATTGAATAATTATTTTACTATTTAAGGATTATAAACCTTGTTAATCTATATACTAATAATATAGTAAAGTATATTAATTTAAATTATTTTTTAAATCTTTTACTTATTAATTGTTGGAATATTATTAAATTAGTATTATTTTATTTTGAATAAGTTTATATAGACAAAAACAATTGGTTCATCACAAAACAAAAGGTTATAACTATTTGAAATAGATAATTGTTCAAATAGTCAGATCTATTTGGACATGTTCAAAAAATAAATTTTTTTAAATTTTTACTTATTAAATTTTGGAATATTAATAAATTTAATTATTTTATTTGGAATAAGCTTGTATGGATAGAAACAATTAGTTTATCACAAAACAAAAGGTCATAACTATTTGAAATAAATAATTGTTCAAATAGTTAGAACTATTCGAACATGTTCAAAAAACAATTTTATTTTTTAAATTTTTACTTATTAAATTTTGGAATATTAATAAATTTAATTATTTTTTTCGAAATAAGCTTGTATGAACAGAAACAATTGTTTTAATATATACTAATGATATATTATAGCCATTAATTATTATAATATAATATTCCTAAAACATTTAATTTCTGTTCAACAAGCTTATTCGAAGTAAAATATTGCTAAATTAATAATATTCTAAACATTAATAAGTAAGGATTTAAAAAATAAATGTGTTTCCTGAATCAGTTTAAATAGTTAAGACTATTAGAATAATTATCTATTTCAAATCATTTTGATCTTTTGTTTAGTCATAAAATAATTGCTTCAACTCATAAATGCTTATTCGAAATAAAATAATACTAATTTATTAGCATTTAGAAAATTATTAAGTATGAAATTAGAAAAAAAATCTATTTGTTGAACAAGTTCAAATATTTTTGACTATTTGAACAATTATTTATTTAAAATCATTATGACCTTATATTTTGTCATAAAACAATTGTTTCAATTCATAAAAGCTTATCTAAAATAAAATAATATTACTTTATTAATATTATAAAAATTGATAAGTTAGAGATTTAAAACATAAATCAGTTTATTGAATCAGTTCAAATAATTATGACCATTTAAACAATTATCTATTTGAAATCATTATGAACTTTTGTTTTGTCATAAAACAATTTTTTTTCATCATACAAGCCTATTTATAATAAAATAATACTAATTTATTAATATTTGAAAAATTAATAAGTAAAAGATTTAAAAAATAAATATGTTTATCAAAGTAGTTCAAATAGTTATGACTGTTTAAACAATTATATATTTCCAATCAACCTTTTGTTTTGTCATAAAATAATTATTTATCTTCATACAAGCTTATTCGAAATAAAATAATACTAATATAGTAATATTATGAAATTTAATAATTGATAGATTTAAAAAATAAATTTGTTTACTAAACCAATTCAAATAGTTAAGGCCATATGAATAATTATCTATTTCAAATCATTATGACCTTTTGTTTTGTCATAAAACAAATATTTTTGTTCATATAAGTTTGTTCAAAATAAAATAATATTAATTTATTAATATTTTAAAAATTAATAAGAGATTTAATAAATAAATCTATTCACCATACTAGTTCAATTAGTTATAACAATTTGAACATTTATTTATTTCAAATCATACTAAATTAATAATTTGTTAATAAATTTGAATTTTGTTTAATAATCTACTATTATTTTATATGATTAGATTTAAAACTAATTGTTTATTAAATTAATTATATTAATCGTTATACAATTAATAAGTATAATTGTTAATTATAAAATAATGTATTATATTAATAGTTTAATTAATATAATTAATTTAATAATAATGATATATAACAGCTTAAGATTATTACTAATTATTATTAATATTACTTAATTATATACTATTATTATTATATGTATTATAATATTATAACTAATTATAATTTATATAAAATAGTAACAATTATTAATTATATTATTAATTAAATATTTAATTATTAATTAAAATAAATATGACTATTTAATTAATAATAATTATTTATTTATTAAATTTAAATAAATATTATTAATTAAATTATTATACATTAATAATTTATTTATTATTTTTATATATTAATATACATTACTATTTACTTTTATAATTAAAAATTTAATTATTTGATAAATTATAATTGTTTATGTAATAGAATAATATTAAATATATTATTAATTATAATTCAATTAAAAATTTGAATTATATATAATAAATTAGTTTATTTAATATAAATAATTATTTAATATACAAATTATTAATGACAATTGTTTTATGACAAACAAAAAGTCAAAATGATTTCAAATAGATAATTGTTCAAATGAACATAACTATTTGATTAATCTGTTAATCATATTAATAAATTAATATTATTAAATTTATTATTCATATAATTTGTTGAATAATTATTCTTTTTTATATTAATAATTAATTAAACTAATATTATTTATTTATTAATATTATTAATCCTTATTAATGATGATATTAATAAAGTAATCAACTGTTATATATATACATAATTATATATATAACATATGCTTCAATTGGAAATATGACGAAGCTTGTGACTATATATTAATTAAGGATAGATTTATAAATTTTAAATAAATAATTATTTATATTTAATAATTAAATAAATAGCTTGCATAATTTATTTATTACTAATTATATTAATAGTCATATACTTATAATATCTATTAGTCTATGAAATATTTTATATAATTAATATATTAATAAAATAAGTAAGTTATGACCTTAACTAATAATAATTATATTATTATATATCAAATATTATGTTAATTATAATATTTGAAATATTTAGAATTATTAAAATAAAAAATAATTTATAAGATGATAATCTTAGCTTTTTCAATTAAATATTTATATTATATCTAAATTATTTTTATATATTAATTAATTTAAATAATTAATAATGAATATTAATTATTAAGTTCAAATATTTAATTATGCTTTTATATTAATTTATATAAAAATTAATATTAATTTTTAGAATATTAATAAATTAGCATTACTACTAAATTATCTTAATTAATGGATAAATAATTAATAATTAATAATTAATATTTGTTTTGGACTGAGTTGTTCAAGCTGTTGGGGTCAGACTTGAACTTTTCTACTAGCATGCATTTGCAAACTAATGGGCAGACCAAACAAGTGAATGGACCATTGGTGGTCTACCTCAAGCACTATGTGAGTGCCACGTAAAGGGACTGGTCAAAGTTATTAGATGTTGCCTAGTTATAATATTAATATTAATAATTTATTAAGAAGATCCCTCAATTTTTAACAAAAGCAGATTATTTAAATCTGCTTAAATAATAATTTGCTTAAATAATACTAATTTAAGGTTTATAAATTTTATTAAATAATTAATTAATCTACTTATTAATAAATTTATTACAATTAAATTAGTTAATAATTTTATAATAATTAAATGTATATAATCAAATATATTACAATTAATTTATTTTAATATTAAGTTAACTAATTATACTATAAATAGACTATTAGAATTATAAAACTAATAATTTATTAGCTATTAATTAATAATATTAGCAAGTTATCTATTCATATGTACTAATAAATTTTATTAGTATGTAGTAAAATGAATGTATAATGTATAATTATCAAATTATAAAAATTATTAATAATCATCAATATTATTATTAGTAATTAAATTATAATAAATATATATTATATATATTTAAAATAATTATCATTTTAAATTATAATATATTCAAAATTTATAATGTTGTAATGTTAATTAACAAATACCTAAAAGTCAATAATATTTAAACTTATTAATATAATTCAATCAAAATAATAATAAAGAGTTTGTTATTTAATAACAATTGTATTTTATATGAATAATTATACCTAATATTGATATTATTATTAGCAATGATTTTAAATAGATAATTGTTGAAATAGTCACAACTATTTGAACTTGTTGGTAAATAGATTTATTTTTTCAAATCTCATGCTTATTAATTTTTTGAATGTCAATAAATTATGACCTTTATCTTATAAATTGAATATTTTGAAATAGTTGCAGATTTAAATAGTAAATATGTTTACTGAACAAGTTCAAATAGTTTAAATTATTAATTTAAAAGATAATTATATTCCTTATAGTCTTAACTATTTAAACTTAAATTAGAATAATATTCAAATAGTTGTTTGTTCAACTTATTAATTTTAATAAGTTTATTATTTTAAACTTATTTAAATTATTTGATAATTTAAATAAGTTTTATAAAACAATTATAAAACTTAACTTATATTAAAATAATTAATAAATTATATCAATATTATCTATTTAATAAATTAAATAATAAACTTATTTGAACAATTATCTAATTAATATTAAAATATTGAAAATTATCTATTATAGTTTTAATAATTTAATTATTACCATAATATTAATAAAAATAATAATTGAATATAATATTAACTTGTTGTTTTAAAATAATGATAAATAATATTTAAATAGGCTTTTTATTATCTAATTAATAAAATATATAATATTTTATATTATCTTTAATATTCAATTATAAATAATTATCTATAATTATCTATAATTGTAAGTAAGAGATAATATTTGAAAGATAATATATTAATTAGATTTATTAGATTAATAAATAATTTAATATAAACTATATTAAAATAATAAATTAATTTATTATTTAATGATATTAAAAATAAATTAATAATTAAATTAATATTAAAATTAAAATCTTTATAATAATTTAGTTAAATAAATAATAATTATTTAAAACAAACTTGTAAGATATGAAACAAGTATTTGATGACTAAACAAAAGGTAATAAATTAGTATTATTATTTAATTATTAATTAAATTTTAAATATTAATTTTAATTATCAATTTATTTAATAAATAAAAAATTAATAATTAACAATTAATACTTTAAATAATTAAATTATAAACATAAATATATAATTGTAATTATTCTAATCTATTGTTTTAATTTTCTATTTAATAAAAATAACATATATTAATAGAAATATATTTGTAATATGACATGTATAATTTATTTAATTATATTAAATTATTTTATTTCTTTTGTTTAAATTATACGATATATATTATAAATATTTATTAACAAATAACATTATAATAAAATAAAATAGAAATATATACAAAAAATTAAAATTATTATTAATAATAATTATTAATACAAATAAATCTAATTATTATGTTATAATTAATAATAATTAAGATAATAATATAGTTATCTTAAATACTAAATTTAATTTTTATTAATATTAAACTTAAATAATAATTACTAAATTATTAAGGATAAATTAGTTTAATTTATATTTAAATTAATTCATAAATATAATATTTAACAATTTAACAATGAATAATTATTAATATATAATATAACTACGATAAAAATAGTTATAACTATTTAAACTTGTTCGGTAAATAGATTTACATTTTTAATTTCTTGTTTATTAATTTTTTGAATGTTATTTTATTTCAAATAAGCTTGTATGAATAGAACGATTTGAAACAAATAATTGTTCTAATAGTCAAAACTATTTGAACTGGTTTGACAAAACATTTATTTTTTAAATCTCTTACTTATTAATTTTTAGAATATTTTACTCCAAATAAGCTTGTCTGAACAAAAATAATTATTTTATAAAAGAATGATCATAACAATTTGAGATATAAATATTTATATATTTAATTATAATATTTGAAATAAGTATTATTGATGTAATACTAAAATTTTATTAATTATTTTATATTAATAATATTCTAATCATTAATATTTAATTAATTATATTACCTATATAATATTATAAATTATTATAATATTTTGAAAATTATACTATTAATTTAAATTATTAATATTATTAGTTAAATAAATTATGGAATATAATTTATTAAATGTTAATACTTATTTAAAATGATTAAAATCTTAACCTTTAATTAATATTTAATAGTTTAATTACTTGAAATAACAAGTAATAAGCAATTACTTCCATAGATAGATTTTGTAAACAAATCTCTTACTAAGATTAATTAATAAATTAAGTAAACAAAAATATTAATAAGAAAATTAATCTATTATTATTAATTTAAAAGGTTAAAGCTCTTTAATTAAATTTAAATATCTTATATAAATTCAATTAAATATTTAAATGAAATTATAAATTAATAATTTATTATCCATACTAATTAAATTAATAATCAATTATTAGATAATTATCTAATAATAATTAGTAAGTAAATAGTAATATATGATTTATATAAATATAAATAATTATTATAATTAGGTTATAATTATTATTTGTTAAAATAAAATAATACTAATTTCTTAATATTTTGAAAGTTAATAAGCAAGAGATTTAAAAAATAAATTTATTTACCGAACAAATTCAATTAGTTACAACTATTTAAACAATTATCTATTTGAAATTGTTATGACCATCGTTTTGTTATAAAACAATCGTTTCAGTTTATATAAGCTTATTCAAAATAAAATAATACTAATTTATTACTATTCCAAAAATGAAAAAGTGCATGATTTAAAAAGTAAATCTGTTTATCGAATCAGTTCAAATAGTTATGGTCATTTCAACGGTTATCTATTTCAAATTGTTATTACCTTTTGTTTGGTCATATAACAATTGTTTTTTATCATACAAGCTTATTCGAAATAAAATAATACCAATTTATTAATCTTTCAAAAATTAATAAGAGATTTAAAAAATAAATATTTTTACCAAACTAGTTTATTTAATTGTTGATATATAAGTTTATTAATATAATTAATTAATTATATTAAATGATACAATTGATATAAATAATTATTAATTATGATAAATAATTAAATATTAAATTATTAATATATTATTTGAATACATATAATTTATATTATTAATTAATTTGCATACAATATATAAATATTATTACAATATAATATTATTGTAAATTAACTATAAATATAATAACTATTATGTAATTATACATAGCACTTAAATGTTATAATAGTATAATTTATTATACTATTATAATATTTAACTTTCAAACAATATGCATGATTATTAAAAGGATAATATTATATTATTTAATTAATAAATAAGAGAAATTATTATGACCTTTTCTTTATAACAATATATAATTATAATTTAAATAGTTATTAGTATTAAATATTAAAAAACATATAAGCTAATACTAATTTATAATAGTATTACAGTAATTAAAATCTATTAGTATTAATGAATATATTATAAATTTGTATAAATAATTATATTAAATTAAATATATGGGAGCTTTTTATATTATAATAAAAATAAACCTATTTTTTATATCATAAAAATTTTAATAAATAGGTTATTTATAACAGATATTATTAAATGTTTAATGACTATATAATTATAATAATTATAACTGATTATAAATATTAATAATTCAATATTAATTAAAAAATTTAAATTAATTATAAGAATTATATTAGGTTATAATATTGAATATTGTAATTTAATTAATAGATATATTATAAATAATTATAATATTATTAATATAATATAATAGTGTTATATTTATATTAATATAAATAGATATAATTATATAATCAATATATATAAATAATAATATAAATTGTTAATATTAACTATTTCTAATAATTAGTTAATATTTTATATATTATATTATATATAAATTATATTAATTTAATTAATATATATTATATTATAATAATTATTATTTTAATTATTAATCTATTTAGTAAGTATATAATATAAATAGTTTATTATATAATCATATAATCATATAATAAACTATTATAGGTATGTATAATAACTATACATATTATAATTATAATAATATGAATTATTAATATAAGTCTTATATTAGTAATATTATTATACTTACATATATTATTGATATTATAATATAAGTTATATTAATAAATTAGTTATATCATATTAAGATTATATGATTAACTATTATATTAAAATACCTAAACTATTTATTATATAAAATAGTATATAAATGAATATATTGTTATAATTCAAATAGTTATGAATTAAACTATTATATAACAATTATATAATTAATTAACTTATTAAACTAATATCTAATTACTATCGATTAGTACTTATTAATTAGCTAAATTAATTTTTTCAATTATTAATATAATTGATTGTTTATAATTATAATTAATCATTATAATTATAATTTAAAATATAACATTTAATAACTATTAATTATTAATATATTTTATTATAATAAATAACTTTTATTAGTTATTTATTTATTTTAATAATTATAAAAATTAATCAGTAAATAATAAAATCTAAAAATTAATTAGAATTATTTTATCAAATTATATTAATGAGTAATTAATATAATATATATTATTAACAATTGTATATTAATTTATGATATTGAATTAATTAATTCATATGAGATTTATCTAATTAAATTATTTGTATATTAGAAATAATCGATTCTTAGTTATCATTATTAACTATATAGGTTATAACTAAGAATTTAAATGATTCTTAGTTATAATTCTAATTGTATTTATTTTAAATATTATTTTATTTAATTTTAATAATCAATTTAAAATAAATATTATATTCAATATATATTAAATAATATAAAAGAATTTAATTTAATTATATATATAAATTGTTAAATATTAATTATAATTTAATTAATTATTCAAAATATTTATTTTTATATCGATTAGATTCATATTTTAAATTGTTATAATAATATTAAATAATAATAATCATAATAATATTATTATTATAAAATAATATTAAATCTAAGGGGTTATAGATAATTAATAAAATTATTAATAGGTAGGAATAAATAATTAGATTTATTTGCATTAATTATCCAAAATAAAAATAATTAATTATCATGATTTAAATTATTATAATGTATTAGTTTTGATAATACTATTAATACGATAATAATAAATATTTATTATAATTACTATATTATATTAAAACTGATTTAAAATAATATTTATTTTATATTTTACATATTAATAATGTTATAATAGTTTAATAGATATGATAATGATAAACTATATTATTATATTGATTATTATTAATTATAACATTATATTATTATCTTAATAATAACAATTAAAGTTATTAATTATTTTTTAGAATATTAATTAAACTATTTAATTAAACTACTAATTAATAATATTATTATTAAGTTATAATAATCTCTATTTTAAAATTGGTTTTAAATATATTTAAAATTTTTATTATATAGTATTATTATATAATTTAGTATTTTATCAAATAATTATATTAATGTATATATATTAAATAAATATATTATTTTAATAATAAATTTTTTGCTTAACTTATATACTTGATAATGGGTTAGGATTTTTTTGAGGGCTTGTAAAACTCTTATTATATCACCGGCAATTGGATCAAAGTTATTAGGTGTGAATTTTGTTGCTTTATGTTATTAGCTGTGGAAATGTATTAATAAATTTAATTAAAATTTAATACTAAAAATATTTTAATAATAAATATTGTTTGGTATTAATTATATAATTAAATTAAATTATTAAATATTAAATATCCTAAGTGTTCCAAAAATTATTAATAGTCATAGGAAAATTTAATAATTATACAAATATAATTATTTGTATTAATATTTATAATTTAAATTTAAAACATAAATTAGTTTATTGAATCAGTTAAAATAATTTAGGCCATTTGAACATTTATCTATTTCAAATCATTATGAACTTTTGTTTTGACATAAAACAATTGTTTTTCATCATACTAGCTTATTCGTAATAAAATAATATTAATTTATTAATATTTCAAAAATTAAGAAGTAGGAGATTTAAAAAAAAAATCTGTTTATCAAACCAATTCAAATAGTTATGACTATTTATATTTCAATTTCTTATAACCTTTTGTTCTTTCATAAAATAATTATTTTTATTCATATAAGTTTATTCAGAATAAAATAATACTAATGTAATAATATTCTAAAAATTAATAACTAATACATTTAAAAAATAAATTTGTTTGCTAAACCAATTCAAATAGTTAAGGCTATAGGAAAAATTCTTTATTTTAAATTGTTATGACATTTTGTTTTATCGTAAAATAATTTTTTCAATTCTTAATAACTTATTCAGAATAAAATAAAAAAATTTATTAATATTTGAAAAATTAATCAATAAGAGATTTAATAAATAATTTTGTTTGCTGAACCAGTTGAAATAATTATGACTATTTGAATAATTAAAATAAATTAATTTAATTATCGTAAGTGGTAGAATGGCCTTGTTGCCATGATTCACTGAGATTTAGCCCTTTGTTACTTCAATTTGTCCTTCTTCCCCATACCTACCAAAGCCCTCTCACTTCATTTTTTTACACCACACCCCTCTGGGGTTGGGGATGAATGGTGTTCCCCATTGCAACCGATTTGGTCAGGCGATAACATCCCTCCCTTGAATGTCTAAGTAAACAGCAACCAAATGCCCTCGATATTTGTTACAAGGATAAGCTAGCCCTAGTGTGAGCACTTACCTTAATCTTCATCAACATACACTGACCTTAGGTGCAGGTTGTTACCTCAAATGCCATCGATTGCCTTTGTCCTTTGATTGCTACATGGGCAACCACATCCAACATTGTCAGCAGATGCTGACCCCTTTATGCAGGATGTTGCCTTGGACACCATCACCAAATGCATGCAATGTTTGAGTGGGTACTTGCCTTGATCACTATTGGCACAAGCTGGTCTTTAGTGTTGGTTGTTGCCTTAGACACATTTGTGACAAATGCTGACACTTGCTATTGCATGTATACCATGACCCTCCCACCCAAGGCACTTGTCTACCCCTTGATCACCATTGGCATGAAATGATGCTTAGTGTATGTGTCACAAGCTCTGATCTTAAGCCAAACCACGTATGACCTTGGATAGGGAATTGATTCCATGTGCCTAAGTTAGCCTACAAAGCTCAAGTGCTCGTCATAATTCTAGCTTGTCAAAGATTATGTTGTAGTACTAGGCCTTCTAAAAGCCTACAAATCTGATCCTTCCAATATTGTATTTAGGCATGGCTGCACCTAGGTCTGACCATGCGCCTGTACCTTGATTATCAGTGCTCGAACCTAGGTCTGACCATGTGCCCACATATTGCTCACTAGCACTCACACTTAGGTCTAGCTCAACTCTGCTAAACTTGAACATGTGCTTGAGCTTTTAAAGTCTTGATCACTGCCTATACCATTGGCCTAAACTAGTTCCCCGTGACTTGGGCTTGCAATAAGCCTTAAGGTTTGGTCTTTTCGACTGTCAGACCCTGTCCTTCTAGAATTGGAACTATTACTCGACTCGAATAAAACCCCTAGGCTTAGACCAGTTTGCAGATTGTGATACATGCACATGCTTCGACCACCATCAGGGCATGTTGGCCCTTGGTCTAGGCACATGCTGGGTCACGCACCATACGAAGGTATCCTAGGCCCGAGCAGCACACCATGACCAGGTAGTAGGTGGGTTCAAGCACATCTTCATATTTCTGCCATACTAGTAGCATTTTTATGGCTTGTAAATTCATATAAGTGCTTACTAGCTCCCACACTTGGGCTTGGCTTAAGTATGTCGAACCTGAACACCGTGCCTGAGCTTCTAAAGAATTGATCATTGCCCATACCATTGTTTTGGGTTAGTTCCCCATAACTTGAGCCTCCAATAGGTTTCAAAGCTTGGTCCCCTTGGTTATCGGACTTTATTCCACTAGAACAGTGACACATACACATGCTTTAACCACCATTAGGACACGTTGACCTAGGTCTTAGCACATGCTTCGACCACCATCGACACATATTAGCCTTTTGTGCGGTTAGTTCTCTTGAACACCATTGGCACATGCTGGGCTGCACATCACACAAGGATATCTTGGGTTTAAGCCATACGCCATGCATAACATGATAGGGTAGTAGGTGGGTTCAGACAGATCTTTATATTTCTATAGTGCCAATGCCATTTTTATGGCTTATAAATTGATATAAGCACTCACTAGTGCCTACACTAGGGGCTGGCTCAATTCTTCTAAACTTAAACATAATGCTTGAGCCTTTCAAGTTTTGATCACTGCCAATACCAATGTTTTGGGCAATTCCCTATGATTGCCTCAAGGCTTAGCCCCCTAGTTGTTGGATCTTATCCCCCTAGAATCGAAATTGTTCTTTAACTTAGAGAAAACCCCTAAGCCTGGACCAACATGTAAACTATGACACATTCACATGCCTCGATCACCATCGAGACATGTTCACCCTTGGTCTCAGCATACGTTGGCCCTTTATGCAGGCAATTCACTCAAACACCATTAGCACATGCTGGGCCATGCACCACGTGCTTCACGATTAGACAATAGGTGGGTTCAGACATAACTTCATATTTTTGCCATGCCAATACCATTTTTATGGATAAATTCATATAATGGTCCCTTAAGCCTTTTTATGAAGTTTCACAGCAAGATAACTTTTTTTTTTTTACAATTTTTAAAATTTTTACAATCTAGGATTTTTTGAAAATTTTTTAGGAGTTTTGGCCTCAAATTTGGTATAGGTGATCCTTGTATTTCTGTTGGCATCCATAAAAAAATTCAGCTAAAGTGTCAAAGTGTGGAAGATTTTATGTCCATTTGAAAAAAATCCTCATTTCAAACACTTGAATGGCTACTGGCTACTGGCTACAAACAATAAAAGCTCTTATGCTCTTTAAAAGGGCTGTCGAGGTTGCTTAGGGGATAAAGAGCCAATATAAGGGTCAAGGGCCATCATCCATTGCATATCATATGCACACACCCCCTAACCCCCTTTCCTAATTACCGAAACCCCCAATGCTGTCGATTAGGTTCTCTGGCGATGCTTTAGTGATGGTGCCTTAGGCAAAAAAATGTGACACCAGCACATGTCTAAGCCTAGTGTGTGCACCGTGGCCTAGAATCAAACTTTGACCAAGGCCTTGACCATTATCAGCATAAGCTAACCTTTGGTATGGGCACTTACCTCGATCACTATCGGCACATGCTAGTATTTGGTGCATGCACCTACTTTGATCAGAATCAGAAAAATATGACCCTTCATGTGAACAGTTATCTCCATCACTATTGGCACATGCTGGCCCTTGCTGTAGGTACTTACCTCGTACACCATCGACATATATTGGGTCTTGATACAGACTTAAGCCTCTACCACCATTGGCACCTACGAACCCTTGGCGTGGGATACGCCCATTTAAAAAAAGTGTCCCCATTTTAGACACTTTAATGTATATGCTAGCATATTTATAAAATCTCTTATACTTTTTAGGGTTTGGTTGTCCGGGTGCTCTCTCTCTTTTCTTCAAAGGGAGTAGGTGTACGTGATGGGTTTCTCATTGCGCACATCCATGACAATGTCCCTAAGGCAAAATCTAAGCCATGCATGCCTTTTGGTTGTGTTGTCCAGAGACTGGTTACTTCAGTGACTCATAAGAGTCTATGCCTTGACCAGTTGACATGCACTCAAAAAAGGTCGAGCTCAAGCCTGTGCCTATGGCTAATGTTGTCCCATACCCTAAGACCAAGTCCCTAAATCATGCAAAGACTCTTTGGGGTGGTGCAAGTAGAAGCTATGATAACGAGCTTAGGCTGGCTAAGTCTTTTAGGTATTTGATAGTCTCATGGTCCCTTTTCGTTGACCATAAAAAATGCCTTAGTTTGGCCAAGCCATGCATGCAGTCGATGCTGCCTAAGACCCTAGGAGCAAGTCCTTGAATTAGGTAATGTCCTTCTAGGGTGGTGACAGCAAAGTTTGCATATACAATCCTGGCCAAACCAAGCATTAGTGGTGTTATGCTGTTGTTGCCTGTTAGATGATAGGTGCAATCTCGTGGCCCTTATTTGTGTTTTTCCCTTGCCAAGTGGTTGTGGTGTGGCTCATGTATCATTTCCTCTACCTGCTCATTGTGTAATCGATTGGGTGGGTTATGGACCAATGTGCATGAATGTTACCACTTGTATGCAATAGGCATATGAGTAGTACTATGATTATGCGTGTTGGTAGGCTTTAAGCTCGATGCATCGAACTGTCAATCATCACCCTCTTTAATTTCTCTCATGTGGTCATCGTACCCTAGGGGTGCGATCAAGATCTTGAGTTGCATACCTAAATTAAAGGAAATCAAATATCTTGCCATCCCTCATATGCTTTGTGTCCTTGGGGTTATGAGTCATACCTTAATTATGCCCTTTGTCCCTAAGTGTGCCACCCAAACCCCCGTGGTCGCAATGGTACACTAGTGTTCATTCATGCTCTCGAATGCAAAATGTTTTGTGGACACTGACCCTTAGCCCTTGTGCATCCAAAGTTTTGCATTTAATGTGCTCAACATACACGATGCTTGTGCTCCCTATTGGCTCTTTCTACCACTTAGTTAGTGCGTTAAGGCTTATGTAGTCCCAATGTTCTAAAAGAATGCTACTTGGTTGATCCTACCAGTAGTCATATGCTTGTCTCAAAGATTAAGCGATGCATGTAAGTATGAACTAATTTAGATTGTGAAATTGTGAATGGCTCATTAAATTAGTTATAGTTTGTTTGATGGTATCTACTACTTAGATAATCGTAGTAATTCTACAACTAAAGCATACAATAACCCCTGCTTTTGGAAAGGATGCATTTATTAGATTAAAGGTCAATGTGGGCTTTGCCCTTTGCTCTAATGATTCATTATAGCTTGACGGATCGTACGACCTTTGAGCCAGCAATGCATTATTCAAATTTCTACCCTATCAATTTTTGATGGTAGGATAATGGCCTATTATGGTGGTGACCGGTGACAGAGAATTAGGGTTTGATTCCAAAAAAGGAACCTAAGAAAAGGCTAATACATCCAAGGAAGGCTGCAGGTGAAAAATTACCCAATATTGACACAGGGAGGTTGTGATAATAAATAACAATACCGGGCTCTATAAGTCTAGTAATTGAAATAAATACAATCTAAATCCCTTAATGAGGATCTATTAGAAGGCAAGTCTAGTGCTAGTAGTCACGATAATTCTAGCTCCAATAGCATATATTTAAGTTGTTATAGTTAAAAAACTCGTAGTTGGAACTAGGGTTGAGTCATCTGGTCTATCTTATGGTGAGCACCAGTCTACTTATCCTTATAACCAATGATGCACTCCTGACCTTAACTAGCTAGGTCATTCCTTTGGCGATGTTACTATGAAGAAATTAGAGTGCTCAAAGTAGGCCTATGTTTGTATACATTAGCATAGGATAACATCATAAAATTTTGGTGCTATTGTGTTGGCCTTTGGGATCAGAGTAATGATTAACAGGGATAGTTAGGGGCATTCGTATTTTATAGTTAGAGGTGAAATTCTTGGATTTATGAAAAATGAACAATTACGAAAGCATTTGCCAAAGATGTTTTCATTAATCAAGAATGAAAGTTGGGGGCTCAAAGTTGATCAAATACCATCATAGTCTCAACTATAAATGATGCCGACCAAAGATCAACAAATGTTACTTTTAGGATTCCGTCAACACCTTATGAAAAATCAAAGTCTTTAGATTCTAGGGGGAGTACGGTTGCAAGGCTAAAACTTAAAAGAATTGATGGAAGGGCATCACTAGAAGTGGAGCTTGTGGTTTAATTTGACTCAACACAAGAAAACTTATTAGGTCCAAACATAGTAAGGATTAACATACTGAGAGCTTTTTCTTGATTCTATAGATGGTGGTGTATTGTTGTTCTTAGTTGGTAGAGTGATTTTTCTACTTAATTCTATTAATGAATGAGACCTCAACCTATTAACTAGCTACGAGGAGATGATCCTTTATGGCTAGCTTCTTAAAGGGACTACTGCTATTTAGACCAAGGAAGTTTGAGGTAATAATAGGTCTATGATGCCTTTAGATGTTTTGGGTTGCACGTGCACTACACTGATGTATTCAACGAGTCTATAGCCTTAGCCAATAGGCCTAGGTAATCTTTGAAATTTCATCGTAATAGGCATAGATCATTACAATTATTGGTCTTCAACGAGGAATTCCTAATAAGTGTCACGTTGACTACGTCCCTACTTTTTGTACACACCACCTGTCACTCCTACCAATCGAATAGTCTACTGAAGTGTTCATATTGCAGCGACATGGACCATTCACTACTTATGACGTTGCGAGTAATCCACTAAACCTTATCATTTAGAGGAAGGAGAAGTCATAACAAGGTTTCCATAGGTGAACTTACGGAAGGATCATTGTCAAAACTAGCACAACAAATGACCTATGAATGTGTTAACGAAACATTAAGGGGGTAAGGATGCCTCCGTGGCTTGAGCCCCTTCTGGCCTTAGGCATGTGCGACAACACTTTGTTCTACCTCCTGAGCAAATGAAACGATCAGCATCATTGCCTGTGACCAAATAACAAACCTCGAGCATAAATTGTGCCAAGAAACCTAAATAAAAAAGAGCAAATGTGCTATCGCCACCCCATTTGCAGTGCATACGTGGGCAGCACCATGGCTTTTTTTGCCAAGAAAAACCAAAACAACTATTGGGAATGAATATCTTGGCTCTCATATCAATGAAGAATGCAGTGAAATGTGATACTTGGTGTGAATTGTAAAATCTCGTGAACTATTAAGTTTTTGAACACAAGTTGCGCCACAAGCCCTTAAGCCAAGGGCACACCTACCTGGGTGTCATGCATCATCACCTTCCAACCTCTGGTTTATCAACTCCGATTGAAAGGGCAAAAAATGGCTTCCTATGATCTTGTGATTGTGGTTGGTCTAAAAATGAGTCCCTAACAATGATAGTGTCATGATCGTCAATGGTAAAGCTCATTGCATGCCTTGTTCCAGTGATACGTGCACATTGCCCATCCAGACCTCATCGAACCCCCTGCATCATTCGGTCGATGCTCACATTGTGACTCGTTGAGTTTAAGCATATCAAAAAGTTGAGGAAAATAAACTTACCAGGATTCCCCTAGTAACGACGAGTGAACCGAAAAGAGCCTAGCTTGAGAATTAAGCATCTCCATGTTTGAATTGTAGTTTGTATAAGCATCTTCAGTGATGGACCAAACCTAAGTACCTTGAAAAAAGGCACCGTAAAGGGTGAGAGCCCTATTATGCCTGGATCTTATCGCACCATGAGGTGTTGTCTATGAGTCGAGTTTTTTTTTTGGGAATACAACCCCAATTAGATAGTAAATTTTATCCAAGGCTGAATACGAGTGAGAGACCGATAGCGAACAAGTTTCGTGAGGGAAAGATGAAAAGGACTTTGAAAATAGAATCAAAGAGTAATTAATAAATTACTTATTAATTTAATAAGTTGAAACAATTCAAATATTAGATAAATAGAAAAAAATTATTTTATCACAAAACAAAAGGTCATAATGATTTGAAATAGATAATTATTCAAATAACCATGACTATTTAAACTTGCTCGTTAAATAGATTTATTTTTAAATTTTTTTACTTATTAGTTAAAAATTAAGAAATTAGTATTATTTTAATCTGAATAAGTTTGAATAAATAGAACCAATTGTTTTATAATGAAACAAAAAGTCATAATGATATGAAATAAATAATACTTTAAATAGTTATAACTGTTTGAATTTGTTTGATAGACATATTTATTTTTAAATGTTATACTTATTAATTGTCTGAATATTAATTAATTTATATTATTTTATTTGTAATAAGCTTGTATAAACAGAGACATTTGTTTTATAACAAAACAAATAGTTATAACGATTCGAAATAGATAATTGTTTAAAAAGGTATATAACTATTATAAACTTAAACAAATCACCTTAGGTTTCAGTTCTAATTACTTGAATATTAATTATTAATAACAAAATATATCAATTAAATAAATAACAAAATTAAAATAATTTAATAAATATTGGTCATTGTAAACAAATTAATAATAATTACTTGATTATTAATTAAAGATAATAAATAAGAATAAGTAATAATTATTAATTTAAAAGATAATTGATTTAATAATTGACCATTTAACGAAATGGCCATAAGAATAATAAATTTTTAGATATATTCTAAAATAATCATATCTTAATAATTTAATAAATAATAATTTGTTATAATTGACATAACAATATATCAATAATTATTTTATTGTCATAAAATAATTTTTTTAGTTCTTAGTAACTTATTCAGAATAAAATAAAACAAATTTATTAATATTTAAAAAATTAATAAGTATGGGATTTAAAAAATAATTTTGTTTGTCAAACTAGTTCAAATAATTATGATTATTTGAACAATTATCTATTTCAAATCGTTATGACTTTTTCTTTTTTCATAAAACAAATGTTTTTGTTCATATAAGTTTGTTTGGAATAAAATAGTATTAATCTATTCATATTTTGAAAATTAAGAAGTAAGAGATTTAAAAAATAAACTGTTTACTAAACCAGTTCAGTTAGTTATAATTATTTAAACAATTCTTTATTTCAAATCATTATGACCATTTGCTTTGTCATAAAATAATTGTTTTTGTTCATAGTCTTATTCGGAATAAAGTAATGCTAATGTATTAATATTTTGAAAATTCATAAGTAACAGACTTAAAAAATGAATCTATTGGCCTGACTAGTGCAAATAGTTATGATTGTTTGAACAATTATCTATTTCAAATAGTTATGACCTTTTGTTTTATCACAAAAAAATTGTTCTGTTTGTAAAAGCTTATTTGAAATAACATAAATCTAATTTATTAATATTCTTAAAACAATGAGTAAGAGATTTAAAAAATGAAACTATTTTTCGAACAAACTCAAATAGTTATGATTATTTGAACAATTATCTATTTCAAATCATTATGACCTTTTATTTTATCATAAAACAATTTTTTCTACTCATACAAGCCTATTTCAAATAAAATTATACAAATTTATTAATATTTAGACATTTAATAAGTAAAAGATTTATAAAATAAATTTGTTTACCAAATAAGTTAAAAAAGTCATAACTGTTTGAACAATTTTTTATTTCAAACTATTATGACATTTTGTTTTATCATAAAACAATTGTTTTTCTCCGTGCAAGCTTATTTGGATTAAAATAATATTAATTTTTTAATATTTTGACAATTAATAAGTAAAAGATTTTTAAAATAAATATATTTACCAAACAAGTCCAAATAGTCATAACTATTTGAGTAATTATCTATTTAAAATCATTTTGACCTTTTGTTTCATCCTAAAACAATTGTATCAATTCATATAGGCTAATTCAAAATAAAATAATACTAATTTATTAATATTCCAAAAAATAATGAGTAAGAGATTTTAAAAATGAAACTATTTTCTGAACAAGTTTAAATAGTTATGACTATTTGAATAATTATCTATTTCAAATCGTTATGACCTTTTGTTTTGTCATAAAACAACCATTCCTATTCATACAAGTTTATTTTGAATAAAATAATATAAATTTATTAATATTTCAAAAATTAATAAGTAAAAAATTTAAAAATAAATTTATTTTTTGAACATGTTCAAAAAGTTATGACTATTTTAACAATTATCTTTTTCGAATAGTTATGACCTTTTGTTTCATTATAAACCAAATGTTTCTATTCATACAAGCATATTTGAAATAAAATAGTACTAGCTTATTAATATTCCAAAAATTGATAAGTAAAAGAGTTAAAAAAATAAATTTGTTTAACATGCAAGTTCAAATAGTTATGAATGTTTGAACAATTATTTATTTCAAATAGTTATGATCTTTTGTTTTATCATAAAACAATTTTTTCAATTCATACAAGTTTATTTGGAATAAAATAATACTAATTTATTAATATTTTGAAAATTAATAGGTTGGAGATTTAAAAAATAAATATGTTTATCGAACAAGTTCAAATAATCATGTCATTTGAACAATTATCTATTTTAAATCGTTATGATCTTTTGTTTAGTCATAAAACAATTTGTTCATGCAAAATTGGCAAAATAAAATAATATTGATCTATTAATATTTTGAAAATTAATAAAAGATTTAAAAACTAAATCTATTTACAAAAATAGTTCAAATAGTTATGACTATTTGAACAATTATCTATCTTAAATCATTATGATATTTATTTTTTCATAAAATAATTGTTTATTTCCATACATGCTTATTCAGATTAAAATAATATTTCAAAAATTAATAAGTAAGAGATTTAAAACAATAAATATGTTCACCGAACCAGTTCAAATAGTTAAGACTATTAAAACAGTTATCTATTTTAAATCATTCTAACCTTTGTTTAGTCATAAAACAATTATTTCAGTTCATATAAGTTTATTTAAAATAAAATAATATTAATTTATTAACATTTGAAAAATTAATGAGTAAGAGATTTAAAAATATAAATTTGTTTACTGAACAATTTTAAATAGATTTGACTATTTGAACAATTTTTTAGTTAAAGTCATTATGACTTTTTATTTTGTAATAAAACAATTGTTTCAGTTCATAAAAACTTATACGAAATAAAATAATACTATTTTACTAATATTTCAAAAATTAATAAGCAAGATATTTAAAAATTAAAGCTGTTTTCAAACCAGTTCAAATAGTTATGACCATTTAAACAAATATCAATCTCAAAGAGTTTATGATCTTTGTTTTCTCATAAAACAATTATTAATAATTTAAAATATCAAATAAAATATATTAATCTAATTATTAATAAAACTATATATTAATATTAACATATTAATATAAATGGGAGCTTTTTATTGTTTAATTGAAACAATATTAAAACATTAAATATATAATGTTTATTTTGTTCTTATTGTTTTATTATATAATAAATATTGATTATTTAATTATTATTAAGCTCAAATAGTTATAATTGTTTAAACAATTTTTTATTTATAATAGTTATGATCTTTTGTTTTATCATAAAACAATTGTTTCTATTCATACAAATTTATTCAAAATAAAATAATACTACTTTATTAATATTTTACAAATTAATAAGTAGGAGATTTAAAAAATAAATCTGTTTATCGAATAAGTTCAAATAGTTATGTCTATTAGAACAATTAGCTATTTCAAATTGTTATGACCTTTTGTTTTATCATAAAACAATTGTTTCTGTTCATACATAAATATTCAAAATAAAATAATTTTGATTTATTAATATTTTGAAAATTAATAAGAGATTTAAAACCTAAATCTATTTACTAAACTAATTCAAATAGTTATAACTGTTTGAACAATTATCTATCTCAAATCATAATGATTTTTATTTTGTCATACAACAATTGTTTCCTTTCATACAAGCTTATTTGGATTAATATGATACTAATTTAATAATATTTCAAAAATTAATAAGAGATTTAGAAAATAAATATGTTAGCTGAACTAGTTCAAATAGTTAAGACTATCAGAATAATTATCTATTTCAAATCATTCTATCATTTTGTTTAGTCATAAAACAATTATTTCAGTTCATACAAGCTTATTTGGAATAAAATATACTAATTTATTAACATTAAAAAAATTAAAGCAAGAGATTTAAAAAAATAAATCTATTTACTGAACAATTTTAAATAGATATGACTATTAAAATAATTATTTGTTTAAAATTATTTTGACATTTTGTTTTATCATAAAACAATTGTTTCAGTTAATAAAAACTTATCTCAAAATAAAATAGTACTGCTTTATTAATATTTCAAAAATTATTAAGCAAGAGATTTAAAAACTAAAGTTGTTTTTCAAAGCAGTTCTAATAGTTATGACTATTTGAATAAATATTAATCTCAAATCGTTATGATCTTTGTTTTGTCATAAAACAATTGTTTTTTTATCATATAAGTTGATTCAAATAAAAATAATACTGATTTAATAATATTTTGAAAAGTAATAAGTAAGAGATTTAAAAAATAAATGTGTTTGCTAATCAGTTCAAATAATTAAGATTGTTAGAATAATTATCTATTTCAAATCATTCTAACCTTTTGTTTAATCATAAAATAATTGTTTTAGTTCATACAAGCTTATTCGAAAGAAAATAATACTAATTTATTAACTTTTGAAAGATTAATAAGCAAGATATTTGAAAAACTAAAGTTGTTTATTGAACAAGTTCAAATAGTTATGACTATTTAAATAATTATCTATTTAAAATTGTTGTGAATTTTTGTTTTTGTAATAAAACAATTGTTTTAGTTCACAAAAAGTTTATCCAAAATAAAAATAATACTACTTTTCTTAATATTTTGAAAATTAAGAGATTTAAAAAATAAATAAGTTTACTGACTTAGTTTAAATAATTATGACCATTTGAACAATTATCTATTTCAAATTGTTATTACCTTTCATTTTGTCATAAAACAATTGTTTTTCAACATACAAGCTTATTTGAAATAAAATTGTTAGTACTTTTTATTTTGTCATAAAGCAATTATTTTTTAATGTATAAGTTTATCTGAAATAAAATAATACTAATTTATTAATATTTCTAGAATTAGTACAAGATTCAAAAAATAAATCTGTTTACTAAATAAGTTCAAATAATTATAACTATTTGAACAATTGTCTATTCCAAATTGTTATAATATTTTGTTTGGTCATAAAATAATTATTTTTGTTTGTATAAATTTATTTGAAATAAAATAATACTAAATTAATAATATTCTACAAATTCATAACTAAGAGATTTAAAAAATACTATGTATTAAATAATTAACTAAAATATTTTAAATTCTTAGTTATAATCTATACAGTTAGTAATTCCTTAATAAATTAGATTTAATATTTAAAATTAATATATATTATAGTATTAAATATAACTAGTAAAAATATATTTAAATTATTATAATATAATATATAAATACTATTAAACTTGTTATTAATTTTAATAATCAATTTATTTAATTGTTATTTTAATTGTTATGATTAAAAGATTTAATCTATTTGATTTTTATTAATTAGTTTTAATATAAATCTTAAAAAATCTAATTATCATACCTATTATTAATTTTTGAAATAATAATAAAAATCAATTAGATTTATAAATCATAATTATTATCTATATGGTTTTTTTGACTAATATTAATTTTAAAATTAATAAGAGAATAAGCTTTAAAATAAATATATTTAATCTATATAGTTAATAACATAGATAATAAAATAGTTATTTAGTTATAACTAGTTATTAAAAAATTGTATCAATTTATATAGGCTTATTTGAATTATTGATTTTTTGTAAGCAATTATGTGCTTGTATAATAAACTTATTAAATTATTAATATTAAAATAAAAATTAAATAATTTATCTATTAAAATTAATAGATTCAATATATATTATCTTTAATTTATTTTATAATCAATATTAAAAATTAATAATAATAGGTATGAATTATTAATTATACTCATGACTTAATTGATTTATTAATTATTATAAATCCTTACAATTAATAAAGATTGAATGAATTTTAAACCGTTATAATTATATTAATTATTTTAATAATTAAAATATATAATAACTAAATATTATTAAATAATTTGATTAATATTTTATAATAATTATTTTAGCTCTTACTAATAAACATATAATAATTATACTAATAAACATATAATAATTAGATTAAATAATAAAATTAATCTATTAAGAATAATAAGCGTATTTGAAATAATATTAATATTAATCTATTTAATATTTTTATCGATATATAAATTAATAATTATTAATAATTTAAAATAATAGATATCTTGTATAAATGCCCTAATCAATATTATATAAATTAGTTTTATAAATATATTTAATAGATAAAATAGATATTGATTTGTAGTCTTCTATAATAATACTAATATAGATTTATTTTTAAAATTTTTACTTATTAATCCTTAGAATATTAGTAAATTTATATTATTTTATTTGAAATAAGCTTCTATGAACGTAAACAATTATTTTATGACAAAATAAAAGGTCTTAATGATTTGAAATAGATAATTGTTCAAATAGTCATAACTATTTGAACTTGTTCGGTAAACAAATTCATTTTTTAAATCTCTTACTCATTAATTTTTTGAATATTGATAAGTTAGTATTGTTTTATTTCAAATAAGCCTATATAAATTGATACAATTTTTTATGACGAAACAAAAGATCAAAACAATTTGAAATAGATAATTATTTAAATAGTTATTACTATTTGAATTTATTTGATAAACATATTTATTTTTTAAATCTTTTACTTATTAATTATTGAAATATTAATAAATTAATATTATTTTAATCTGAATAAGCTTTTATGAACAAAAATAATTGTTTTATGACAAAACAAAAGGTCATAATGATTTGAAATAAATAATTATTCAAACAGTCATAACTATTTGAACTTATTCAGTAAATGGATTTGAAATAAGTTTGTATGAATAGAAAAAATTGTTTTATGACAAAATATAAGGTCATAGCAATTTGAAATAGATAATTGTTCAAATAACCATAACGATTTGAACTTATTCAGTAAATAGATTCATTTTTTAAATCTCTTACTTGTAAATTTTTGGAATATTAATAAATTAGAATTATGTTATTTCGAATAAGCTTGTATGAATAGAAACAATTGTTTTGTGACAAAACAAAAGGTTATAACTATTTGAAATAGATATTTGTTCAAGCATTAATAATTATTTGCACTGATAAGGCCAACAGATACATTTTCTAAATCTATTGCTTATTAATTTTGAATTAGCATTACTTTATTCTGAATAAGACTATACGAATAGAAACAATTATTTTATGATAAAACAAAATGGTTATAACAATTTGAAATAAATAATTATTCAAATAGTTATAACAATTAAACTAGTTTGATAAACAGATTTATCTTTTAAATCTTTTTTAATTTATCTCAAATCTATTTGAAATAACTCACAATAGTTTTGTCAATGCATTTAATGACAATTATCCATAATTATTTATTTTAAATAAGCTTATATGAACTAAAATAATTTGTTATGACAAAACAAAAGTCATAACAATTTGAAATAGAGAATTTTTCAAATAGTCATGACTATTTGATCTAGTTCTGTAAACATATTTATTTTATAAATTTTTTACTTATCAATTGTTGAAATATTAATAAATTAGTATTATTTTAATCCAAATAAGTTTGTATAAATAGAAACTATTGTTTTATAATAGAACAAAAAGTCATAACAATTTGAAATAAATAATTGCTCAAATAGTCAAAACTATTTGAACTAGTTTGATAAAAAGATTTATTTTTTTAACTTATTTATTAATAGAAAATAATAACTAAGTGATTAATTTTTGTGATAATTTGCAATTTTCTATTATAATTATAACAAAAAATTAATATATGTTAAATTCTAATTGGATTATTAAATTATTAATAATATTAATAATTTATTCAAAATATCAATTATTAGATTAATTATAAAATTAATTATTAATTATATAATATTTATTTATTTTAATATTTCAAAAATAATAAGCAAGAGATTTAAAAAGATAATTCCATTTGGCGAATTAGTTCAAATAATTTGACTATTTGAATAATTATCAATTTCAAATTATTATGACCTTTTGTTTTGTCATAAAACAATTTTGCTTTCAAATAAGTTTGTTTAAAATAAAATAATATTAATTTATTAATATTTTGAAAATTAATAAGTAAGAGAGTTAAAAAATAAATTTGTTTACTAAATCAGTTTAATTAGTTTAACTATTTGAACAATTATTTATTTCAAATATTTATAATAATATAAATGATTGATCTCTATTTATTTATTTTAAATTGTAACAAGTTTATATGAATATTAAAAACATTCAATCAAAAAATTTTAAATATTATTAAATTTAAATGAACTTTAATAAAATTAAAATTAGTATTATGATATTATTTTAATTAAATAAATACTTTAAAAAATTATAAGAGATTTAGAAAATAATTCTATAAGTTGATATTATAGAAAGGATTTAATTAAATAATATAATATTATTAAGTATAATTATAAACTATTTTATTTAGTTTAATTATCAAATTGAATAAAATAGATATATTAATTTTATATTAAAATACCTAAACTTTAATTATAATTATATAATATTTATTATATTATATTAATCGATAACAATAAACTATTTAAATTTAATTCAGTAAACAAGTTTATATTAATTAAATATAAATTAAATAAACATACTTAATTTATTGGTATTTTAATATTATAGAAAGGATAAAAGAGATACTTATTAATTATCGATTAATTAAATGTTATATTTTAAATTATAATTATAATGATTAATTGTAGTTATTTTATGAGTAACAAATTAATACAATAGTAGTTTAATTAGCATTACTTTATTCCTAATAACTATCCTAATATATAATGATAATATATATTAATAATATTAGTAATTATAAATATTATTTTAATTAATAATAATATATATTAATTAATAAAAAAAATTATAATAATATAAATAATAATTAATTAAATACAAATATTTATTTAAAATATTAGTTATTAATATTATAAACATTATTTAACATATATTAATTTTCTATTATAATTATAATAATTAGTTTAATATATCTATTAATCCAAGTATCGTAATAAAATTATAATATTATAATAAAAATATTATATTGTTTAATTTTTTCAAGTAATTATTCAAATCAATAAATATATATATTTATATATATTTGAATAAATAGTTAAAATAATATACTATAATATTATAATAATTATAATATTCGAATAATTTTTTAACTTATATCTAATTAAATATTATTTAATTATAAATTAGTATTATTTATTGAGCAAGTTTAAATAATTATGGCCATTTGAATAATTATTGATTTGGAATCGCTATAACCTTTTGGTTTGTCATATAATGATTTTATTTGTTCATATAAGCTTACTTCGAATACAATAACACAAATTTATTAATATTAAGATAACTAATAAGTAAAAGATTTAAAAAATAAATCTATTTATCGAATAAATTCAAATCGTTATGACTATCTGAATAATTATTTATTTCAAATTTTTATGACTTTTTTGTTTTGTCATAAAACAATTGTTTCCGTCCATACGAGCTTATTCGGATTAAAATAATATTGATTTATTAATATTTCAACAATTAATAAGTAAAATATTTTAAAAAATAAGTTTACCAAACAAGTTCAAATAGTCATGACTATTTGAACAATTATCTACTTCAAATCATTGTAACATTTTGTTTTGTAATAAAAACAATTGTTTCAATTCATGTTAGCTTATTTGAAATAAAATAATACTAATTTATTAATATTCCAAAAATTAAAAAGTAAGAGAATTAAAAAAATAAATCTATTTATCGAACAAGTTCAAATAGTTATGACTATCTTAATAATTATCTATTTCAAAACATTACAATATTTTGTTTTGTTATAAAACAATTGGTTCTATTCATTCAAGCTTATTTCAAATAAAATAATATAAATTTATTAATGTTCCAAAAATTAATAAGTAAAAATTTTAAAAATAAATTTATTTAAAAATTAATGTTCCAAAACCAATTGTTTCTATTCATACAAAATTATTCAAAAGAAAATAATACTATTTTATTAATATTTTGAAAATTAATAAGAGATTTAAAACTTAATCTCTTTATTGAACTAGTTCAAATAGTTTGACTATTTGAACAATTATCCATCTCTAATTGTTATGATTTTTGTTTTGTCCTAAACATTTAATTTATGTTCAACAAGCTTATTTAGAGTAAAATATTTCTAAATTAATAATATTCTAAACATTAATAAGTAAGGATTTAAAAAATAAATGTGTTTGCTGAATCAGTTCAAATAGTTAAGACTATTAGAATAATTATCTATTTCAAATCGTTTTGACCTTTTGTTTAGTCATAAAATAATTACTTCAACTCATACATGCTTATTTGAAATAAAATAATACTAATTTATTAACATTTAGAAAATTATTAAGCAAGAAATTAAGAAAAAATCTATTTATCGGGAAAGTTCAAATATTTTTGACTATTTGAACAATTATCTATTTAAAATCATTATGACCTTATATTTTATCATAAAACAATTGTTTCAGTTCATAAAAGCTTATCTAAAATAAAATAATATTACTTTATTAATATTATAAAAATTGATAAGTTAGAGATTTAAAACATAAATTAATTTATCGAATCAGTTCAAATAATTATAGCCATTTAAACAATTATCTATTTCAAATCATTATGAACTTTTGTTGTCATAAAACAATTGTTTTTCATCATACATGCCTATTCATAATAAAATAATACTAATTTATTAATATTTGAAAAATTGATAAGTAGAAGATTTAAAAAATAAATTTGTTTATCGAATCAGTTCAAATAGTTATGACTATTTGAACAATTATATATTTCCAATCATTATGACCTTTTGTTTTGTCATAAAACAATTATTTATCTTCATACAAGCTTATTTGAAATAAAATAATACTAATCTAGTAATATTATGAAATTTAATAACTGATAGATTTAAAAAATAAATTTGTTTACCGAACCAATTCAAATAGTTAAGGCTATATGAATAATTATCTATTTCAAATCTTTATGACCTTTTGTTTTGTTGTAAAACAAATGTTTTTGTTCATATAAGTTTGTTTGAAATAAAATAATACTAATTTATTAATATTTCAAAAATTAATAAGAGATTTAATAAATAAATCTATTTACCATACTAGTTCAATTAGTTATAACAATTTAAACATTTATTTATTTCAAATCATGCTAAATTAATAATTTGTTAATAAATTTGAATCAAACGTTTTGTAATTTAAACTTATTAAAAGTTTTTTAATTGAGTTGTCATAAAACAATAGCTAAATAATTAGAACAATATAATAGTTATTGTAATTAATTAAAATATTTATTACTAATAATTTATAAATATTTATAAAATATTATAGGAAAAAACTACAAATAATAGAATTTATTATTAAATTATCCTAATACCTAATAATAATAATATCAATATTAATTATTATTAATTAATTCTATATTAATAATTTAACTAAAATTATTAACTGTTTAGTTGTCTAAATAGTCATAACTATTTAAATTTGTTCAATAAACGAATTTATTTTTTCAAATCTTTTGCTTATTAATTTTTTGAATGTTAATAAATTTAGATTATTTTATTCCAAATAAGCATGTAAGATATAAAACAAATATTTTATGACTGACTAAACATAAGATTGGAAAATAGATAATTATTCTAATAGTTTTAACTACTTGAATTGGTTTGGCAAAAAAATTTTCTTTTTTAAATCTCATATTAAAATTTGAAATATTATTAAAGTAGTATATTTTTAACTGAATAAGCTTCTATGATAAGCAATAATTGTTTTATGACAAAACAAAGATCTAAATGATTTGAAACTGATAATTGTTCAAATAGTCATAACTATTTGAACTTATTCGATAAACATATTTAATTTTTTTTTAAATTTCTTACTTATTAATTTTTGAAATATTAAAAGTAATATTTTATTTCAAATAAGCTTTTATGATTAAAAACAAATATTTTATGACAAAACAAAAGATCATAATGTTTTAGAACATATAATCATTCAAATGGCCATATTTATTTTAATTAATTTGGTAAACAAATTTATTTTTAAATTTCTTACTTATTATTTTAGGAAATATTAATAAATTAGTATTATTTTATTCCCTCTAAGCTTGTATTAAGTTAAATAATTGTTTTATTACAAATCAAAAGGTTATAATGATTTTAAATAGAAAATTGTTCAAATGGTAAACAAGTTTATTTTTTAAATCTCTTTTTTTAATGCTAATAAATTATTATTCATTTATTCTAAATAAGCTTGAATGAACTAGAACAATTATTTTATAACTAAACAAAAGGTCAAAACGATTTTAAATAGATAATTATTTTAATAGTTTTAACCATTTAAACTGATTTGTAAACAAATTTATTTTTTAAATTTCTTACTTATTAATTTTTAAAATATCATTAAATTAGTATTATTTTAATCAAAATAAGCTTGTACGAACAAAACAATTGTTTTATGATAAAAGAAAATGTCATACCAATTTAAAATAGATAATCATTCATATTATCGTAACAATTTTAACTGGTCAACAATTAGATTTATTTTTTAATTTTCTTGGTTATTAAGTTGGTTATTAAGTTTAATGACAATATTAATTAGTAGTTTAATAATAATATAATAATACTAATTACAATTGATTATTTAACTATTAATAATAAATAATCATAATAATAAAAATTAATCAATAAATAATTAAATGTTATTATTAAAATCAATAATAATTAAATAATTAATAATCAAATAAAATTAATATTATACTTTAATTATAAAACTTGTATAATGAACATTTAAATGACAAAAAAATTAAATAATTATTATAATATATGCTCTAGACAAATTTTAATTTAATAATTATATAAAATTGTTAATATTAATATAACATTTAACTAATTAAATCCCGATTTATATAGTAATTAGAACTTTGTTTTATTATATAAGCAATTATTTGTATGTTAGTAATAATCGATATTAACAAGCAATTTTATAATATATCAATTTATATATTAATAATTTAGATAATTATTCCATTTTTTAAATTATTATTATTATTTGAAATAAAATAATATTACCTTTTTAAATTTGTTCGATAAACAAATTTATTTTTTTAAAACTTTTTCTTATTAATTTTGGAAATATTAAGAAATTAGTATTATTTTATTCTAGATAAGTTTTTATAAATTGAAACAATTCTTTTATGTCAAAACAAAAGGTCATAACGATTTTAAATAAATAATTATTCAAATAGTCATAGCTATTTGAACTTGTTTTATATTATTAATCATTTATTGTTTATAAATTTAATAATTAATATTTAACATATTATTTTAAAATACCTGTTATGATAAAAAATTATAATATATTAACTAATTATCGATTAGTTAATATTATTGTTACTCATAAAATATTTAATTACTTATTTATTAATATAATTTATTCTATTATTTATTTGATCCATAATAATTAAATAAATAATAGTTAAATGTTCAAATAGTCATAATTATTTAAACTTGATCTATAAAATATTCATTTTTTAATATTTGTTAATTTGTATGATAATTCAAATAATTGCATATTAATATGTAAGAGATTTATTTGTATTAAATATAATCCTTATTAATTATAATTAATTATTAATATTTATTATAATTATAATAGAAAATTAATATATGTTAAATTTTAATTGGATTATTATATTAATAATATTAATGATTTATTCAATAGCCATTAATAGTATTGTTAATTATTAATACAAGTATTAATTAATGATTATTAAAATTTTTTTAGTACATACAAGCTAATTTGAAATAATATAATACAATTTTATTAACATTCAAAAAATTAATAAGCAAGAAATTTTAAAAAGTAAATCTGTTTATCGAACAAGTTCAAATAGTTATAACTCTTTGAACAATTATCTATTTAAAATCATTATGACCTTTTGTTTTACCATAAAAAAATTGTTTCAATTCAATAAAACTTATCCAAAATAAAATAATATTACTTTATTACTATTTCAAAAATTGAGAAGTTGGAGATTTAAAAAATAAATTAGTTTATCGAATCAATTCAAATAATTATTTATTTCAAATCATTATGACTTTTTGTTTTATTATAAAACAATTGTTTTTGATCATACAAGCTTATTCAAAATAAAATAATACTAATTTATTAATATTTTAAAAATTAATAACTAAGAGATTTAAAAAATAAATCTATTTACCAAACCAGTTTAAATAATTAAGACCAGTTCAAATAGTTATTACTATTTAAACAATTATCTATTTCAAATTGTTATAACCTTTTGTTCTATGATAAAACAATTATTTCTGTTCATACAAATTTATTAAAAAAAAATAATACTAATTTAATAATAGACTAAAAATTCATAATTAAGAGATTTAAAAAATAAATCCATTTGCTAAATCAGTTCAAATAGTTAAGACTATATGAAATAATTATTAATTAATATTAATATATATTATATGTTTAAATTTATTAACTATAATTAATAATAATAATTATAATTAATAGAATATTTATATTAGTCTAATATTAATTATATAGTATTATGAATTAATTATTAACTAGAATAATTAATTCTAATATTATAGTATTATAAATTTACTGAAATTTATAGTAAATAATTTATATTATATAACTAAAATTTAATGAACAAATAGTGTTATATATAATTATTTTATAATAATTTATATAAATATAAATATAACTATTATTCAATATTATTTATAATTAAATAATATAATATAAATGGTAAAAAATTACATGCATGCTACTAATTAATACTATATAATATCTATTTAAAATAAATAAATTAATCTATTAGTTAAATTTTATTTATTATATAATTTTAAATTATATTTCAATGTAGAATATAATAGATTAATAATTATCTATTTCAAATCAATATAACATTTCATTTAATATAAATTATAATAAATAAATTATATTAATTAATTAATTAGAATAACGATTAATATTAATAATTACATTAATTTAAATTATTAAAAATATTATAATATATATTTATTAATTACAATTATTAGTATAATTAATATATCAAGAATTATAAATTATAAACAATTGTACTAAATTGTTTAATAATATTATAATACTGATAATTATTATACTTAATTAATTATTAAATTCATAAATATTATAATTTACTTAACAACTTATTAATTTAGTACAATCTTTGAGCTTTTCCTCTATTTTTAATTTCTAACAATAATAAATCAAAGTTATATAAATTCCAGGGTAATTTATAAAAATATTAATTAATATAATATAATAATTTTGACAATATTATACTATTAGTTTTTGATATTGTTTAACGATAATTGTTATAATTAATTAATAATATATTAATATTTATATTAGTCTAATATTAATTATATAGTATTATGAATTAATTATTAATTAGAATAATTATTATTATATCAATAATATCCAAGCTTAATATTTATAATTTAAATATTAAATAAACTAATAATAATATCACTTAATTTATGATAATATTAATAATTTATTTTATTATTAATAAATCTTATTTATAATTATATTAACTTATTAATAATTAAATAAACAATCAAAATATAATTATAATTTATTAATGTTAAATTTATTATTATTATAATAATTGATAAATTTATTTGAAAAATTAATTATATTATTATTTAAACTAACTGAGAATTTATAATATTAATTTATTATCTATTTGTAATAAAATAGATTATACATAATATAATCATAATGATATTAATTATATATTAATTAATTAATATATAATAAAGTTTAATTTATTATTATACTTATTAATATTTTATCATATTTTTATATAATTATTAATAAAAATAATTACTATATAGACATATTATTAAATAATATAACAATTATTAATTATAGATAACAAAAACGATATGTTTAAACTACCCAGTTAAATATATATACTAGTAATAATTCAAAAAATATAAAATATTTTTATACAATTTATTAGTATAAGTTTAATATTAATTTAATCTTATAACATATATTAAAAATAATATATATAACTTAAATAATAATATTATATAAATAATTATTTATTTAATTATATAATTAAATTATAGTTAAAAATTAACGCTTATAAAATTTATTAATATTATTTTAATATTATATAATAAAATATTTAAATTATGAATAATAAATTTTTCAAATTGTTTATTATAACATAATAATTATATTTAATGATATAATAATTTCTATTTAAATGACTAATTAATTATAACGATTAATTATAAAAGTGTATATAATATAATATAAAATTATTAGATTAAAATTTAATATATAATTGTTATAACATTATAATATAATGTATTAACTATAATATTATTTAAAATTATATATTATTTTATATTATATAACCATATCATTCAACTATACAATGAATTCTAGATTTAAAACAATTTAGTTTTATAACATTATTAAATTAATCTATGGTTATAAATTTTATATTAATAATACTATTAAGATATACTATATTATTTAATATTAGTGTATATGTTATAAAAATATTAAGTATTAAATTTAATTTATCTTTAATTTATAAACTCATTAATTCATAAATATAATAAATATTTAAATTTTATAATTATAAAATATAATAAATTTTTAAACATCAAATAATGTATTTATTATATGATTCAAAATAATAATATTATAAATTTAAATAATTTAATAATAATATTTAATTTAAATATTATTTGGATATTATTATTAAATTTTAAATAAAAATTTATAATTATTATTATAACAAATTTAAATTAATAAATATTGTATACTTTAATATATTAATAGATAGTTGTTTCTATTTGAATACTAATTATTATAATATTATTATATTAATTAATTATTATTTATTACAAATTTTTATTAAATAATTAATACAATAATTAATGATATAATATTTATATCATAATAGACTATAATAAATAATTGAATATTTATTTATTTAATTATAACATATACACTAATATTAAAGTTTAAACACAATTAAATTGTTAACTTTAATCAAAAGGAATTTATTAATTATGGTGTTAATATAACTTATAAACTTATAAGCTTGTATAATAAAGTCACATTTAGTATTATTATATTAATAAATATATAATATATAATATTTATTATATATTAATTATTTTGTATAATATAATTTGTTACTATTCTAAAAATTTATAAATTAATTATAACTATTATTTAAAATTATAATATCAAATTTAATAATAAAGCTTATTACAGCAAAATAATTTATTTTGTAATCAAATTATAAATAACTTAATTATTTACTTTAATATTAATTTACTATTATATTAAAACAAAATATTTGATTTATAAAACAAATATTTTATTATATAAATGAAACTGATTTATCCTTAATAATTTAGTAATTATTATCTAAGTTACTATATAATTACTACATAAAGATTAATAGTCTAATTATTTAAAATTTATTTAAATATTTAAATTTTTGAAAAATTTAAATTTATTAATAATTACAAAAAATGAGATTTAAAAACTAAATTTATTTCATATTATATGTTATTATTTAGTTAATAATTTATCTGAAATAATTAGCTAATTTATTAAAATAATAACAAATTATGACAATTTATTTGTATATATATTTATATAATTATGTATAAATCAAAGTTATAATTAATTATTCCTAATTATTCATGATTTAAATAAAATAAAATAAATTAATGTAATCTAATTAAATATTTATTAAAATCCTTATTAAATAAATAATTCAATAATTTAATTTATTAAATTATTAACTTTATAGATTATAATTAAGAATATTTAAAAAAAGGTAATAAATTAGTATTATTATTAATAATAAATTATTTCATAATTGCAACAATTATCACTATTTAAATTTTTTATTAGTTAATTAAGAATGTAATAATAATGTTATAATAAGCTATTATTTAAATTATTTAAAATAGATAATAGACAATTGTTTATTTTGAATAATTATGATATTATTATTTGTGATTTGTATATAAATTAGTTATAATATTATTTTATTATAATATAGATAATATATTTTCAAAAATTATTTATTACAAATAATAAATTTAATTATTTACTACAAATAATAAATTTAATTATTTAGTTATAATTAAATATTATAAATATATTAATAATATATATATGAATAATATAATTATTATAGAATAATAGTCAAATAATTAACTATATTATTATTTAATCTATTTTATAATTAAGTTATAATTAATTAAATATGATTATATTGGAAATATTAATAATAATTAAAATTATTAGTATTAGTTATATTTTGCTGTTATTTATTATTATAATTAATATTATTACTATTATAATAATAATTGGTAATATTATTATTTAAACTAACTAAGAATTTATTATTAAAAAATTTAATAACTAAATTAATATTATTAATTATAAAGTAATTAATTATTAAATAAATATATAACTATATGTATAATCAAAGAATATAATTGATTATAATAATAATATATAATTTAATAATTTATTTAATTATAAATATTATAATTTATAATTATAGATTATAATTTATTTATCCCAAATTTAATATTATAATGTTAATTAGATCATTATAATTAATTATAAATTATTATCAATTAATAATTTGCTAATATTAATTAAAAATACTATCTCAAATTAATATTTATGTAATGTAATTATAATTTAAAATTATATAATTAATATACTATTATTAATTAATATTTAATTATATATTTAAATATAATTTAATAATGATAATATTTATTTTTTATATATTTATTAATATTATTATTGTCTTATTATATGTTTAATATCAAATTATTTATATTTTTATAAATTAATAATTAATATATAATTATTTGTAACATTAAAACTATTTTATAATTATTATATGTTATAAATATCATATATTAATAATTTATGAATATTATATTTATATAATAATTAATTATACTATTTATTATAAGTAAATATTAAATTAATTAAGTTTAATATATTGTTATTAATAATTATAACAATATTATTATTCAAAGTTATTGTTATATTAAAAATGTTAATTAATAATAAACAGTTTAGTCATAATTGGATATGATAATTAATTATTATCAATATGTTCAAATAGTTAAATTATGGTTATATATTTCACAACACTTATTTATTAAATTATATGTTATTAAAACGAATATATACTTATTAATCAATAAAGTTAATATTAATATAATTTCATAATACAATTTAATAATAATGATTATTATAAAATGTTAATCTCAAATATTATAAATATTAAATCTATTCATATGATATGATTAGAATTAAAATAATTATCTAAATTATTATTATAAAATTATTGATTAATAAGTGTATATTCATTTTAATAATATATAATTTAAAATTATAATTTATATAATAATATATATTTTTTAAAAATTTATATATTATTTAAAATATATTTAAGACTATATTTTAATTATAATAATAATGAAAATATCAATGATTATATTTTTAATTTATATATTGTAAATTGAAATATATATATTATTATAATAAAATAATTAATTTATTAAATAATAAATAATTATTAATAAATTATATAACAATATAATTATTATAATATATTATTATAATTATTGTTATTATAGTTAATTATTAATAACAATAATTATTTTATTATTAAGCTAATATCTAATTAACTATTATAAGTAATAATATATATTATATTATAAAACATTAAAATAATAGTATACAACTTATATAATTTATTTTATTATAATAAAAATATTTATAATAATTTTTATAATATATAATTTTATATATTATAAGATAATTGTTGATTATATTTAAAATAAAATTATATATATTCATGTAATATTATTTAATAATATATTAAATAGCATGTGTTTAACTATAATAATATTTTAATATGATAATGAAATTCTTGTATGAAAAGAAAATATTGTTTTAACATAATATAAAATTATTATAATATATAACATTATGATATATATAATAATTTTATAAAATAACTTAATAATATTTTTATAATATTATAATAACTATAAAGAATAAATAATATTATTGTTTATTATATAATTATAATTAATATTTATTATAAATCTAATAATATATAATTTGTTTTATTAATTATTTAAATATATAATTTTTATATTAAATTATTTTATTAATAATTTATTTATTTAAATTAAAATTAATTAAAATTAAAATTAATTACTAATATTAATATTTATTATTAATATTAAATAAATACTAATTATAATATATAATTATATTGTGTTATATATAAATTGCTAGCATATTAATCATGTATTTAAATGATTTGCATAATTTAAACATTATAATTATTAATAAAATAGTATTTATGGTATATATTATATCAATTTAATTCAATAAAATTAAATATAATTTTAATATTTTAATATTTATATTATAATAATGATGTTAAAATATTGTAACTATAAATTTATTATAGAAATTAAATATTTAATTTTTAAATTAAACAAATTTAAACTTAAATTAGAATAATATTCAAATAGCTATGAATATTTGAATTATAAGATTTCAAATATAAAAAATTAATAACTAAGAGATTTAAAAAGTAACATTTTTCTAATTATTTAGCTATTGTTTTTATGACAACTCAATTAAAAAACTTTTAATAATTTTAAATTACAAAAGGTATGATTCAAATTTATTAACAAATTATTAATTTAGTATGATTTAAAATAAATAAATGTTCAAATTGCTAAATTAATATTCTAAACATTAATAACTAAGGATTTAAAAAATAAATGTGTTTGCTGAATCAGTTCAAATAGTTAAAACTATTAGAATAATTATCTATTTCAAATCATTTTGACCTTTTGTTTAGTCATAAAATAATTGCTTCAACTCATAAATGCTTATTCTAAATAAAATAATACTAATTTATTAACATTCAAAAAATTATTAAGTAAGAAATTAGAAAAAAAAATCTATTTACCGAACAAGTTCAAATATTTTTGACTATTTGAACAATTATCTATTTAAAATCGTTATGACCTTATATTTTATCATAAAACAACTATTTTAGTTCATAAAGCTTATCTGAAATAAAATAATATTACTTTATTAATATTATAAAAATTGATAAGTTAGAGATTTAAAACATAAATCAGTTTATCGAATCAGTTCAAATAATTATAGCCATTTAAACAACTATCAATTTCAAATCATTATGAACTTTTGTTTTTTATAAAAGAATTGTTTTTCATCATACAAGCCTATTCATAATAAAATAATACTAATTTATTAATATTTGAAAAATTAATAAGTACGAGATTTAAAAAATAAATCTGTTTATCGAATTAGTTCAAATAGTTATGACTATTTGAACAATTATATATTTTCAATTGTTATAACCTTTTGTTTTGTCATAAAATAATTATTTATCTTCATACAAGCTTATTCGAAATAAAATAATACTAATCTAGTAATATTATGAAATTTAAAACTGATAGATTTAAAAAAATAAATTTATTTACCGAACCAATTCAAATAGTTAAGGCTATATGAATAATTATCTATTTCAAATCGTTATGACCTTTTGTTTTGTCATAAAACAAATGTTTTTGTTCATATAAGTTTGTTCAAAATAAAATAATATTAATTTATTAATATTTCAAAAATTAATAAGAGATTTAATAAATAAATCTATTTACCATACTAGTTTAATTAGTTATAACAATTTGAACATTTATTTATTTAAATCATACTAAATTAATAATTTGTTAACAAATTTGAATCATACCTTTTGTAATTTAAACTTATTAAAAGTTTTTTAATTGAGTTGTCATAAAACAATAGCTAAATAATTAGAAAAATATTACCTTTTAAATCTCTTAGTTATTAATTTTTTATATTTGAAATCTTATAAGTCAAAGATTCATAACTATTTGAATATTATTCTAATTTAATTTCAAATCTATTTTAAAGTAAAAATATTTAAAGATTTGTTTTGTCATAAAACAATTGTTTTTGTTAATATTGTTTGAAATAAAATAATATTGTTTTATTAATATTTAGAAAATAAATCTGCAAGAGATTTAAAAAGAAATCTGCTTACCAAACCATTTCAAGTAATTTTGACTATTTCAATAATTATTTATTTCAAATCGTTATAACCTTTTATTTTATCATCAAACAATTGATTTTGTTCATACTATTTTATTTAGAATAAAATAATACTAATTTAATAATATTTTGAAACTTAATAACCAATAAAATTAAAAAATAAATCTAATTGTCGAACCAGTTCAAATAGTTAAGGCTCTATGAATGATTATCTATTTCAAATCATTATGACCTTTTCTTTTAATGTAAAACAATTTTTTTGTTCGTACAAGCTTATTTTGATTAAAATAATACTAATTTAATAATATTTTAAAAATTAATAAGTAAGAGATTTAAAAAATAAATTTGTTTACTGAATCAATTCAAATGGTTAAAATTATTAGAATAAGTATCTATTTCATATCATTTTGATCTTTTGTTTAGTCATAAAACAATTGTTTCAGTTCAAACAAGCTTATTCAGAATAAATTAATACTAATTTATTAACATTTAAAAAATTAATATGAAAGAGATTTAAAAAAATAAATCTGTTTATCGAACAAATTTAAATAAGTAAGTGATTTAAAAAGTGAATATGTTTACCAAATCAGTTCAAATAATTATGGCCATTTCAATAATTATCTATTTCAAATTGTTCTTACCTTTTGTTTGGTCATATGACAATTATTTTTTATCATACAAGCTTATTTGGAATAAAATAATACTAATTTATTAATCTTTCAAAAATTAATAAGAGATTTAAAAAATAAATCAGTTTACAAAACCAATTCAAATAGTTATGACTATTAGAGCAGTTGTATACTTCAAATTGTTATAACCTTTTGTTTGTCATAATACAATTATTTCTGTTCATACAAGCTTATTTGAAATAAAATAAAACTAATCTAATAATATTATGAAAATTAATAACTAAGAGATTTGAAAAATAAAATTGTTTATCGAACTAGTTCAAATAGTTAAAACTATATGAATAATTATCTATTTCAAATCATTATAACCTTTTGTTTTGTCATAAAACAATATTTTCAATTCATACTAGCTTATTTAGAATAAAATAAAATAAATTTATTAAAATTTCAAAAATTAATAAGTAAGAGAATTAAAAAATAATTATGTTTACCTAACCAGTTTAAATAATTATGACTATTTGAACAATTATCTATTTCAAATTGTTATGACCTTTTGTTTTGTCATAAAACTAATGTTTTTGTTCATATAAGTTTGTTCATATAAGTTTGTTCATATAAGTCATAAAACAATTATCTATAAGTTTTTTCTTATTGATCAAGTTGAAATAGTTATGACTATCCAAACAATTATCTATTTCAAAACATTATGACATTTTGTTTTGTCATAAAACAATTGGTTCTGTTCATGCAAGCGTAATTTGAATAAAATAATATAAATTTATTAATATTTCAAAAATTAATAAGTATAATTTTAGAAAATAAAGCTATTTTCTGAGCACATTCAAATAGTTATAACTATTTGAACAATTATCTATTTCAAATCACTATGACCATTTGTTTTATCATAAACCAATTGTTTCTATTCAAACAAGCTTATTTGCAATAAAATAATTCTAATTAATTAATATTCCAAAATTAATAAGTAAAAGATTTTAAAAAAATTTGTTTACTGAGTGAGTTCAAATAGTTATGATTGTTTGAACAATTATTATTTCAAATCATTATGATCTTTTATTTTGTTATAAAACAATTGTTTCTATTCATACAAGTTTACTTGGAATAAAATAATACTAATATATTAACATTCTAAAAATTAATAAGTTGAAGATTTAAAAAATTAATTAGTTTACCAAACCAGTTCAAATAGTTGTGTCTATTTCAACTATTATCTATTTCAAATTATTATGACATTTTATTTTGTTGTAAAACAATTGTTTCTTATCGATCAAGTTGAAATAGTTATGACTATCTAAATAATTATCTATTTCAAAACATTATGACATTTTGTTTTGTCATAAAACAATTGGTTCTATTCATGCAAGCGTATTTTGAATAAAATAATATAAATTTATTAATATTTCAAAAATTAATAAGTAAAATTTTAGAAAATAAAGCTATTTTAAAACACATTCAAATAGTTATGACTATTTGAACAATTATCTATTTCAAATCATTATGACCATTTGTTTTGTCATAAACCAATTGTTTTTGTTCAAACAAGCTTATTTGGAATAAAATAATTCTAATTAATTAATATTCCAAAATTAGTAAATAAAAGATTTAAAAAATAAATTTGTTTACTGAGTGAGTTCAAATAGTTATGATCTTTTGTTTTGTTATAAAACAATTGTTTTTATTCATACAAGTTTATTTGGAATAAAATAATACTAATATATTAACATTCTAAAAATTAATAAGTTGAAGATTTAAAAAATTAATTAGTTTATCGAACCAGTTCAAATAGTCATGTCCATTTGAGCTATTATCTATTTCAAATTGTTATGACATTTTATTTTGTTGTAAAACAATTATTTCTATTCATACACAATTATTTATAATAAAATAATAATAATTTATTACTATTTCAAAAATTAATAAGAGATTTAAAAACTAAATCTCTTTACTAAACCAATTTAAATAGTTATAACTGTTTAAACAATTATCTATCTCAAATCATTATGATCTTTGTTTTGTCCTAAAACGTTTGTTTCTGTTCATACAAGCTTATTCATAGTAAAATATTGCTAAGTTAATAATATTCTAAAAATTAATAAGGATTTAAAAAATAAATGTGTTTGCTGATCTAGTTCAAATAATTAAGACTATTATAATAATTATCTATTTCAAATCATTCTAACCTTTTTGTTTAGTCATAAAATAATTGTTTTAGTTCATACATTCTTATCAAAATAAATTAATACTAATTTATTAACATTCAAAAAATTAATAAGCAAGAAATTTTAAAAAAAAAAATTTATTTACTGAACAAGTTCAAATAGTTATAACTATTTGAATAATTATCTATCTAAAATCATTATGACCTTTTATTTTATCATAAAACAATTGTTTTAGATCATAAAAGCTTGTCCCAAATAAAATAATATTACTTTATTAATATTTTAAAAAATGATAAGTTAAAGATTTAAAACATAAATTAGTTTATCGAATCAGTTAAAATAATTTAGGCCATTTGAACATTTATCTATTTCAAATCATTATGAACTTTTGTTTTGACATAAAATAATTATTTTTCATCATACTAGCTTATTCGTAATAAAATAATATTAATTTATTAATATTTCAAAAATTAAGAAGTAGGAGATTTAAAAAATAAATTTGTTTATTGAACCAATTCAAATAGTTATGACTATTTGTATTTCAATTTCGTATAACCTTTTGTTCTTTCATAAAACAATTATTTTTATTCATATAAGTTTATTCAAAATAAAATAATACTAATTTAATAATATTTTGAAAATTAATAACTAATAGATTTAAAAATAAAGTTGTTTGCTAAACCAGTTCAAATAGTTAAGGCTATAGGAACAATTATTTATTTTAAATTGTTATGACGTTTTATTTTATCGTAAAATAATTTTTTCAGTTCTTACTAACTTATTCAGAATAAAAAAAAATTTATTAATATTTCAAAAATTAATCAATAAGAGATTTAATAAATAATTTTGTTTGCTAAACCAGTGGAAATAATTATGACTATTTGAATATTAAAATAAATTAGTTTAACTATTGTATCTGGTAGAATGGCCTTGTTGCCACGATTCACTGGGATTTAGCCCTTTGTTGCTTCAATTTGTCCCTTTCCCCCATACCCACCAAAGCCCTCTCACTTTATTTTTTTTACACCTCACCCTTCTAGGGTTAGGGATGAATGGTGTTCCCCATTGCAACTGATTTGGTCGAGCGATAACATCTTTCCCTCGAATGTCTAAGTAAACGACAATCAAATGCCCTCGATATTTGTTACAAGGATAGGCTCGCCCTCAGTGTGAGCACGTGCCTTAATCTTCATCCACACACACTGACCTCTGGTATAGGTTGTTACCTAGAATGCCATCGATTGCCTTTGGCCCTCGATTACTACACGGGCAACCACATCCAACATTGTCAGTAGATGCTAACCCGTTATTACCTTGGACACTATTAGCATATGTGGACCCTTTGTGCGGGATGTTGCCTCGGACACCGTCACCAGATGCATGTAATGTTTGAGTGGGTACTTGTATTATTGGCATAAACTAGTCCTTAGTGCTAGTTGTTACCTTGGACACATTTGTGACAGATGCTAACACTTGCTATGGCATGTGTACCATGACCTTCTCATCCAAGGAGTTTGTTTACCCCTTAATCACCATTGGCATGAAATGATGCTCAATGTATGTGTCACAAGCTCCAATCTTAAGCCAAACCATGTATGGCCTTGGACAAGGAATTGACTTCGTGTGCCTAAGTTAGCCTACAAAGCTCAAGTGCTCGTCATAATTCTAGCTTGTCAAAGATTATGTTATAGTACTGGGCCTGCTAAAAGCCTACAAATCTAATCCTTCCAAGATTGTATTCAGGCATGCCTACACCTAAGTCTGACCATATGCCCATACCTCAATTATCAGTGCTCGAACTTGGGTCTGACCATGTACCCATGTATTGCTCACCAGCACCCGTACTTGGGTCTAGCTCAACTCTACCAAACTTGAACATGTGCTTGAGCCTCTAAAGTCTTGATCATTGCCTATACCACTATTCTGGACTAGTTCCTCGTGACTTAGGCTTGCAATAAGCCTCAAGGTTTGGTTCTTTCGACTGTCAGACCCTGTTCTTCTAAAATTAGAACTACTACTCAACTCAAATAAAACTCCTGGGCTTAGACTAGCTTGCAAACTATGATACATGCACATGCCTCGACCACCATCAGGGCATGTTGGCCCTTAGTCTAGGCACATGTTGGGTCGTGCACCATGCGAGGGTATCCTGGGCCCGAGCAACACACCATGTGCATTACGATTGGGTATTAGGTGGGTTCAAGCACATCTTCATATTTTTGCCATGCTAGTAGCATTTTTATGGTTTGTAAATTCATATAAGTGCTTACTAGCTCCCACACCTGTGCTTGGCTCAATTATGTCGAACTTGAACACTATGCTTGAGCTTTTAGAGAATTGATCATTGCCCATACCATTGTTTTGGGCTAGTTCCCCATAACTTAAGCCTCTAGTAGGTCTCAAAGCTTAGTCCCATTGGCTGTTGAACTCTGTTCCATTAGAACAGTGACACATGCACATGCCTCAACCACCATTAAGACATGTTGGCCCTAGGTTTCAACACATGCTTCGATCACCATCAGCACATATTGGCTCTTTGTGCGGGTAGTTCTTTCGAGCACCATTGGTACATGCTAGGCTGCACATTACGCAAGGGTATCTTGGGTTTGAGCCATGCACCCTGCATACCATGATAAGGTAGTAGGTGGGTTTAGACACATCTTCATATTTCTGTCGTGTCCATGCCATTTTTATGGCTTATAAATTGATATAAGCACTCATTAGTGCCTGTACTAAGGGTTGGCTCAATTCTACTAAACTTGAACACTATGCTTGAGCCTCTCAAGTTTTGATCCCTGCCAATACAAATGTTTTGGGCTAATTCCCTATGACCTGAGCCTTTAATAGGCTTTAAGGCTTAGCCCCCTGACTCTCGGATCCTATCCCTTTAGAATCAAAATTGTTCATTGACTCGGAAAGAACCCCTGAGCCTGGACTAACATGTAGACTGTGACACATGCACATACCTCGACCACCATCGAGACATGTTCACCCTTGGTCTCAACATATGTTGGCCCTTTGTGTGGGCAATTCACTCAAACACCATCAGCACATGTTGGGCCATGCACCACGTGCTCCACGATCGGACAATAGGTGGGTTCACACACATCTTTATAATTTTGCCATGAAAATGTCATTTTTATGGATTGTAAATTCATATAATGGTCCCCTAAGCCTTACTATGAAGTGTCACAGCAAGATGACTTATTTCTTATTTTTTATGATTTTTAGAATTTTTTACAATCTGAGATTTTTTGAAAATATTTTAAGAGTTTTGGCCTCAAATTTGGTATATGTGATCTTTGTATTTTTGTTGGCATCCATAAAAAAATTCAGCTAAAATGTCAAAATGTGGAAGATTTTGTGTCCATTTGAAAAAAAGTCCTCATTTTAGACACTTGAATGGCTACTAGCTACAAACCGATAAAAGCTCTTATGCTCTTTAAAAGGGTTGAGTAGTCGAGTTTGCCTAGGGGATAAGGAGCCAATATAAGGGTTAAGGGCCACCTCCCATCGCATATCATGTGCGTACACCGCCTAACCCCCTTCCCTAATCATCGAAACCCCCAATGCTATCGATTAGGTTCTCTAGCGATGCTTTAGTGATGGTGCCCTAGGTAAAAAAATGTGACACCAGCGCATGCCTGAGGCCAACGTGTACACCATAGCCTAGAATCAAACTTTGACCAAGGCCTCAACCATTATCGGCACAAGCTAGCCTTTGGTACGGGCACTTACCTCGATCACTCTCGGCACATGCTGGCCCTTGGTGCATGCACATGCTTTGATTAGTATCAGAAGAATATGGCTCTTCATGTGAATAGTTATTTCCATCACTATTGGCACATGCCGGCCCTTGCTATGGGTACCTGCTTCGAACACCATCAACACATGCTGGGTCTTGGTACAGGCACAAGCCTCGACCACCACCGACACCTGCGGACCCTTGGTGTGGGATATGCCTATTTGAAAAAAATTTTCCCATTTCAAACACTTTAATGTCTATGCTAGCACATCTATAAAATCTCTAATACTTTGTAGGGTTTGGTTATCGAGGTGCTCTCTTTCCCTTTCTTCGGGAGGAGTAGTGTACGTGATAGGCCTCTCATTGTGTACATCCATGGTAACGTCATTGAGGTAAAATCCAGGCCATCCATTACTTTTGGACGTGTTGTTTGAAGACTAGTTACTTCAATAACTTGTAAGAGCCTATGGCCTTGACCAATTGGCATGCACTCAAAAAAGGTCAAGCTCAAGCCTATGCCTACGACTAATGCTGTCCCATACCCTAAGACCAAGTCCCTGAATCACACAATGACTCTCTGGGGTGGTGCAAGTAGAATCTATGATAATGGGCTTAGGCTGGCCAAGTCTTTCAGGTATTTGATAGTCTCATGGTCCCTTCTTGTCGACCATAAAAAATGCATTAGGCTGGCCAAGCCAGTGCATGTAACTGATGTTGCCTAAGACCTACCAGGAGCAAGTCCTTGAATTAGGTAATGTCCTCCTAGGGTGGTGACAGTAGAGTTTGCATGTGTAGTCCTGGCCAAACCAAGCATTGGTGGTGTTATGCCGTTGTTATCTATTAAATGGTAGGTGCAATCTTATGCCCCTTGCTTGTGTTTTTCCCCTGCCAAGTGGTTGTGGTGTGGCTCATGCATCATTTCTTCTGCTTACTCATTGTGTAATCGATTGGGTGGGTTGTGGATCGGTATGCATGAATGCTACCAGTTGTATGCAATAAGCATATGAGTAGTGCTATGATTGTGCATGTTGGCAAGCTCCATGCTCGATGCATCAAACTGTCGATCATCACCCTCTTCAATCTTTCTTATATGGTCATCATACCCTGAAAGTGCGATCGAGATCTTGTGTTGCATACCTAAATAGAAGGAAATCGAATATCTTGCCATCCTTCATATGCCTTGTGTCCTTAAGGGTTACGAGTTGGACCTTAATTTTGCCTCGTGTCCTAAGTGTGCCACCCAAACCCTTTGTGGTCGTATTGGTACATTAGTGTTCATTCATGCTCTCGAATGCAAAACATTTTATAAGCACTGGCCCTCAACCCTTATTCGTCCAAAGCTATGCATTTTACATGCTCGACACACATGATACTTGTGCTCCCTATTAGTTCTTTCTACCACTCAGTCGATGCATTGACGCTTATGTAGTCCCAATGTCCTAAAGGAAAGTAGTAATATGCTTGTCTCAAAGATTAAGCCATGTATGTGTAAGTATGAACTAATTTAGACTGTGAAATTGTGAATGGCTCATTAAATTAGTTATAGTTTGTTTGATGGTATCTACTACTCAGATAATCATAGTAATTCTATAGCTAAAGTATACAACAACCCCTGCTTTTGGAAGGGATGCATTTATTAGATAAAAGGTCGATGTGGGTTTTGCCCTTTGCTCTAATGATTCATTATAGCTCGACAGATAGCACGACCTTTATGCTAGCAACGCATCATTCAAATTTCTACCCTATCAACTTTTGATGATAAGATAGTGGCCTATTATAGTGGTGATCGGTGACAGAGAATTAGGGTTCAATTTTGAAGAAGGAACCTGAGAAACGGCTAATACATCCAAGGAAGGCTGCAGGTGAAACATTACCCAATCTTGACATGAAGAGGTTGTGATAATAAATAACAATACCAGGCTCTATAAGTCTAGTAATTGAAATGAATATAATCTAAATCCCTTAAGGAGGATATATTGAAGGGCCATCCATTGAAGGGTAAGTCTGGTGCTAGTAACCATGGTAATTCTAGCTCCAATAGCATATATTTAAATTGTTGTAGTTAAAAAACTCATAGTTGGAACTAGGGTTGGGTCATTTGGTCCACCTTACGATGAGCACCAGTCTACTTGTCCTTATAACCAATGATGCACTCCTAACTTTAACTAGCCAGGTCATTCCTCCTGCAATATTACTTTGAAAAAATTAGAATGCTCAAAGTAGGCCTATATTTGTAACATTAGCATAGGATAACATCATAGGATTTTGGTGCTATTGTATTGGCCTTTAGGATCAAAGTAATGATTAATAGGGACAGTTAGGGGCATTCGTATTTTATAGTCAGAGGTGAAATTTTTGGATTTATGAAAGATGAACAATTGCAAAAGCATTTACCAAAGATGTTTTCATTAATCAAGAATGAAAGTTAGGGGCTCGAAGTTGATCAAATACCATCCTAGTCTCAATTATAAATGATGCCAACCAAGGATCAATGAATGTTACTTTTAGGACCCCATCAGCACCTTATGAAAAATCAAAGTCTTTGGATTCTAGGGGGAGTATGGTTGCTAGGCTAAAACTTAAAGGAATTGATGGAAGAGCACTACCAGGAGTGGAGGTTGTAGTTTAATTTGACTCAACACGAAAACTTATCAAGTCTAGACATAGAAAGATTAACATACTGAAAGCTCTTTCTTAATTCTATCGGTGGTGGTGCATGGCTGTTCTTAGTTGGTATAGCGATTTATCTGTTAATTCTATTAATGAACGAGACCTTAACCTATTAACTAACTACAAGGAGATGATTTTTCATGGCTAGCTTCTTAAAGAGACTGTGGCTACTTAAACCAAGAAAGTTTGAGGTAATAACAGGTCTATGATGCCTTTAGATGTTTTAAGCTACATCTGTGTTACACTGATGTATTCAATGAGTCTATAGCCTTGGTTGACAGGTCCAGGTAATCTTTGAAATTTCATCGTAATAGGCATAGATCGTTGCAATTATTGGTCTTCAATGAGGAATTCCTAGTAAATGCGAGTCATCAGCTCACGTTGCCTACATCGCTGTCTTTTGTACACACCGCCTGTCACTCCTACCAATTGAATAGTCCAGTAAAGTGTTCATATTATAGTGACATGGACTGTTCACTACTTGTGATGTTACAAAAAGTCCACTAAACCTTATCATTTAGAGGAAAGAAAAGTCGTAACAAGGTTTCCATAGGTAAACTTATGAAAGGATAATTGTCAAAACCATCTCAACGAATAACCTATGAATGTGTTAATGAAACACCAAGGTGGTGAGGGTGCCTCTATGGATTGAGCCCCTTCTGGCCTTAGGTATGTGTAATTATCACTGCATTCTGCCTCCCGAGCAAATGAAACGATCGGCATCATTGCCTGTGACCAAATAACAAACCTTAAGCATAAATTGTGCCAAGGAACCTAAATGAAAAAAAGCACATGTGCTATCGCCACCCCATTTACGGTGCATGTGTGGGCAGCACCATGGCTCTTTTTGTCAAGAAAAACCAAAATGACTATCGATAACGAATATATTGGCTCTCATATCAATGAAGAATGTAGTAAAATGTGATACTTTGTGAGAATTGTAAAATCTTGTGAACTATTGAGTTTTTGAACACAAGTTGTGCCCCAAGCCCTTAGGCCAAGGGCACGCCAGCCTGGGTGTCATGCATCATCACCTTCTAACCTCCTACCTACCAGCTCTGATTGAGGGGGCAAAAGATGGCTTTCCATGATCTTGTCGATCGTGGTTGGTCCAAAAATGAGTCCCTAACAACGATAGCGTCATGACCGTCAATGGTAAAGCTCACTGCATGCCTTGTTTCAGTGAGACGTGCACATTGTCTATCCAGACTCCAATAAACCCCCTGCATCATTAAATCGATGCTCACATTGTGACTCGTTGAGTTTAAGCATATCAATAAATGGAGGAAAATAAACTTACTAGGACCTAGTAACGACGAGTAAATCAAGAAGAGCCTAGCTTGAGAATTAAACATCTCCGTGTTTGAATTGTAGTCTGTAGAAGTGTCTTCAGTGACGGACTGAGCAGAAGTCCCCTGAAAAAAGGCACCATAGAGGGTGAGAGCGCTATTATGCCTGGATCCTATCACACTATGAGGCACTGTCTGTGGGTCGAGTTTTTTTTGGGAATACAAACCCAATCAGATAGTAAATTTTGTCCAAGTCTAAATACGGGTGAGAGACCGATAGCAAACAAGTTCCATAAGGGAAAGATGAAAAGGACTTTGAAAATAGAGTCAAAGAGTAATTAACAAATTACTTATTAATTTAATAAGTTGAAATAATTCAAATATTAGATAAATAAATAAAAAATTTTATCACAAAACAAAAAGGTCATAACGATTTGAAATAGATAATTATTCAAATAACCATGACTATTTAAACTTGCTCGTTAAATAGATTTATTTTTAAAATTTTTTACTTATTAGTTAAAAATTAAGAAATTAGTGTTATTTTAATCTAAATAAGTTTGAATAAATAGAACCAATTGTTTTATAATGAAACAAAAAGTCATAATGATATGAAATAAATAATAGTTCAAATAGTTATACTTGTTTGAATTTGTTTGATAGAAAAATTTATTTTTAAATGTTATACTTATTAATTGTCTGAATATTAATTAATTTGTATTATTTTATTCGTAATAAGCTTGTTTGAACAGAGATATTTATTTTATAACAAAACAAATGGTTATAACGATTTGAAATAGATAATTGTTTAGATAGTTATATAACTATTATAAACTTAAACAAATTACCTTAGGTTTCAGTTCTAATTACTTGAATATTAATTATTAATAACAAAATATATCGATTAAATAAATAATAATATTAAAATAATTTAATAAATATTGATCATTGTAAACAAATTAATAATAATTACTTGAATATTAATTGAAAATAATAAATAAGAATAAGTATTAATTATTAATTTAAAAGATAATTGATTTAATAATTGACCATTTAACAAAATGGCCATAAGAATAATAAATTTTTAGATATATTTTAAAATAATCATATCTTAATAATTTAATAAATAATAATTTGTTATAACTGACAAAACAATATATCAATAATTATTTTATTGTCATAAAATAATTTTTTCAGTTCTTAGTAACTTATTTAGAATAAAATAAAACAAATTTATTAATATTTAAAAAATTAATAAGTATGGGATTTAAAAAATAATTTTGTTTGTCAAACCAATTTAATTAATTATGATTATTTGAACAATTATCTATTTCAAATCATTATGGCTTTTTCTTTTGTCATAAAACAAAGGTTTTTGTTCATATAAGTTTGTTTGGAATAAAATAGTATTAATCTATTCATATTTTGAAAATTAAGAAGAGATTTAAAAAATAAATCTATTTACTAAACTAGTTCAGTTAGTTATAATTATTTAAACAATTCTTTATTTCAAATCATTATGACCATTTGTTTTGTCATAAAATAATTGTTTTTGTTCATACAGTCTTATTCAGAATAAAGTAATGCTAATGTATTAATATTTTGAAAATTCATAAGTAACAGATTTAAAAAATGAATCTGTAGGCCTGACTAGTGCAAATAGTTATGACTGTTTGAACAATTATCTATTTCAAATAGTTATGACATTTTGTTTTATCATAAAAAATTTGTTTCTGTTCGTAAAAGCTTATTTGAAATAACATAAATCTAATTTATTAATATTCTTAAAACAATGAGTAAGATATTTAAAAAATGAAACTATTTTTCGAACAAGTTCAAATAGTTATGGCTATTTGAACAATTATCTATTTCAAATCATTATGACCTTTAATTTTGTCATAAAACAATTTTTTCTACTCATATTTCAAATAAAATTATACAAATTTATTAATATTTAGACATTTAATAAGTAAAAGATTTAAAAAATAAATTTGTTTACCAAATAAGTTCAAATAGTCATAATTGTTTGAACAATTATTTATTTCAAACCATTATGACATTTTATTTTATCATAAAACAATTGTTTTTCTCCATACAAGCTTATTTGGATTAAAATAATATTAATTTTTTAATATTTTGACAATTAATAAGTAAAAGATTTTAAAAATAAATATATTTACCAAACAAGTTCAAATAGTCATAACTATTTGAGTAATTATCTATTTAAAATCATTTTGACCTTTTGTTTCATCCTAAAACAATTGTATCAATTCATATAGGCATATTCAAAATAAAATAAAACTAATTTATTAATATTCCAAAAAATAATGAGTAAGAGATTTAAAAAATGAAACTATTTTCTGAACAAGTTCAAATAGTTATGACTATTTGAATAATTATCTATTTCAAATCGTTATAACATTTTGTTTTGTCATAAAACAATCGTTCTTGTTCATACAAGTTTATTTCGAATAAAATAATATAAATTTATTAATATTTCAAAAATTAATAAGTAAAAATTTTAAAAATAAATTTGTTTTTTGAATATGTTCAAATAGTTATGACTATTTTAACAATTATCTTTTTCGAATAGTTATGACTTTTGTTTCATTATAAAACCAAATGTTTCTGTTCATACAAGCGTATTTGAAATAAAATAATACTAGTTTATTAATATTCCAAAAATTGATAAGTAAAAGAGTTAAAAAAATAAATTTGTTTACCATGCAAGTTCAAATAGTTTATGACTGTTTGAATAATTATTTATTTCAAATAGTTATGATCTTTTGTTTTATCATAAAACAATTGTTTCAATTCATACAAGTTTATTTGGAATAAAATAATACTAATTTATTAATATTTTGAAAATTAATATGTAGGAGATTTAAAAAATAAATATGTTTATCGAACAAGTTCAAATAATCATGTCCATTTGAACTATTATCTATTTGAAATCATTATGATCTTTTGTTTAGTCAGAAAACAATTTGTTCATGCAAAATTGGCAAAATAAAATAATACTGATCTATTAATATTTTGAAAATTAATAAAAGATTTAAAAATTAAATCTAGTTATGAAAATAGTTCAAATAGTTATGACTATTTGAA